>NW_006294339.1:5168043-5226641 GCF_000327345.1 Myotis davidii | reverse complement strand
GGTTGTCAGTACATATTTGTTACTACAAAATGATAAGTATTATAAATAAAAGTATGTCCATATATAACTGAGTTTGTGACCATGTCATCTCTCATGGAATGTTGTCTTTTGGGGGAGGGGAGAGGTTAAGTGAGTGCAATGATGGCGAACATATCACACTCATGTCAGAGGTGACACGTGAACTCAATTTTTTGGTTGATTTTTCTTTGTCAAATGGCATTTAAATATATAAAATAAATATCAAAAATATAAGTTTTTGTTTTACTATCATTGTGAACATCAAGGAATTTCTATATGTGACATGGCACCAGAGTTAAGTTAGGGTTTTTCAAAATGCTGACACGCCGAGCTCAAAAGGTTCACCATCACTGGGTAAGTGGCATGGTGCAGATAGATGGCACAGCAGTGGCAGAAAAGTTCCCATTTTTCTATGAATAATTTTATGGATCCTATTCTAGGAAGACCATTTTTCATTTTCCTTACTTGTAACCTTAGATCCTCTAGTTCAGGTTCCTTTCATTCAGGGCTAGTGTCCTTTTGAAAAATAGCTTGTTAAAAACAAATTAACCAGCCCAGCTGGTGTTGCTCAGTGGTTGAGCATCAACCTATGAACCAGGAGGTCAGGGTTCTATTCCCGGTCAGGGCGCATGCCTGGGTTAAGGGCTCGATCCCCAGCGTGGGGAGTGCATGAGGCAGCGGATCATTCATTCTCTCTCATCAATGATGTTCTGACCTCTCCCTCCCTCTCCCATTATCTCTGAAGTCAATAAAGAAAACAACAACAACAAAAAAACAGCAACACTTAACCAGATATCTTTGGATAAGGTGGAAATTTCCCGCAATTTAAGCATTACTATAATTTCATGTGGCTTGTATGTTAGACCTTCTAGTTAAGCCATCTTTAGTTGTCCTGAGTAAGAAGGTTGGTTCATTATCCATTTTGAGCTGAAACTGGCATTTAAGGTCAGCCTTGTTAGATTACACTATTCTAGATCTGTGGGATGAGCTAAACATTGGCTGACTACACAGTTAAAGATCCATTTCTAGTAGCTGATCAGCCTAACTTGGTCAGAGTCTTGGCAGCTCCAGCTCTAGTATTATTTAAATATTATCTTAATATTATTTAAACATGGATAACTAGTGAAATGCTTATTTTCCATTAAACTCTCAGATGTAACTATCAGATAGGTAGTCATTGGGAGAGAGTGCTGACTTGACACAGGGAATACATTCATTCAGTGTAATGAAATCAAATGAGATAATGTATGTGAAGCAGTAACTGAGGGCATAGTATATAGTAAGTGCATCATAAATACTAGCTGTAATTGAAGTGGTTGTATTTTCACTGTTTTCTCTTCCCAGCACAGTGTCTGAGCTTAATACTCCTGAGCACTGTGCAACGCATACTTTATTAGAGAAAGAATGAATGAAATGTGTGTCTGCCTGCTTCTTTTTCTCCCCACATTAAATGCTTGTCTGCTCTTATAGCTGGGGGACAAGCTGACATACAAATTGGCTTGCTGAAAGTTTCTCAGTCCCATTTGTCACCTTACTCTTGGAGCCCAATTGTATGTCAACTCCATGTCCCGCCTGCTGCCTGCCAGTGAGGGGCAGACCCAGGCCACTTCCCTATGATCTGCTTTAGCTGGCAAGGCTCTGATCAAGCTTGACTGATGGATGGGTGCCCCATTGTTGGGAACATCTGCACGGGCTGCTCAGGAAATAAGCCTTGGCTGTGTTTTTCTGGGTGACATCCACTGCTTGAAAATAAGTAACATGGAAAACAAAGATTTGGGTTTGCCCTTCTTTGAAAATCCAGAGTTCCGAAGACCTATTTTGAGTCACCTGGCTTGAGAAATGGTTTTGTGTTTTGCATATAGGCCCCTCATTTCCTTTGCTGTAAACCCTGTCCATGGCTTGAGGAAATCATGTGAGCAGTTTGTACATGGAGGCCAAGATTTTCTGTTTGTTTGTTTTTTTTGTTGTTGTTGTTTTTTATGACTATTTCCCCCCCTAATTTCTGTTTAACGTCAAAGGGGTGACTATTCTGAGTGACCACCTTGATCATTCTCCTCCCTTGATTTTGCAGCACTCGGAAGGAGTGAATGACATGTGCAGCTCAGGACGTCATTTCTGAAGGGAGGCGTCGTTCTCTGGGAGAGGAGTCCCCCATGAGCCTGGCCGAGGCCCTGGATCTGTGTGCAGTGGACTAAGGATTTAGTAGGATGTCAACTGAGACAGAACTTCAAGTAGCTGTGAAAACCAGCGCCAAGAAAGACTCCAGAAAGAAAGGTAAGGGTGAATGTTTTCTTTGTGGCTGCTTGTCTGTATCAGAATGAGTTTTTATCTCTGTGATGATATATCTTCTATCTTCTATTTTTTTTTTTTGGAGTCACCAGCATGATTGGATACTTTTGTGCTCATAATATATTTTAATGAATCTTCATTATTCTCTGGGTAAAATCTAAAATTCTTTTCATGACATATAGTGCCCTTCTTGATGTACCTTCTTCCCATCCCTACAGCAATATTTCCCTAAGCCCCCCTCCTTTAACCCTGTTTATCCTCCAGGCATTCTGTCCTCTGTGGTTCACCTTTGCATACATAAGTGGTTCTCAGAGGCCAGCAGCACCAGCAGCACCTGGAAGGATGGTGAAAGCACAGATGGCCAAGGCTCATCCCCAGATTTTGGTTCCCCAGGTCTAAGATGGGGTCCGAAACTTTGCATTTATGACAAGTTCCCATATGATGCTATTGCCGTTGGTTCAGAGACCAGACTTTGAGAGTCATTGTACTCCTATTAGTCCAGCCTGAAATCACGCTCCACTTTTTTTTCCAAAAGGACTCCTCCTTGCTGTTCAGGTTTGAGCTTAGTGGGCCCCTAGGGAATGTAGGGGTTTCCTAACTCCCTGAATTGGGGCAGTTGCTCATTTGTTTTGCTTCAGTAGCACTTGGTTACTATCTCAATTTATTAAAAATGTCCTGTGTTTTTGTTTGTCAACTCTATCATACACCCCTTCAGACCTGGACCCCTTGTTCACCCTTTCACTTCCAACACTTTGGAAGTGCTGACACAGGGTAGACACATAGCCTCCTGGGAATGAAGACCCGTGTGCTAGTGTGATGATAGAATAAATCTATCCCTTTGGATGTATTCTGAAGATTTGGGTCCTATCACTTTATAACTGTCCCTTTCAGGAAATGTGTCCCCCTGTTGTAATTGGATGCCAGCAACTTCTTGCGAGCTGTGTGTGTGTGTGTGTATGTGTGTGTGTGTGTGTTTGTGTGTGTGTTTCTGCCCATGGTTTCAGCTCTTTCCTCCCCCATCTTCTCCGCTGCATGAAGGAGGATTAATAGAGCTCTCTTTCAGGTCTTGAGATCTGTCAATATCAGCTTGCAAACCCGGATGCCTCTGGTTGCTCTGTGAGGCAGTGATTTGTTTGGGATTGTGCTGTGCCTGCCCTGTCACGTTGGTGATGGTACTTGTCTGACACTCTGGAAATGGGGACATACATGTAATATATATGCAGCTTTCGGACAGCCAACACCCCAGGGAGGACTATACATTATACTTTAGATGATTATTGGAAACACAAATATTTTGGAAGCAGTCTATTTTATTCTCTAAAACTTAATGTAAACCTTGTTCTTTATGCATTGGTCCCTAAGCATAATAGACGAAAAGCAAGTGAGTGAGAATACAGGTCTAGGGAGAACTGCTACATAGGAAAAAAAATTGCAGAATCTGTTATGTACTAGAATTTAAATCCTTTTTCAGTGGAAACTGACAGGTTATATTTTTGCTTCAAATTTAACCTTCCCTCTAAACTTGTGCTCTTGAATGCTTTATACATTAAAAATTATATCTTAGTGCACATCTTTTCATTCTTAATTTTAACATTGCAAACCCAGAAGTATTCTAAAGAGAGGATTCAGGTTTTCAGAACATTGGCTTAGTGGAGGATTTGGAAGGAGAGTGTGAAGGTGACCTTTTTATCTCCTCCTCATCTTCATATCCTAATAAGCCCTAAAACCAGCACAATACATATGCAAGGAGTATTCTCTAGCGAGTGGCTAATCCCACAGAGTCTGGGCAGGTCAATCTGGGTCAAATTCTGGCTATACCGTTTCCTAACTATGTAACTTTAGAATATTAGCCTCAGTTTTCTCTCCTATAAAATGAAAATATAATATTGCAGACCTCAAAGGCTCACCATGAATATTAATTGAAATAAAGCAAATAAAACACTCAGTATAGGACTTGGCATATATTAAATGCTCAAGGAAGTTTAGCTTTGTTCCTCCTTTTCCTCCCCCTTCCTCCTCCTCATTCTTGCCCTACTGCTTCCCATCTCCTTCCTCTTCTATCATCTTTCTTCATTTTCCTTCTCTCACTTCTTTTCTCTATTTCACTTATTCCATTTTTACCCATCTCCTCCTCTTTGTCTTCTCTACCTTCATCATTATCATCCTCATCTTACATTGTTTTCTCTTATCCCATTGTAGAGCCAAAGGGATCTTAAGAAGTGTATAATACATTATTTGTCCCAGAGCAAGCGCTAAAAATTGTTTGTAATTATGTAACAGAAATAAATCTTTATTCTTGACAATGTGTTTGATCCAAGCACCATGAAAACACATTCATACATTAAAATAAGAGAGAGAATTTACTGGTAACAGGATTAATTTATTTATTATTCTTCAGTTTTGACTTTGGAATAGTCAGTATTCTACTAAACGAATGTTGGTAACTGGGCCCAAACAAGTAGAACAGTGTATATCTTGATCTTGAATATAATTGCATTGCTAAGCTCTTACTAATACTTTCTCCATCTCCTCTTTGATTTTCTGTGGAGGCAACATATAACCTTGTAAGTAAGTTTCTGCCTTCCTCTGCAATCCTTAGGTACTTCTTTTTCTTATCATAGCGCATTGGCTAGTCTGTCAAAACAGTATTTAGTGATAGTAGGTATCCTCATCTTGTCCTTAAACTAGTAGAAATGCTTCTAAATTACTGTAAATCTGATATCTAAGTTTTTACTGAAGATTCTTTTTTAATATGTTTTTTATTGTTGATAGTATTACAGATATCTCCCATTTTTCCCTCTTTACCCCCCTCCTCCCAACCCCTACCCTTCCCCCCACATTAAAGATTATTTATTAGTTCTCTTTCATTTATCATTTTTCAGGAAGTCTATTTTAAAGTTTTGATTTACATGTTGAATTTTTATTATATGCCTTTTTATATTTATATCAATGCGTATTTTTACTATTTTAATTTATCTTATGGTGGATTTTACTGATAGATTTTCTAATCTTCATTTATGAGGTAAATTCTACTGGTTCAGGTGTATTTTTTTAATATGTGGATTTGATTTGCTATTTTCTTAGGATTTTGGTATCTATATTCATCAGCAAGATTGACAGATAACTTTCTTTTCATGGACAATCTCTGTGCCTGGTATTAGTCAAAGTTTATATAAAGCTTTTAGTGGTAAGGAAACACTGAATCATATGTAGGTCTCTTTCTGGGAAAATATATATATTTTTAGTGATTTTCATTTTTTAAAAAGCTATATATGCTTATTATTAAAAATTAGAAAAGAAAAAGTAAGCATGCATATTTCCATCAATCAGAAGTAACTACTGCTAACATTGCAGTCCTTTTCTTAGGGACTAACCTTTCAGAGTGGCTTGAGATCATACTATTCATACAGTTTTATATCCTGCTTTATTTGGGACATTATATCGTAAGTGCATTTTTAGATTATTAGATGATATTATAGACTAGAAAAGTTGTTTTCCCCTTGGCAAAATTCAGATAGTTCCTGGGTAGATATTTTATTTCCTATAAAGGAATACCTCAGGGCACGGGCCACCTATTGTGAGAAAGAGTGGCTTAAAAAATTTTTGAGAAGCCCTTTAGAATTTCCCACAGACCTGTCACCCTGGTTCTTCACCCAGGCTGCTGAAACCGAGTCAGACAGTTTTAAATGCAAGTCACTCAGGGCCACATTTCCCCGTCAAATGAGTTTCTAGGCAGGCTATGTAAGAGAAATAACGAGAGTGTTCACAATTTTAATAAGGAAGGGATGAAAGTAGTGAGCAATAAAGTTGTTTTCTTCATTTCATTTTTATTGGATGGTGTCACCACACATACAGCTTGTCAAACACTGCATATTCCTGGAGTGGGGTTGGGTGGAGGACTGGAAGAGGAGAAGGCTTATTTTCAGGGTTGCTACCTGCCTTCAGAGGGGAGAGCAGTTGGCACAATTCTTGTTACTGGTCATCCTGGCATTAGGCCACCCAGTGGGAGACTGTGATGGAGGACTAGGTCCCCTGATAAAGCAGATGCAGGCACTTCTGGGGGCAGTGCCTGGGGCTTCCAGTCATCGCCACCTGGCAACTTAGTGGAGGGGAAAGGGCACTAACTTTGGAGCCAGACAGGCCTGGTTGTTTAATACTAACTTTCCTTATCTGCTGTGTAACCAGAGATGGTTATTTAGCCTTGGAGCCTAATCTTTAAGAGGGTGTGTGGTGGTGGTGGTGGTGGTGGTGTGTGTGTATATAATAATACTTGTCATCAGAAGGGTGGGGGATATGGGGATATGTCCTGGATAAAGGGCAGCTTGGGATCTGCAGCCTGGCACCTGCTTGGTGTGTGTGTGAGTTTTTCTGCCGTCTTCCTTCTGAAATCACAGTTCAGCGTTATCTCCTGATTTTATTGAAACACCTGAAGATAAACTGGCTCACTTTCCTTATGTTTATGTTAGCATTATATTCAAGGGTCATGAGTTAACAACAAGAACATGCTTCCTTAGTATTTCCTCCCAGAAAGAAGCAGCTGTAAGAATCCAGGTTCTGGTGGGATCCAGGAGAAGCTGGTGGTCAGGGGACAGTGCCTTAACGTTGGACTCAAATCAAATTGAGCTAGAACCTGGCTATGTGCCTCAGGTGCTGTGAAAGTCTTTGGAGATTTCTTTGAAAATTCTGGTCAATTTTGGTTAAGGAGTGGTTTTAATACTGCCATACTCAAGTATGATCCCTGAACTGATCAGTCAGCCTGGGAAAATGATCTGTGCAAATGGTGATCTGCCACTTACGTGCTTATAAGATGCTGTTGTATTCATTACCCCATTGGATCCCTGGGATCCTGGGAGGTTAATTTAAAAAAAAAATACATTTTATCAGGTCGATGTGGCAGAGCTGCTGTTTCATCGCTTCTATCCACTGCTGTTGTCCTGCAAGGGAGGCAGCCTGAGGTCAGTCAGGACACTGGATTTGGGCTCAGACCTCAGACCCACCGCTCTCTTTCTCCTCTCTCTCAAGTCATTTCCACTTTTTAAGCTTTAGTTTCCTCAGGCAATAAATGGATAGAGAAATTATATTTGCTCAGCCAAATGTGAAACATAGATGAGACATTAATTACTCACTTAGTTCTTTTGTCCACAAGCATTTGTCCAGCCCCAGCCAAGAGCCCTGGAGGCCTCAGTGTCCTGGGGGAGAGAAGCACCTGGGAGGGGAGTGTGACCCATCAGTGCAGGTACCGCTACCTCTGGAGGCCCTTCGGATTTTTATGTCTCACCCTTCCCTGAAAAAAAAAAGTTTTTTCTACTTTGCAACTTTTATTTATTCTCAATCTATTACTATTCATAAAATTGGTTTAACTTTTACTCCAAATTCATACGTATTGATTAAATATTACATGTTTATCATAATAAAGAAAATTCTGATTAAAACACATTTTTCTGTTTTTCTGGCCAAAAGCAAGTGAATTTCATCTCAATAAACACAAGTAACACAATACTCTGAAAGTCTTTATACATGGATGCCTGAATGGGTTCACTAGATGTTGAAGTACATAGACAGTTGTAAGGGACTAGTGTCAGGGCTAGCTAGAGCCCTTTCCTCTTAGATGAGAGCGACATGACCACAGTCATTTAGTTGGTCAGTGACAGAGCCAGGGCTGGAACCTGGCTGGTGTTTCAGTCCTGGATTTCAGACTACTTACGCTCTTAGGAATAACCTCTGGGTATTTTATTTCCTCTTCTTTTTCTTTTCTTTTTTTTAAAAATTGATTTCAGAGAGGAAGGGAGTGGGAGAGAAAGACAGAAACATCAATGATGAGAGAGAATGATTGATCAGTTGCCTCCTGCGTTCCCTCTACTGAGGATCGAGCCCACAACCCAGCCATGTGTCCTGACTGGGAATTGAAACATGACCTTCTGGTTCATAGGTCGATGCTCAATCATTGAGCCACACTGGTCAGGCTGTTTCCTCTTCTTTACACCAAAGACTCCTGGAGGAGCCCATGATTTAGAAATAGACAAAATTACATTTTGGTCAAGGCTCAGCCCATTTTCTACTTATCTGTCTCAGGCTAGCCACATAATCTTTCTGAGCCTCATCTGCTGCACCTGTAAAGTGGGGAAAACAGAACCTATCTCAAAATGTTGTAATATAGATTGCATGAGTCAACTATTTAAAACACCTAAAACAATTATCTGTACATAGACTCAAGAGAAGGAAATTGTTCTTTTTTCCCCTATCTTTCCTACCAGCCCTGAGAGGTGGCACTTCTCTTAGTACACTCAGGTATAAAGATAGGTGGAAAATATCCCTACCCTCAGAGTCACATGGGTATTTAGCCAGTAAGAAAAAATTGGTCCATCTTCCAATGGATACTTGTTCCAAGAAAAAACTGGGAAAGTGGACAGGGGATACCAAGTAAATGGACCATGTTGTCAAACTACAAACATTTATTAATAACCATCATTTATTGCATGTTTCCTGCATGCCCTCCATTTTAGATAAAATGTCCCTAATGAGCCCAAATCTTACATCACCTAATGGAACACATAATAAAATAATGTTCAGAGAGATCAAGAGACTTCCCCAGGTCACATGACTTGTCCAAAGCTAGAGAGCAATGCCTGCCCCATGCGGAAGTCTGTGTCGTGTTCCCTGAATGCATTCTGTGGGTTCATCCTGTGCCCTGAGGCTTGCGGTTGGGAAATGTGAACAAATTACAGGGGCTGCACTGTTTTAGGGGGCTGGGCATGGAAGCAGATCAACCACGTCATGTAAATTTATGGCACCTCTGGCTTGGCAGGGGTTTGGATCTTGGTGAGCTAATTGCTCTCTGCTAACTCTGTGATTTGCAGGCTTTGGAAATTCGAAATCAAGGATTTAATTACAACACCACATAAATCTCTCTGAGGTGGATCCATAAAGCTCCTGGGGTGAGAGGTTTGGGAAGGAGGGAATATTGTTTTAGGTCAAGAAGTCTTACTTAAGGGTAAGATTGACTGTCAGAACATATGATGTGTGGTTGGGAGAGACTTCTGTATTCTCCATGAGCACATGGTCTCAAATTTATTACCGGACACCTCACCCACTGTGGTCATTTCATGAAGACAAACTCATTTCAGGGCCTCATTCTAGCTGGTTCTAAGTGACTTAGAAAAAGTCAGGCTTTCTTCAAGTCCACACCTCTGTTCACCCTTGACCTTATTTTATAACTCCAGAAGCATACCAGTCAGGACAACACACCGAG
The DNA here is from genome assembly GCF_000327345.1 of Myotis davidii. Lineage (NCBI taxonomy): Eukaryota > Metazoa > Chordata > Mammalia > Chiroptera > Vespertilionidae > Myotis > Myotis davidii. Next base: position 5,217,085 of record NW_006294339.1, on the reverse strand, counting down.
CAAGCTTTTTGAGATCTGGTTCCTGTCACCAATGCTATGCCTTTGTCACACTGAGCCACACTGAGCTTCAGGTCCAGGGGTGTACCTCTGATGTTTGTGCATACTGTTTTCCCTATTGGACCACCTTTCTCACCCTATTCACTTGGCTAACTCTGCACCACCCTTCAGAACTCAGCCACCATTTGACCGGACCATCATTCTTAACATTTGGAACTTCAAGATGCCCTCAATTAATAAACCACCATTATCAGCCCCTGTGACCTCCTAAGTGTCTCTTAAATCCCATCGTTCTCTCTCCTCGCTGCTCCTGTCCTGACGGTCCTTCAGGCTGTGGATCATCCCATCCTCTGCCTCAGTGGTCTTCCAGTTTCCATTATTACCCATCTCTAGGCTGTTCTTGACACTCTCACCAACAGGAAAATCTGATCAGGTTCCATCTCTGCTTCAGACTCTTCAGTCAGCAGCTCCCACTGCTCCCACTGCTTATCTGGCTCCAGAGAGGCCCCATCTTGTCTGATCTCTCCTTATCTTTCCAGTCACATCGCTCACCACTCTTCCACAATGATACTTCCTCTACTCGGTGGCTCAACTGAGCTAATTTCAGTTCCCAGACCCTACCATGTGATCTTTCACATTTGGAATTTTGCAAATGCTTTTTTATCTCCCAGGAATACATTTTTCTTTATTCTTTTCAAAGCTTATTCCACTTTTGATTTAGTTTAAAGTTAGATATGACTTTTCCCAGAAATGCTCTGGTGATTTATTGCAGCCCACAGATATGACCCCCAGTTGAGGGTTATGACTGGTCTGTGCACTCTCAAAGCACCTCATTTTCCCCATCATAATACATTATTTTAACTATCTCTTGATTCCTCTTTATCACCCACTAGCTAAGAGCTCTGCGAGTACAGGGACTGTGTCTATCTTGTTAACCACTTCACTCCTATTCCCAAGCTCTTCCAAGCACAATGCTAATAGATGTAGGCACACAGCATTGTTTGTTGAATGAGTAAATGAGTTAATAAAGGAACTTATGACTAACGAAGCCTTCCCTGACTGGATTTGTGAGGGGTCCATACCATCGGTACTTATTCAAACCATCACACTTGCCACATTTTCCCCTGTAATCGTTTGCTTATTTCTCTGTTTGCAATTAGCTGTGAGTTCCTAGCACAGCACCCAGAACATGGCAGGTACTCAGTATATGTCTGTTGAACTAATTATCGTAAAGTAGAGGGGAGAATGATTTGCACTAGGAGAAAGAAAATTTAAAAACACTCACATTTCCCCTAAATGCTGGCTCTTGAGAGTTTGATAACGTTGCTCTGAAAATCCCTCCATTCTGTGAGCTACTTCTCATTTTGTGATGTGTGTCCAATCATGTCTGGTGCCGTAATTTAGCGTGATGTGGGCCATATTGGTAGTAAGAGCTGTAAGATTTGCCATATTAGTTCATCCCACTGCTTCATTAAGCCCAGTGTGCTGCCTCTGGAAGTGGCTGGGCCTGAATTTTGATGTTTGGGAGAACAAAGCCCTGCACATTAGCCCTCCAAGTCCCAGGAGTCAGATAAAGTACACTCCTTCCTGGGGTCAGAGAGGCCTCCTCTTTGCAGATAATCAGTAAATGCCCCAGAGCAGGGGTTTTTATGATCTCTGTGGATTTGCTGAGCAGGCGATGTGCCCCGTGTGCTGGAATTTCAGCAGCCCCCTCCCATTGCAGCACAGCTTCTAGGATGGTCAGGGTACATGAGTTTCAAGCCTAAGTGTTTCTGCAGGCCATCAAGAGAGCACCTGATGGTAAAAAAGGGGACATCTGTAATACTTTCAACAATAAAGATAAAAAAATAAATTAAATAAAAGACTAAAAAAGAGCCCTGGCCAGTTTTTCTCAGTGATTAGAGTGTCGACCTGTGGACCAAAGGGTCTCAGGTTCAATTCCCAATCAAGGGCATGTACCTCGATTGCTGGTTCATCCTGGCCCAGGTCGGGTGCGTGTGGGGGAGGCAACCAAGCAATGGATGCCTCTCTCTCCCCTCCTTTCCACTCTCTCTAAATATCAATGTGGAAAATATCCTTGGGGCAGGAGTTTAAAAAAAGAGAGAGATGGAAAGAGCCTTGGATCAAAGGCCAAAGAGGCTGGAGTGGAGGTGAAAGAGGAAATAATGCCTGTTGTTCATGTTATCTCATTTAAGCTGGAAAACAATCTTTAGACAAGCATTCCCATTTCACTTGGGAAGCAGCTGAGGCTCAGAGAGGTGAAGGCCACACAACTTGTAAGTAAAGGGAAGCATTTGCATCTAGATCTCTCTGGCCTCAGAGCCTGTTCACATGCTTAACACCAGACTAAGCTGCTCCCTGCTCCTGCTGGATGGTGTGTGCTCTTCCCAGATATCAAATAATGCTGCCTTGCAAGACATCTTCCTGCAGATGCCACGAGTAGCGCCATTAGATGGAGATGCCTCAGCAAGAGAAAGGGGTGATGACACAATATAGTGGAGTTAGAGAGGGAGTTAAAATGCATAGGCAGCCCTAGCTCTTCATCCTCCTTGGCGGCGTGTGTGGGGTTGTCATGCATGAGGAATGCACATGATTGAGAAGGAACCATTTTCTAAGGATGTCAGTTATTCTGTGTTTTCCAGGCATCCAAAGTAAAGACTAGGGGAATCTGAAGGCTTTTGATTGTGCATAAATCGAAATGCATTTCTAGATCTTAGTTTGGAACAAGCACTCCAATTTCGCAAATGCTCCTGCTCTATGAATATTATAATCAGCCCATTTCACCTTCCAGGAGGCATCCCCACATCAGAAATGATAATGAAGATGCTGCTTATGAAGGTAGTTGCTATCTGTCAACAATTACAAAATATCAGGTGATATATCCAAACATTTACATGTATTTTTTTCAATCAGAACAACGCTTCAAGAGAGAGCTCCTTTTTGAAATCTTCAGACCACAGATGAGGAGCTGGAAATTGGAGAGGTGAGGCAAGTCAGTGCTGTAACCCCAGAACCTATGCTCTGAATGGCTGTTCTGTCTCACCCATCCATTTAGTAAATGGTACACATGCCATAGGTCCCACCTGGCACATTCTGAACACACTGACCTGCTGGGCCCTCCCTGAGTCTTCTTCAGCTCTCCTCTCAACCTGAAAAAATTCCTTGTCTTGCCCTAACCAGTTTGGCTCAGTGGATAGAGCGTTGGCCTGTGGACTGAAGGGTCCCAGGTTCAATTCCGGTCAAGGGCATGTACCTTGGTTGTGGGCACATACCCAGTAGGGAGTGTGCAGGAAGCAGCTGATTGATGTTTCTCTCTCATCAATCTTTATAACTCTCTATCCCTCTCCCTTCCTCTTTGTAAAAAATCAATAAAATATATATATATTTTTAAAAAATCCCCGTCTCTTACCTACCTGTAACTGCCCATCTGAGCCTCTGAGACCCAGTCAGACGGCACCTCCATGAAGCTCTCCCCAGCATTCCCCTCCTCCCATTTGATTTATGCCTTCCTTTCCCCAAGATTGTCAGCATTTTGTGTGTGTTTTTTAAATTTAATCCAGACAAAGCTCCTATTTTTTTCTTCCATCAATTAGGATTGTACTTATATGCCTTTCTTTCTTGCTAGATTGAGTCTCAAGTAGAGACTGGATGTCAGGGACAGTGGCTTATGCATCATTGTATTCCCTCAAAGGCTGGGAGGAGGAGAGTTTAGAGTTCCCAGAGGAAAACATGGGGAAACACTAATTACCTGACTACTAAAGGCAGCCAGAGAATAGAGTGAGACTCTAAGAGATTTTGTGGTTGATAATGCTCCCATTTTCAGACACTGGGACATTACACAGATAAGTTCAAAATAAGTTCAAGGTCACCCATCATGTAAGTGGAAGAACAGGAGGGTTTCTGGTTTTGGTTTTATTTTAGAGAGGGAGGGAGTGAAGGTAGAAACGAGAGAAAGAGACAGAGAGGAAAGGTAGAGAGAGGGGAGAGAGAGAGAAAGAGAGAGAGAGAGAGAGATTGGTGGTTCCACTTATTTACGCATTTATTGGTTGATTCTTGCATATGCCCTGACTGGGGATCATACTGCAACCTTTGCATATGGGATGCCACTCTAACCAACTGAGCTACCTGGCCAGGGAGAACAGAAATTTTAAGCTGAGGTTTGAATGACACCAAGCATGGGATTTTTATGCATTGTCTTGCTGTTTTCCAGCAGTGGCCATGGAGTAAAACCTTAGTGAAAGCTCATTTGCTAGGCATCTGGTTCCTGTGGTCCAAGTGGTAGCAATATCTGCAGTTTACTTTTATAAAGAATTTCTACGTAGTACTTGTAGATTCACTTCCGTGCGATTGGGAACTGTCATCACTTGGTCTTCTAGCCTCCCTGGCTGGTGCCATTGCTCGGGGGAGATCTTGCCATCTGATCATTAAACTAGAGTCAAGAAGAGCCAGGCAGGAACTCACATTGGAGGAAGCCCAGCAAATGATGAATAGCAGACCTGAATCTTATCATGTATTTCAGAATGATGTACGGACTGTGGGAAACTGCCTTTGACAAATGTGCACGGGAAAGGGAATTATCTCCAACAATGAAAAATGTTCTTATTGTGTGATCCTAAAAAGGATCAGGACCCCTATCATTGGGAAAATGATCATCCCCATATCCCTTATTAACAGCGATATGGAAGTGTGTGCTAAAGACATTGGGCATCTTGCAGAAGCTGTGATGGATGGCCATGAGCTGGAATCAGGTGGGACTTATGAAAGGTAACTTGATGCTTGATGGCAGGTAGGAAATGTGCAGTGAAGCTGAGGTCCCTTTTAGTCCTGGATTCCTAAGGCTCTGTAAGACTTGTACCTGCTATCTTAGCCATGTGCCCACTGGTTCTGGTCAGGCTGGAGATGTGATTAAATAGTGGAAGGTATTTAATATAGGTTTGTAAGGAATAAAACCACTTCTATGGGGAGAGAAAGACTAGTGTGCCAGGCATCTATAATAATAAAAGAGTAATATGCAAATTGACCAAATTACCGAACAGCAGAACGACCGTCTGGACGACCTTCTGGACGAGTATGCTATGATATGCACTGGCACCAGGCCAGCCAAGGCGGGTGTGATGGAATTGGTCAGGGGAGCCCCGCGGCCGATCGCCCCAAAGAGGGAGGCCCAGGCCACCCAGCTGGTGGCTACAGAGAAAGGCCCAGGCCACCCAGCTGGTAACCACAGAGGGAGTCCCAGGCCAGCCAAGAGATCACACCCCATGCCTGTCGCCTGCAGATGGAGGTGACCGGCGGCAGGGCGAGAGGGGCAGTGCCACACAGATGGCAAGCAGTGGCAGCGGTGGGGGTGGGGCTAGCTGCCAGCAGCTGGGGAAGGAAAGCCCTGATAGGCCTTAATCACTGGCCAGGCCTAAGGACCCTACCTGAGAGGTCCTGGATTGTGAGAGGGTGCAGGCAGGGCTGAGGGACACCCCCATCCCATGCATGAATTTTGTGCACTGGACCTCTAGTTTTAAATATTTAATCTCATAGAGTTTCACATTTCATATACATATGTAGAAACGTAGCATCCTAGAGATTAAGTAGCCTGGCCAAGGCTAGAAACTAGCAGAGTAAGGATTTGAACCTGAACAGTCTGATTTCAAAGTCTGTGCTTTGTCATCCATAGTAACTTTAATAAATAATCTCCTGGTGGGAGTTGAAATAGTAGTAACAAAAACAACTGAATGCATATGTGAAGGAGGATGCCTACAACAGCCTTTAGCATATAGTAGATGTTCAAGAAATGTTAATCAAATCAAGAATTGTCTCTTTTTTTCCAAGTTAATTTTGTTAGGGGGTGTGTAATGGTTATGAAGTTCTTTGAATTCTGTCCTTTCTTCCCTTTCTCCCTCTTTTTTCTTTCCTTCACTCCATTTTTGAGCATTTTCTGAAAGTAGGCAGAGTGCTGGCCACAGAAGATTGTAAACATGTTCTGGGCTTAAGTAATTCACGATCTAATACAAAAGATAGACAACTAAGAAGAAATTATAGCTTGTTGCAGTAGTTTGAAATCCCAGAGCAAAGATAACCAAGCATCAAAGGACTTCCCAGAGATTGGGTGATATAAATATTCTTAGAGTTAAGATTTACTTATTTTTTCATTCAGTGCATGCTTTGTGAAATATCTTCTAGTATTTTAGACATTGTCTACCTATTAGATTTAAAACCATAGCTGTGAAAAGTAAGTTCTACCCTGTCCTCCAGTGAAAAGGAAGACCAGCGGATTAGACATCTTGCTTGGCAGTAACTTGCCTCCCCTCTCTGCTAGATTAGAAGTGCCTTCAAGTTATACACATACATCATTCGTTTCCTTTTCTGCATAGAACCAGGCACATAGTATGTGCTCATTAAGCATTTGTTGAACAATGGAATAGCCTATATTAGTTAGGTAATTCTTTGGCCTTTGGCTTACATTTTCCTAGAAACAGTAATTTATATTCCATTAGTTTTCTGTTAATGTTTTAAAATAATGATTACTGTGGCTTCTCCTCCTGCTCTCAGAGTTATAGATTGCAAATAGATTTTGTGTAATTTGTTAATGCCGGTCGATTTTGATGGCTGCTTCGAGCACTGGGTAGAGGATTCTGAAGTCATATCCTGGCTTTGAGTGAGAATAGTTAACACTCAGGTATATTTTCTTTCTTTCTTATCCCTCCGCACCCCCTGGCCCCTACGCATGAGTATGTACACACAAGCATGCAAACACATGCTTCCTACTTTGATTTCACTGCAGACTAAATGCTACATAACATTTACTAAGCCTTACACTTTAAGCTATTCCTGTGTCATTACACATTTTTACGATGATCCTTTTTTTAACGTCAAGTGGTCTAATTTCCCTTAGTTTTTACTCACAAAGCCTCTCTTCCAACCCTTCTGCCATTGCTGCCAGGTTTTGCTGTCCATTCCCCAATTTCTGAAATTGTGCTGCAGCTGAGGCAGACAGATCTGCTTTCAGCAGCTAGCAACACATCCTCGTTTCACCCTTGAACTGGTGCGTGTTTCTCTTCTGTATTTGGTGGCAGGGAAGGTCCTGACTGGCTTCCTGCAGCAGGAAGAAGCCTGGACTTCAGAGTGGGCTCCCCTTCGTGAGGGTCACCCCGGGGGCTGCCCCTCCAGTAAAGCATTAGCATTAAGATTTGCCAGCAGGTGCCTCTGAGCTCCAGTGGTTTTTTGCTGTTCAGACCTTCTAACCTCAGCTGATCAGCTTTAATATGTTGTCCTGGTGCCTTGATTTTTTGGTTCATCTGTTTTAATGTGATGAAATGTAAAAACGGAGCTCCGTGTTGTCCCCTCACAATGACCGCAGGGGTTTCAGCTGATAACCTCTCCCTTGCCTGTTAAGGATTCGAATTTTAAACAGCCCCAAATACATTTTCTGGTATCTGCCATCAAGTGATTAGTGCAACTATTTAGTTCTGGTCGTCTTTCCTATTCTTGGTAGATTTATTTTCTCTTCTTAGAATTCTTCTGCTGCCCTCTCTGTCTGGGAGACTGGAGATGCCATTTAAGCTTTGCTTATTAGGATTCCATTATTTGTCTCTCCTATACAGTCAGCTAAATCAAAAAGTCAGACGGTGTTTTTAAATTGCAAATTTAAATGACAATTTATAGACCAGGTCTACTGGAAATTCTCTGTCCTTGGCATCCATCATTGCCTGTGAGTGTATAGTTTTATGCTCTCTCTCTTTCTCTCTCATTTTATCTTCTCGAGAGCACAGCACATATATCCATCAGAAGGATCAGAACTGCTTGCAATCAAACAAAAACTGCAATAGAGATCTTGAAAGGAAATGAAGACAAACACCCTACCCAGACCTCACTTGAATATTAGTTCTCTTCCTCCTCCTTCCCCTCCCCTGCCTCTTAAAAAAGAAACTTACATTAGTCACTTGTTTTTAAAGTGTTAAAATCCATGATTTAGATTCAGAACAAGTAAACATTCACTTAGGGCCTGAAAATATGATAGATACTGTTATCTCAGTTCATCTAATGATAAAGCAATGATTATAACACTGTTATTATTAATATTATGATAGCTAATATTTATTGAACACTTACCATGTACCAGACACTGTTCTATGTGTTTTATTTGTCATAACATATTTTAGATAATAATATGTGGATTTCTAAAAGAGGGAACTGAAATTCATGGGAGGCAACTAGCTCAGGGCCCAAAGCTGAGAGGGGGGAGCTCCAGCTTCCGACTTAGACTCTATTCGTGACAGTAGCTTCTGTTCTCAACAAGAAAACTTGGGATTGATTTAGTATCCTTACTTTTTAAGAATGACAGGTTGAAAAGTCGCCTCGCTATGCCTTTCGCAGTTTTAATTTTTAGCAGATTGGTATAGAAGGTGTGGCTTAACACACTGAAATCACCTTCTTTTCTTGGTCCATTTTCTCTAAGATCAGAGTAGATTGGCAAAGCATTATGATATTCCATTTCAAAGCTGAAGGATTACCTATCCTGATGGGTAAAATCATCTCTAAAATCCTCCTGAAGCTGGCTGCAGAGGTTGGTACATTTCAGACAATGCCTGTGATACCCAGCAATGTCCGTGATGAAAATGAATGGAGGAAAATTTGCATCTGAGGGCTCATGTTTAATATGGTCCCACTGCATCCATTATGTCAGACTTTTGCATTTATAACAGGAAGCTGAAGGTCTTTCTTTCAGCCTTTGCTCACCAGACTCCAATGTCGGCAATGGTGGGGGAGGCAAGGGCTGGTGGGATTTCAGACAGACATAGGGGTGAGGGCATGAAGAGATGAAAAGGCTTCCTCCTGCCTGTGAGGAAAAAAAAAATGTGGAGGGAGCCAGAGGAAGCCAGGGAAGCCATCAGATAACAATACAGGTTTGGCCCAGAGTGAAAGAGAAGGAAGGAAGAGTGGGTGGGAACATGTTAAGCAAGGCCTTTACGGAGTTCTTGAGCCAAAATTGATCATCAGAGGAGCCTTGTGTCTCCTGGGAATGGACCTGCCTGAGTATCCCTGCCCTGATCTGCCATTGGCTGGGACCAGCCTGTGGGAGGGGTGGTCTTGGTGCAGACATGGGTTTCTGAGGTTAATATTAGGGGCATTTGCACAGTTTGTTTTTCTGCAATCAGAAGTCTGAAAGATGCATTTCACATTGCACCAAACGGATGTTCGAGATACCCACATGCATAGGGTGCTCTGAGATGTCCTCTCTAATGGCTCCAGCTTGCCACCATTTGGTGCAGACTCACAATTTGGATTCCTCTCCCTATGCCACCTCATGTCCTTCAGGCAAAGGTTGGCCAATATAGGTTAAAGGTGGTGCTAATTAAAGTCAGGGTCCCCGGTTCTCTGGCCAGTTATTCCAGCGATCCCCAGGATATTTCACCCTACAACAGCCTGCAAAGCCTAACAAAAGGGGAACAAAAGCAGTGATTGGGTTGATAGTCCAAGAAAGAAGCCCTCTTAGTACTTAGTGTTCTCCCACACAAACAACAGGGGAATGCCAACCCCATTGAACGCCCTCACCAATGCCAGCAAGGCTGGGGAGTCACATTTTTTGAGCATCTTTCTAATGGCAGTGTGCATGGGGCCTTATTTCAATCAACTCTGTGAACCTCACAGCAACCTGTGTGCTCTTAACAGTATATATAGCCTAGTGATTGTGATACCGTCTTCAAAATTACAAATTGATCCGTCACAGCTCTGCTTTTTAGTAATTAATCCATATGACCTTGGGCAACTTCTAGATTCTCTCAGCCTTAATTCCCTTACATGTAAACCAGGAGTGATGGGACCCATCTCTTGGGAAGCTAATTTAGACCAAATGAAAGCATATAGGTAAGTGCCCCAGCATGGTGTTGGATGTATATATGGTGACATGCTAGTTTCCTGCTCTTGTTACTATGGGAAAACCAAAGCCCAGGTGCCCTGGCTGAGTCTTAGGACCCTGTGTTCATGTGCCCATCACGGCCTGGCTCTGATCCAGGGGTGGTGGTAGGCAGACACCAGCTGCACATTTCCTGCCATCTTGGAGGCTACCACTTAGCAGTCCAGTGTGACTTGAAGATCCTTAAGCACACTGTGCTCCTTGCAGATCCTGGCTTAGCCTTCACATCGGCCTTCCTGCACAGTCATTTGTTGCTTGGGACAGAAGCACTCATAATAGAAGCAATCTGGAAAGCTGGGCATCCGAGGACCTGCAGCCTGGCCCTGGGCAGCTAGGCACTCAGGGATCCCTCTCTCATCTCTCCAGAGCTACCTTTCTTTGCTCTTTCCAGATCTGCTTCTTGCTTATCCCTCTCTGCAGCTGGTCTCACCTTGGTCACTATTGTCATGGCTAGCTTTACTGGCTTCTCCATGCAAGATCTCAACTAACTCCGAGTTGACAGTGTCCCAGTTCCAGATTTTGGACAAAGAAAATCTGCAAAGCTCAGCCTAGCTCTGACAGTAGTTATTCCGGAATTGGGGACATAGAATGTGACCATAGCTAGTACAGCCCATCCTGTGATAATGGGCAGGGATCAGTATACAAAGTAGTGAGGCATAGACTGAACAGACATAATTCCCAAAGAGATTCAGCTTAGATGTCACTTCCTCCATGAAGCCTTCTTGGACCCCTCTGAACAAGGATGCTTAGGCCCTCCCCTGCACCACTCAGATTCTGGGCACCAGTTTCTGTTACAGTAGCTCTCACGATGTGCTGCATTTTCCCCAGTCCCATGTCCATCTTTCTACCAGATGGTGCCTCCTGAGGGCAGGGACTGGATCCACTTTCTCTTTCCAAGCCCTGGCTGTAGACCACTTCCTGCCACACAGTGGGTACTTATCAATGTTACGAATTGAGTATCACTGGGGAAACAGACAAATAACAGCACTGCAGAATAAGTATTCCCAGTGACAACGGGAAACAGTTGTTTTGCCAGAAACCAGTTGTCACACACCCCCACCCCCCACCAAGGTGCCGTGAACATCAGTGCTGCTTGTCATGGACCGTCATGGTCTGTGCCTTTGATCCCAAACTCCTTTAGGCTTTGAATCTTAAAGAGCCTTCTGCAGCTACTCACTTATGAGCCATCGGCGCCCCATGCATTAATGCCAATTAGCCTGGGAAAGAGGAAAACTTTGGGGACTTAATGAGCTGAGTTGGCACCTGTTCACTCAGCACTTCAGCCCGAGTCTCTTGAGCTGCTTAAACCAACTGGAAGTGGGTGGTTTTAACCTTTCTAGGGAAAGGCTTACAAAGGCATTTTTTCTGTAGCTTTTCCAAGTTTTCAGTTTATTTTGGGTGAGTGGCCTAAAGATTTTGGAGTGAATGTCTTTAGAGTCTGGGCCCACACCATACCAGCACCTCCACCCCTACCCACCACACCCCAGGCACTACCCATTAGCACCAGTGGTCTGAGGCTAAGGCTGTGTGTTAGTCCTGGAGACAGCACAGGTGTGACATCCCAAGTGACCTTTCTACTGAGGAGCAGTGTGATAGGGTCTAGTTTGGTGCCTGTCACTCAGGTACTCAATGAATGTTGGTGGAGGGACTGTCACCCAACACACTCCAGTGTCACCACTGTGAGTGTTCACTCCCTCAGGACACTGCTGTGACCATGGCAGTGTTGCCAGCACCTCCATCAGTACCTGGCACATAGTATGTGCCCAGGAAATAGTTGCTGAAAGAATGAATGAATGAAGTAACACATGATGAATGGTAATTAAAAGAAGCTGAGGGACCTGGATTTGAATCTGGCTTCTGCAGCTTCTGAATGTGATGAACACGGGTAGTTTACATTTCTCTCAGATGCTGGTCCCTCATCCTTGACTGTGAGGAAGCCCCTTGTGGTTTGGGGTTCACCTGTAAAGCACTTCTTGGTACTAGTAAGTACTCATCAAAGTGTCTGGTACATAGTACGTGTCTGATACATGGCAAGTACTCATCAAACAGTAGATGTGCGTAGTAGATTTTATTTTTATATTTTTAAAATATATTTTTATTGATTTCAAAGAGGAAGGGAGAGAGAGATAGAAACATCACTGATGAGAGAGAATCATTGATCAGCTGCCTCCTGCACTCCCATACTGGGGATTGAGCCCGCAACCCAGGCATTGTACCTTGATGGGGAATCAAATTGTGACCTCCTGATTCTTAGGTCAGCACTCAACCACTGAGCCATGCCAGCTGGGCAATAACTTTTATTTTTAATGGAGTAACTTTAAACAAATTGCTTGACACTCACATCTCAGTTTTCTCATTTATGACATGGAAATGCTCTGCCTGCTGTACAGGGCTCTGATGAGGAATGATGCGATGTGGTGTACAGAGCGACGTGGCGGCTGTGCTCCGTGCTCAGTGACTGAGGGGTGATGCCATCATAGTTAATTGGAGGTCCAGAGGGCTCAGACAGTAGCGACTATCTCCCAGACGGGGGGCAGGAGGATGCAGGCAGCTTGGAGAGGGTGCTGTCTGCAGCTCTGGTGTGAGAGCCATGTTCATGGGCAGACACACGGTGCTCTGGTCTTTCCTTCGCCTTTCACCCTAAAAGAACTCAAGTTTTACAAAGGCATCCGAGGCCATATTATCAGATGTGCACCTAGCAAGCCATTCTCCCGGATACTGACTTTCATAATTCTCAAGACCGAATGCTAACACTTCTTTACCCAAAACCTCTTGATCCTTTGATCTTCTCTCAGTCCCATGAAATGATTGTCTGCTCCTACTTGCCATAGATGATTTAAAGGGGATTACTGGGCAGCAAGCACAGTCCACCTTTAACCTTTCTCTCCCCAAACAGCCAGGCTCTTTCTAATAGGAAATTCTCCTGGTCCTCCCATCCCTGGAAAATATCGCTGGAAAGAAAAGAGCTAACTAAGCAAGTTGCTGGGGCAGAGGCAAGGGGCATCTCAGGTGAGAGGTGGAGGGGATATTTTTAAAGGGAGGCAGGTGAGTCTGGATATACTATATTATCAAGTGAAAGAGAACCCAACCATGTTGTTAGAGGTAAGCAGAAGCACACCTGGCCTGCTTCTTGACAAAGCACTGCTGTGCACACCATCCTGGATGACCCTTGAGTCAGCTCTCTGAGAGGATAAGGCTGAACATGGCTCCAGGATGCTCCCACAGAACAGGCACAGGGTGTGTGTGGCTTGTTTGTGGTCCCGTGTTGGGCAATGGCATGTTAGAGACTGGACCCCAGTTTCTTCTGTCATCAAGAGCAAGGACTAAGAAGTAAGACAGACCTGGCATGGCGCTCACTCACCTGTTCACTCTTTGATTCATTCTTCACCTTGCATTGCAGGGTGTTCTATGAGTCCCAGAGAATGAACACTGACCATCTCCACTTCCCTGAGCTTGTCTGACAAATGGCTTCCCGCTGGGCTCAGCCAGTGGAAGAGTGGAGGATGGGGCAAGGAGAGAAGTAAAGGCACTGCTGCCCCTCGCTCTGTTTTGGTTGAGGCTCTGTCAGTCACTGTGTCTGCTCTGTGGATACAGGTCCTGCCAGAAGCCCTCCTTTCTCAGCTGCCAGAGTTAGCCACCTCTCCATGGGTGGCCCCTCCTCCTGCATCTGCTCACCTCTCCTCCTTTTCTTGGCCGAATCAAGGGTCTGGTAGCAGCAGCTTCCTGCTTTCACTAATCCCTAGGTCACTTCTTTTTTCCCTGGCTTTTCAGCTTTTCCAATTCCATTGGAAGGGCTCCCCACATTAAATTACTGCTTAGCATAGCTGGCAAGGGCTTGGTCTGTCTGACTGCCCCTTGACTGGTCCTTTGTGTTTGAAACCTGGCTCCACAATGTATAAGAAATATAACTTGGGATGAGCTGCTTACCCTCAGAGCCTCTTTGTTCACCCATACACCTGGGATTTTAGAGTTAGAGATGATATATGTACAGGATCTAACAGAGAGGGCTTTGCACATAGTAAGTATTGACTGAGTGGCAAGTCTTAGTTTTATATGACAAGTCATTTAGGAAGAGAGTAAAGACTTCTCAAGGAAGGAATGTGGTCTTTTTAGTTTTTAACTCCTAGCAGGATACCACACACTTTATACAGTAAATAAACATAATAAAGCTATTGAGTCTCCCAGCATCATTCCAAGATTCCTAAAGGAGGATTTAGGAGTTTACTGGATTTTCTAGTGAAATTCTATCAATATTTTCACACTGGAAGTCCATTTTAGATGTTAACTTGCCACAAAGTTAATGAATAGAAAATAATGCAGGGACCTTTGGAAGGTACTTGTTACAGTAACAGCATCAGTTTTTTTTTTTTTCGTCTTTTTTTTTTGGGGGGGGGGCTGTTTCTTCTCCTTCCCCAGAGTAGTTGCTCAGCAGCTACTGGGCCCTGGCACATATATTAGTAGACTGTCCTGCATTGGAACTCCTGGGGAGTGGCTGGCTGCTCCGTGCTTTGGGGGGTGGAGGGGAGGATTGCAAGGTCACACTTGCTAAACGTGTAAAAACTCTGGCATGCTTGTCGACCATGGGGAAATCCCTACTTGTAAATATTTATGAATTAGGAATCAAATATTAAATATTTACTTCAGCTTCTTGGAATTACAAATGACTTAATAAACCCGATGGGGAATTGAAATGGCTTTGGTTTAGAACCAACTCATGTATTTGTTTCCCGAACCCCAATCTACTTTTTTAAAGACAGCAGCATGGGAGAGCATGGGGTGCCCATGGAAGGAAGGGAGAGCTCAACTTTTAACTTGGTTTGTTCTTCTAATTTCTCTTTATGCATTCGCTGGCATGTGTTTGGAGTGGACATTCAGGTTGGACTGTGGGGGAAAAACCTCAGCACTTCAGTGCTGTAGCATTCCATCGCACTATGTAGCACAACCACCCACACATTAGTCCCAAAATACAGGTGCCATGCCCTCCTCCAGCTCCAATGAGTGGGCATCTCCATAGGTGGGGCCTGGGCACCTGTAAGTGTCAGAAGCTTTAATTGAGAACCACTGACAAGTGTCTGTCTACCGCGGCTGCTGGGAGAGAATCATGATGTCACAGAGAACACAAAGGCTTCTGGGTAAGACAGGTCCGGGTCTGAATCTCACCTCTGCTAATGAGCAGCTGCGTACCCTGGAGGAAACTCTTCTCTCTACTTCAGCTTCCTCATCTTCGTATCAGAGGTATAAGTCCTCTCTGTATTCGTTTCCTGAGACTGCTGTAACACATACTACCAACTTGGTAACTTAAAAAATAAAACAAATTTACTCTCTTATCTGGAGGCTGGAGTCCAAAATGAGAGTGTCGTCAGGATTGTGCTCCCCGTGGGAGCCCTAAAGGAGAATCAGCTCCTTGCCCCTTCCAGCTGCTGGTGGCTGTTGGCACTCCTTGGCTAATGGCCGCATCTCTGAGTACCTTGCTGCTCTGTCTTCACATAGCTTTCTCTTTTGTGTGTCTCTTATAAGGACACTTGTCTTTGGATTTAGGACCTACTCAAATAATCCAGGATGAACTCCTCATCTCAAGATTCTTCATTACTTTTGCAAAGACCGTTTTTCCAAACAAGGTCACATTCACTGGATGCATGGATTAGGACATGCTAGCATCTTTTGGGGGCTGACATTCAGCCCAGTATATTGTCTAAAGGGCTGTCACTGAAAATAGTTCTGATTGACCAATGCCCATGCCATAAGTTTCCTTTGAACAAGTTACTTTGTGGAGATGTTGTGGGTGATTGAAATTATATAGGCATGTTCCTATGTGACTAGGAATGGGAACCATTCATTAAACAGTAGTTTGTTTTTTCACAAGGTTTTTATTTATACATATTACTCATCATATATTCATTAATTCGCTGTTCATTTAAACAGCAGTTTCTTGAGTACCTATCTGCCATGGGCCAGGCACTAGTTAGGCCCTGAGGATATAAACCATAAAACAGTTTCTTTCTTGAGACACAAGCTGGTTGTGAGGATAGACAATGAAACATCTATAGTCCATTCCTCCTCAAGGAAGGTTTTTACCAGGGCTGAGAGGAACAATAATTACCAGGGAGATTGGAGAAGGCTCCCTGGAAGAAGTGGCATTCAAGCTGGATCATGAACATTGATCAGAAGTTTATTAAGGAAAAGGAAGCCATGTGTGGGCTACCTGAGATGCTTCGCGTATGAGGCATATGGAACCACGGTGTTTGGAGGAATAGGGAGACATTTTAGTATGCTGAAGCATGGGGCTCGTGTGGGGAGTGGCTGGAATGATAGACCAATAGGAAACAAAAGCCAGATTTCATTCAATACTCACAAAGGGAAAAATGATTAACCCCATTTTACTTGGGAGGAAAGATAAATTAACTTTCCCAGCATCACATACCTGGTCAGCCTGAAACCTTGTGCCCAGTGTTCTGCACTTTCTGATAGCAAGAGACCAGATCCCTCAACACCTTTCTTCCATTGTGTGCAGCTGGTTTTTTGCCTATTTGCTAGTCCTTCAGGAGCCCTTTGATGCCTTGTGTCTGACACCCACCCCTGGCCTGCCTTGTGCCTATCGCCCAAAAAGCTTTGAGCAAATCTTTGTTAGATGTTTTACTGCAGCAGAAATTCTGGCATCAAGCAGGAGAGCTGGATAAGATTCTTTGTGAAGTCCTCCCTGACCTCAAGCTCCTAGATTCAGTTTGCTTACATGGGAAGGTGAGATTTCCTTTTGGGGTCAAAATCCACAGATACCACCTGGGACCTGTTGTTGCTTATTTCCCCGGGGGCATGGTACATTTCCACACAGAACCTGCTCTCCATCTGTCGCATGCTTTTTTATTTGGTTTACATGTGTAGATAGATCTATTTACGTTTGCAATCCACAGGAGGTGCTGCTTTTCAATAATTCATAGAAATGCCACGCAAAATTAATCTAGGATGAGAACGCGAACTTGACTAAAGCCAAAGCCCTTGCTTGTTACTGTCAGCATCTCCTCAGTGTTTCTTAAGTTCAGAATTCTCCTTTAAGAAGAGCCAGATTGAGGAAATCATTAATCTCTGACAGTTGTGTAGATATAATTAAAGATATATGAATTTAAAAATACCTGCTATCTCAATTTACTTCCTAAAGGAGCTGGAGGTGAGGGGTGGGAGGGGGAGTTCTGTTTAAAATGTCAGATACAGACACATTAGCCTGGGTAGTCAAAGCACTCTGTGTCTGTCACTCATGAAAACTGACAATTAGGTCCATAAATAGATTTTATAGGCTTCCACACAAGAATGCGCACCCTGCAAGGCTCAGCCGCATGAATATGAGGAGTGTGGAAGGCAGCTGCTGACTCATGGGAAGGGAGCAGGGAGGAGGTGGTGAATGAGACATTGGGAGCAAATTTACTGCACCTGGGGCCTGGGTGAGGGGTTTGGAGGTGGAGGGGAGGCCACTGATGTTGGAGAAGGGCATGGTATCTCATCCTGGCTCAGGCACACAGCAGGCACTGGCACTGTCTGCAGTCTCCTCACCTCCCGGGTGTGGGTCTGTTTTCCATCTGCAAAATGAGATCAGTAACAATAGGCTAGACCAGTGGTCGGCATACTGCAGCTCGCAAGCCACATGAGGCTCTTTGGCCCCTTGAGTATGGCCACGAAGTTTCAATCGCACTGTACGTGCACGCCTACACGTGGTATGTTGTGGAAGAGCCACACTCAAGGGGCCGCAGTTTGCTGACCACTGGTCACCAGTGGTTGTCAACCTTGGCTACACATTAGAATCACCGGGGACTCTGTTTAAAATCCTGATTTCCGGGCCTCATCCTCCGGAAATTCTGTTTCTTTGTTATGGGGTGGGGTCACAACATTAGTAACAAAGAAACAATTTCTGGAGGATGAGGCCCGAAAATCAGGACTTTAAAAAGATTACCAGGTGATTCTAATGTGCAGCCAAGGTTGAGAACCACTGTTCTAGTAGACTATTCCTTCTTCTAAGTTGTCAGGAAGATCAACTGAGATTAGAGTCAGACTCCTTAGAAACTTAAAGACCATGCACATGTAAGTTATTGGTTTGTTATGAATAAGATCACTGTTGTTGATATTGATAGTGGAGGTGTTGATACATACACCAGGAAGAGATAGGATAGGTGATCAGAACACATGTTAAGACCAAGACTTCAGCGGATTAGAGATGTGCCAGAGAATAAAACTGGACTTTCCCTCACTTTTGACAGCAGGAAATTCAGCCACAGGACTGGATGAATGAGAGAGAGCCTGGGAAGGTGGGGTCTGGAGATGAGGAGAGCTGCTCTCAATGTCTAGGCTCCATGTTCAGGGGTCTTCACCCTCTAGGGCTTCAACCTTGTTCAAGGCCCATGGCATCTCTGACCCTCAGTTTCCATCTGCACAGAATACGGCACATGATTCTATAATTACCTTCCCCACAGAACTGATAGGAAATCAGGTAAAATCACAGACAGGCATTGGAAATTGTAATGAATGCCAATATGAGGTTCATGATTAAAAATATGATCATGATTAGATTGGAAAAGGGTCAGAGGCAGGTCAGGTACACATCCTCTAGTCTGTCACTCATTTGTTCATTGACCTCATTCAATAATCATATGTTTATTTATGTTTCCAGTTACTATTTGTCTCCTACTGATAGAATATAAGTCCTACAAAGGCAAGAATTTGGGGGGGATTATTTTGTTCATTGAGGTGCCTCAAGTGCATAGGAGAGTCCCCAGACCCTAGTCAGTGAACTATAGATATTTAGCGAATTAAATCTGTTGTATGTTAGGCATTATGATGAGAGCAGGTGCTGGGGTGCAGAAAGGAAGAGGAGACTATTTTTCTTCTTCAGAGTTTATAGTTTGGTATTCCCCCAGCCAGGTCCATGATGGTGAAGGCCCTCTCAGGGAGGCCCTATTCCTGTTATCCACAATTTGCTTCTTGTCTAGGGCCAAGAGTATAGGATTGGAGTCTTTAACCCAGACTCCACCATCCAAAGCTATGATCCGGAGTAAGTCACTTAATCACTTGTACCCCCATTTTCTTCTTTTGAAAAACATTGCGATGATTTCACTATAAGTATAATGAAAATTATTGTCACAAAAGGTGGCACTCTGAATGACAGGTCCACTCACCACCATTCCTTTGCTTTTCTCTCCAACCCTGAAAGAAATGCAGCTTCTTCATGTACCTCGCCTTTGATAATGATTTTTCTTAGCCCCTCCTAGCACTTAAGAAGTCTAGCAACTTGTCACTACTATACCTGTGGCCGCTACCACTGCTTCTGCCTCTACTGCCACCACTGCCCCCACCATGGCCAGCCTTGCTCTTGCTCTCTCCCTTTACTCCATGACTGCTATTACCAGTCTACCACCACCTATGCCGTGGGCAAACTACGGACCGCAGGCTGGATCCGGCCCATTTGTCTCCTCCGGGGGATGTGCCCACAACCCAGGTACATGCCCTTGGCCGGAATCGAACCTGGGACCCTTCAGTCCGCAGGCCGACGCTCTATCCACTGAGCCAAACCTGTTTCGGCTCCATCCGTGCTTTTGTTCTGGCCCTCCGGTTCAGGTTAAGAACCCATTGTGGCCCTCGAGTCAAAAAGTTTGCCCACCCCTGACCTCTGCCATTGCTACCTACCACCACTGATGTGACCAGCTATTGTAAATGAGCACTTACTTTATAGGTTTTGCCCAAAGCATTTTATATACATCACTTCATTGAATTTTCCCAACAGCTCAGTGACAACAGTGGTGTCTTCTTATTCTACAGTTACTGATACTTAAGACTCTAAAGGGTTCACTAATTTCCCAAGTCACACTGTGCTTAAAGGATGGATGCCGGTGAGGGACACGGCTAGTCCATGAGCTTCTTTAGGGAAAAGAAGGTCTCCTAGCACCCGACACATGCCTCTCACACGTGTGATACTAATGAAATACTGCCTGGCTGGTGACACCATGCTCAAGCCCACTGTGTTCTGGGATACCTGGAAGGTGGGCCTGCCCTGGTACTCTTGGAGTGTGGGACACATATTCCCAGGACTGGAAAGCAATTCCCAGGGACCTTAGCTCCCAGACTCTGTTGGGAGCCGGGTTATGAGGATGGTGTGCTCCTGCCTATTGAACCCAGAGGAGGCGGCTCAGGGGTGCTCTTGATCACATTTCACATGATAGTTCAGGACTTTACAGAGAAGAAGCTGAGCCCCAGTGGTCAGACTGGATGCAAATGTGTCTCTTAGAGATGCAAATGACTTTCCTACAAAGAGCTCTGGGTAATTGCTGATAGGATGTGTGACTAAAACCACTGACTACTAAAGAAAAGGAGGAAATGTTCCTTTGGGGACTTGCCAGCTAATTAGCAATGCCAGCCCTGCTTGGTGGTCCGCCTGCAAATGGGGGAGACTTGTGGGGTTGGTGCTCAATCTTTATCCAGCTCTGGGAAGAAGCACCCAGGGCAATAGCACAGCCTCTGGGCCCTGAGGTTCCCCATTGCATGGCACCCAATGTTGCTAAGAGCTTTCTAAGAGAAACAAAATGTATCTTGGACTGTTTTGCCGAATGATTGAGTCGATGTGATTCCAGTCTGACAATCCTGGTTAAAATGTGTCTCCTGCCACAGAAAGCTGTGTGACCTTGGGTAAGTCATTTAATCTTTCTGAGCCTTGGTTTGCTCATTGGTGCCATGGGAATAGCAATGCTCAGGGACAAGAGTGGTTGAGTATGAATAGATAGAAGCTGGCTGGCCTGTTGAGTAGTTTCTCAACCCTGCCCAGTGCATCCTTTCCACCCTCTCTGACATGCACCCCTAGATTACATCTGTTTTGATGGTCACTTTCTCTGTTGACTGGCAGAAAACCACCCCTTACCTTCTTCCAAATTCTCCTCTCTCCCTCCCCAACCAGTAACTCCCTTAAAGACAATGGCTGCACCTCTTGTATTTCCATTTGACCACTGGTTAGATGAGTGATGAATAATGAGTAAATGAGTGACTGTCGATGGCCCTGTCATTCCATGCATAAGAGCCACAGTAACATCTTCATAACATGCTTCTGAATGGAATCCCACTGATGTGGACCGAGGGGTGATGGGGGAGATGTATAGTGAAATCACTCTGAGCGTCAGAAAACCAAGAGCACTGATCAACTCAAACCTGTTTTTTGACCTCAGGAGAGTCCCTTACTTCTCTGTCCCTCAGTCTCCTTATCTGTACCAAGGTGGGGGGTTTTCTGGGCTATGAGGTTTTCTGGGCTATGAGATTTATGTCATTTCATTGACTCTTAACAGTCAGTCTAATTCTTAATATTTAAGGTCCCAACTTTTGAATTCAAGCTGATTTAAGCTTGAATTGTGGCTCCACATTTCATTGCTTGGGTGGAGGAGATTATCAGGGATGAGTAGTAGCTTAAGCTGTGCAAACTGAGCCTCAGTTTCATTGTCTGTTAAATGGACGGGCCAAAAGATTCCCCTCCTCAGGATTATTGTGAAGATTACACTAGATCATGTATGTGATAGGCTAACTGGACTGCCTAGCACTCAGTATTCACACCCAGATAGCAGTGGCTTCATCTAATTATAATATCACTAGAGGTCCTGTGCACAGAATCCATGGAATCTGGGGGGCCCCTCAGCCCAGCCTGTGCCCTCTCGTAGTCTGGGAGCCCTCGGGGGATGTCCGACTACTGTGGAGGCAGGAGAGGCTTTCGCCACCACTGCTGTACTCACCAGCAGTGAACTCAGCTTCCAGCTTAGTGGCGCTCCCCCTGTGGGAGCTCATTGACCACCAGGGGGCAGCTCTTGCGTTGAGCATCTACCCCTGGTAGTCAGTGAGTGTCATAGAGACCAATCATTCATTGGTTGTGTTTTCAGCATGTTGTGGGCTCATTGACCACCAGGGGGCAGCTCTTGCGTTGATCATCTACCCCTGGTAGTCAGTGAGTGTCAGAGACCAATCATTCATGGGTTGTGTTTTCAGCATGTTGTGGATGGAGGGATGAAGCCTTTGAATGGCTGGGTCTCATCTGGCGGAGCAGGTCAGCAGGGCTGCTCTGGGCCAGACTCTCTGTGCACCAGGGTCATTGCAACTTGTATTACAGAGGGCTTCCAGTCTCTAAGAATGCCGTCAGTCTTGGACAATCAGGACCACCCTTTCAGGTTTGCAAACTGGTGCCTTTGTTTTTTTGTTTTTTTTTTATCACCTCACTCCTTTCTTCCTCAGTATATTAGCAAACAAGAAATAGAGGGCAATGTTTACAAAAAGAATCTGGAAAGCTGTGGAGTCCCTCTAAGACAGTGCTTGATGCCCTGGCCATTTTGAATCGTTCATTCCCACTGCAGGATCCAGAAGATCACTGGGCAGCAGTGAGCAGAGGGAACAGTTTCTCTTAACACTGGTTAATATCCTTTTCATTGCTTCTTGTGCACTAGGCGCTAGTTTCATTGAGACCCAAGTGAATGACAAATCATGCTGCCTTCACAGGTGTGTCCTCTCACTATCATTCTGCTCACCAGGAACCAACATGTCTTCAAACCTTCCAGAACATTCCATGTCCTCTCATTCTTTAGGTCTTTGCACATTTTTGCACATGCTGTTCACTTAGCCTGTGATACCTCTCTCTCTCTCTCTCTCTCTCTCTCTCTCTCTCTCTCTCCCAACACCTGCTTTCTGGTTAAGACTTACTTCAGCTCCTCATTCTGGAGTCAGATGCCCTGGCAGGCCAGCCCCAGTTTAAATTAGTAACTTTCCTCTCTCCTCTCTTGGAATCTTCTGCTTCCCTCTCTATCGGCTTCCTGTCACTGTGTTTCAATGACCTCATTACTGGTCTTCCTTTTGTATAAACTGAGTCTCTCTCCCAAGGATAAGGGCTGAGTCTGTGTTCATTATCTCTCAGCTGCTACTTAACATACTGTGTTGACTGAATTGTTAATGAACCCAAAGAGGTCCAGCAGGGTCCTGGACACAAAGAGCATCCTACACAGAGAAGGTAGGAACCAAAGGATACAAGGTTGGCAGAGGCAGTTTTGTCTTGAGCTTCTATTACACAGCTTCTAAATGTGTACCATCATCCAGGTGTCAATTATCTATGGAGTGTTGCTCTCCAAGGTGCTTAATGAAAACCATCTCATTAACCCTCAAAAAATCTTCCAAGGAAGCAAGAAAGCAGAAAAACTCATTTTTGTTCTTTAGCATGGAAAAATGAGACATCAAAGGTGCTGATCCTGCATATTCCGAGGTTGATGCAATTAGCTCCCTGGCTCTTGGGGGAGTAGGTACAGAATACACTCTCCTCATTGAGCCCACACCTCCCATTCTCTGCATGGCATCATTCTGACAGGTTTCCACCCCCTGTACTCCACATCCCACCTTCCCACTCCCATCAATTTATGACTTGCTGTGTCACATCCAGGCTCACAGATGATTTTAGAAGTGGAGAGCGCACAAATCCAGTTGAACAATTTAACCAGATTCAAAAGGATTTGGATCATTTGCGTAATTGGGCTAGCAGATGGTGAATGTAGTTCAAAGTACAAAAATGTAGACTAATTACAAGGGGAGAAAGTAAGACAATTTATGGATGAGGAGAGATTTGGGAGAAAAGCTCATTGAAATCATCATGTTGATGCATTAGAAGAGAAGGACAAACAGCATGGCCCTGGGTAATGGAGGCAGAGCACACAGAGGACTGATGACTCCCCAACTGGTTAGAGTACAGGAGAGAGGCCCTGTCTCTCTGCTAGAGGTGAGAAAGGAAACAGTTGGGGTAGACAGTGATCTGGGGAGAATGGTGATTGGTCAGACAGAGAAGCAGTCATGTTCATTTTTTAGGTTCTTATTTCACCTACTTCCTTCTTGGCCCCTTGGCAAGAGGTAAGAATCTGCTTCCCCTGGGCCTCAGTTTCCCCTGCTATATAAGCAGACTAATGTCCACTTTCCTGCTACATTGATGAATATAAGAGATCATGGATGTGAGAAAGCATGCATCTTGTTCAGAAATTCAGGAAATTCAATCTATGAATATTAGTTTATACTCATAATGACCCCCCCCCAAATCCCATGCTTTCAATGAATCAAAATTGGAAAATTGGAAATGGGTTGTTTACTGGTATGGCATTCTGAGTAACATCCCCCCAAATATCCATGTCCTAATCCCCAGATGCTGTGAATGTTACCTCATATGGGACTTTGCAGACATGATTGAATTAAAGGTTTTGAGGGAAAGGAGGGAGGGAGATTATCCTGGATTATTCAGGTGGGGCCTAAATGCAATGCCCTTTTAAGAAGGAGGTTGAAGGAGTTTTGACATAGAAAAAGAAGGCAATGTTTCCACCAAAGCAGAGATTGGAGTCATGCAGTCACAAAGCCAAGGACTGCCTGCAGCCAGGAAGAGATGGAAGAGACATGGATTGTACCATCTCCCAGAGCTTTTAGCAGAAGTACAGCTGTGCTAATACTTGTTGGCAGCCCGGTGAAACTGACTTGAGACTTCGGCTTCTAGAACTCTGGGAAAATAAATTTCTGTTGTATTAAGCCCAAGTTTGCAGTAATTTGTTACAGGAAACTAATAAGTGTAGAAAAAGAATCTGACCAGCACAAAAGAGATCTGGGTCAAATCTAGGCTTTGATTCTTGCATCAGTGGGACCCTGGATCATCTGTCTTGATCTCATTTTCTTCATCTTTAAAGTGAGATAATAGTCCATATCTTATATAGATTATTAGGAAGATGTGAAAGAGATAATGCATGTATCTCACCTACCATAGATGCATAAACAAATAATAGGCATAATTTTAAGTTTTGAATTAGGCCTTATTTAGTCAGCACTCAGAATTCCAGAGCAGCCGACAGAGCACAGTTTTGGAGAATAGAGGTAACAGTCAGCATCATGGAGGCAGCTGGGAATGTTGATGACACCGGAATGATTTATCTATAGGAGGCAGGACCATGGGCACCAAAAAGGGGCTCAAGTCTGTCTCCTGTCTTGGAGAGAGTTGGGGTGTGAGAAAAGGCAGAACCCAAGGGCTGGCACCATGACTTAGTGAGGGAGGTATGCCAATTAGGAAAACAGGATTTGGGGCAGGGGAATTATCCTAGGGATTTGTGATCCCAGGTGACTGCCAGGGAAGGAATGTCAGGTGCAACTCTCGGGCCCAGATCCTGGGTTTCTAAGGACAACTTGAAGGCCAAGCCCTAAGATTTTGAAGCTGATGTTATAAATCCCGCATCCTTCAGAAAGGGTCCTGGAACTGGGGGGGTCCAGTCCAGGAGAAGTTGCTGCCAGATGTTGGAGGAATTGAATTCTGCTTTGGGATTTCAGGCCACCTGGTCAAGGACATCTGGGCTGGACCAAGGTGCTTGCTTCTGGAGAGGGCCAGGGTTTATACCACTTCAGGAGACACATAAGCCGAGCAGCCACTATACATCTTGACTAAGAAGGAAGATGAGAATAGAGAACTGGTAACATTTTCCAAGGGTTTGAGTCTGAAGGACCAGGCAAAATTATAAAAGGAAGTGAGTGGGACACAAGGTCGGATTCTGAAAAGATCAACGTTGTCTATAAAGTTGAGTGCCCGATGGGTGATAGCAAGTGGTTCTGGCTAAGACCTGTCAAAGGCAGGACAGGGAGGGCTCTTTGTGTGCAAGAGTCGGGTGCTGCCTGTGGCTTGAGAAAGCTCTGATGGGCCCAGGACCTTTGTCCTTTGTCAGGTTTTGAAACTGATCATACATTACTTTTGTATAGGTCTCACAGGCTCTTTGTTCTTGAGTTTAAAGAGGTTACGTTCCAGATTCCACCTCTGTTCTAATTAGCATCCTGTTTACAACTTTTGTGCTTTCTGGTTACACCTCAAGTCTTTGACCATCATTTAAGGTAAGAATGTTCAGGGAGAAAGGGAGAACTCAGGAATAAGAAGTAATTAAACATAATAAACCCTTTGAGAGTGGCCATTAATTTGAATGTGAAATGTAAAATTGCCTTTAAAGTAATAAGGGATAATATTGAGCAATTGTAATATCCAGCCTGGGAAGTAACATGCTGGTAACATTGAGCAGGGCAGGATAATGCATGTGGCAGTTCCCTGACTTTTGTTGAATTAATGATGCTGGGTTCATTTCACTGCTGATTTAAAGTATACATTTCATAAATGGCACATTAAGGCAAATGTATCAAAATTGCACCTAAAGAGCTGAATAGCCAGGAAATGGCAGCCCTTTGAACACAGCAAATTTATATCTTAGGTTTAACGTGTAATCAGTAGATATTTATGACTGATTATATTTATTTTAATGCTTTGAAATGCCAGGTCAGTAGAGTTATCAGAATGTTATCAGAAGGGCTGTGACTATGTTGGGTAACATTCTAATTTAGTCAGTAGACTAAGAAAGAGACCATAATACTCCTTAAAAAAAAAAAGACTTGGCAATTTTATTTAGCAGAACAGAAGAGCTGGCTATTACTTGTCATGGGAGAAGAGATGTGTTGTTTGGGTTTCATAGAATATGTATAAAGTACATAATAAAATGAGTTAAAGCTATTTCAGTCTGAACCAGGTTAGACTCAGACTTTATTTACTCAAGAAATTATGATGAGGGAGGGTGCTTCCGATTTACTGGTCTGTGGCGAGGCAGTGTGATAGACTCACTAGTATTCAGCTGTTCTAAGGGGAAAACCATCTATCCATGTATTCATTCATTCATTCATTCATTCATTTGTTCGTTCATTTATTCATGTTATTTTATTTACCCATTCATCAGATATTTATTGAATACCTCCTATTTGCCAGGTACTGTTTTGCGTGTTGGGGTTCAACAGTGTTTGGGGTTTTTTTGTTTGTTTTTTGTTTGTTTTTTTTTAAGTAGCCTCTTACATTATATGTTATGGACATAAGATAGAGTATTGTATGCCGTAAGGTTTTTGGTTTTAAATGGTTAAGGACTTGACAGAATTCTTATGATCTAAATGGAAAGCAGAATGAGCCCTGGCTGGTTTGATCCAGTGGTTAGAACATCAGCCCTTGGACTGAAGGTAGTGGGTTTGATTCCAGTCAAGGGCATACTTTGGTTGCAGGCTCAGTCCCCAGCCCTGGTTGGTACATGTGCGTGCGGGAGGAAACCAGTCGATGTGTCTCTGTCACATTGATGTTTCTCTCTCTCTGTCTCTCCCCACTTTAAAAATCACTTTAAAAATCAATGGGAAAAAAAATGTCCTTAGTTAGGATTAACAACAACAAAAAAAGTAGAAAAAGAAAAGCAGAATGAATGTTACCCTTTGTGACAGCAGGACCTGGAGAGCATTATGCTAATTGAAATAAACCAGTCAGAGGAAGACAAGTACCTTTCACTCATATGTAGAATCTATCTAACAAAATGAACCAATAAGCAAAATAGGGGGAGGGATTGAGCAAAAAAAGAAAAAAAGAGAGAAAGAACTCATGGACACAGACATCAATGTGGTGATTGCGGGAGTAGGAGTGGAGGTGGAGGAGGGTATGGGGGGATAAATGGTCATGGAAAAATATCTATTAAAAATATAGAGCAGCCCTAGCTGGTTTGGCTCAGTGGATAGAACATCGGCCTGTGGACTGAAGGTTCTTGGGTTCGATTCTACTCAAGGGCACATGCCCGGGTTGCGGGCAAAGATTGGGGAAAGAGATCCCACAGAGGTTATTGGACGGGTCCCAAGGAAAAGCAGGCAAAGGAGTCAGATCAGGACATGATATTATATATATATCCTATGCCGCAGTGGTTCTCAACCTTCCTACTGCCATGACCCTTTAATACAGTTCCTCATGTTGTGGTGATCCCCAACCATAAAATTATTTTCGTTGCTACTTCAAACTGTAATTTTGCTACTGTTATGAATCGTAATGTAAATATCTGATATGCAGGATGTATTTTCATTGTTTGCGACCCACAGGTTGAGAACCGCTAGTTAGAGAGAAAAGAAAAGGGAATGAGTAACCAAGGTGTTTACTGGCTATTAAATGACCAGCATGGGTGAGCGGAGTGCAGCTATGTGACATAGAAAACTTTGTGTAAAACTAATTTATTTGTGTTCTTTGTTTTCCATCCTGAATTTGCCCTTGTTGTAAAGCCGAGAAGCCTTCTCTCTTGTTGGGCATATTTTACCTGCAGCAAGAGCTACTATTTCTGCCATGATGAAGGGATTTCACATTAGTGAAAGTTGATTGAAATAAATAGCCGCTTTTGGTAATTGATTATTTTGTGTGTGTTACCCTAATGATACTGTCTGAAGGATGAAATATCTTCTCTCCATTTTCTGGAGCTGCCTTCAGTAACCCCAGTGACAGTGGACGGCCCTCCCTGGCTTTGCCTGCTCCATGGAGGCTGCTGGTTCCAGCCTGGGTGTGCTTCCTCCACCAAAGGGAACCCGGCTTGTGAACTCTCACACAAGAGCTCCTGAGCTGGCCCTGGAGTTTGGAAACCATTAGAGAGCTGGGCGATTTCATTATTCATTCACTTGAAATAATCTCAGGACTGCTTTCAGTGACATGGTTCCTTCGGCAAATAAAGATAAGCCAAATCCCTGGACACTCAAAGAAGGGGGAGATTCTCTAAATTAATTCCAGGCTCAAATAATTCAGCAGTATTTGTAATATTCTGTGCATAAATTGGCAATTTGCTGGCGAGATCAGGAAATGATAAAGGCTTTTTTTCCTCCCTCCCCCTCCTCATTTCAACAACTGCTGAGGCAGCTATTGGGATAAAAGAAACGTTTTATCCTTAATAAATGTCCTATCAGGTAATGCGCTGATTAAGGGTGTCCAAACACGGTGCCCCCTCCCCCTTCAAAGCAATTATTTTTCGTCAGAGAAGGAAATAAATGGGGAGCCAAAGACAGTCTTGATGTGTTTTTTGACATGAGAAAGTTTTATGTGGAAAATAAATACACTAACAATATGAAGAAATGCAGAAATAAGAGTGCTAAATTACAGGGTTTTCTCTTTTGTGTAAAGGTGTTTTAGTTGCGTTGTTCTGTGGTGGCTTTGAAAGATCTTATGTCCTTTCTTAGTGCCGAAAACACATCCTTAATCCAAGTGTCAGTATGTCTGCAATTTCTTTTCTCCTTCTCGCATCCCAGGCCATTTGCTTGATTTCGGTTCTTACTGAGAAACCTTTGGGAGGGCTGGCGAATCTTTCTCCTCTCCCTCTGCATGTTGAGCCAACTACACACCAAAAAAGGACCAGGTAGAGACACAAATACCCTCGTGTTGCTGCCAAAGCTGAGCTGCCTTCCTCCGGCTGGCCCTCCAAGTCTATGCCTGGAGCCTTACTCCAGTCATAATGAGGTCTGCCAAGTTAACAGTCACTCAGCTGGTCACAGAGATGAGGACAGTATTCCTCTCATGTCCCCTCCAAGCTGCCCCTCTCAACAGGGACAGGGACAGGGCTTCTCTTGGCTGGCTGACACCTGTGTGCTTGCTCCTTCAAAAAGCGTAGGGGAGGGATGCAGGAGCTGGTTACCTTCCCCTGGTTTGAAAGACAGCGAGGGTTCCATTGCATGGGCTGCCAGCATCTTTCTCCCTTCCCACTTGATTCACCCATCCATCTGCCTGGCCCTGGCTGTTTGAAATCACCTTCCAACACAAAACTTGTCCTGCCACTCTGGCTTGCTCATCTTTAGGTTAGTATGGTTTTAAGCTACTTTGTGATGTGCCTACCATTTACCCCTCCGCCCCCCACCCCCATTTTATAACTATGCCCCAGCCAGACCCAGCTGTGTGTTCACAGGGCCTTAAGCCGGGTCTGCCTTCTCAGCATTTGCTTCTAAAAAACATTCCCATTCTCCTGGGTTGGGTGCCTTACCCAGTGACCAAAGCATCTTTGTCTGTTTTGCATCCTCCGTATTACTCACCACAGCATAGTTTCACTGTTGGTATATTTCTCCATCTCTCCAACTAGACATGTGAGATCTCACATTTGGAACATTGTAGCCACTCATTCGTTTTTGGTGGGGTTCATACAGGAATGGAAAAGAAATAGAACAATAAGCTTTACACTAAATCCCACAGAAAGGAGGTTGCCAAACTGATTTTTTTGTTTTGCTTTTTTAAAATAAAAATAAATCTTTCTTAATTATTTTCTTATTATTTTAAAGATACCTCAAACTAGGCAAGAGGTTTATTAATATCATTGCAGTCATATAGAATAAGAGCGCTCACCTCATCCACGATCCTTCACAGGCAACCTACATGACTCTTTAATCCAATGCTATGTTGTGAGGACTAGTTTTACTTAGCTGAAATCCTACCCACCTCACTACAGAATCAAATAAGAGAATATGGGCTGTGAGCCAGGTCTGCACTGAGAATTAGCGATGGATAAAAGTTATTTTTAAATATAAGGGAAGGGCAAATGAATGTATCTTTACATTGGATATAAATGGAGTTTTTCCCTATTATTAAATCTACTCTTTTAAGTTATACAGCAACTTCTTTGAAGTCTTTGACTCACTAACATGGGGTAACAATGGCTGTGATTTATCCTTAAGGGCTTAAAGGAAAGGGAAGACAGCTGGAGGGGTGTTTCACTTTCATCTTGCAGGGGGACTTTCTTCATGTGTTCTCAGGCCCAGGTGGAGCAGGGATGCTGGGGGGGCTCCGTGGACAAGGGGTCATTTCCTGTCAGTATGTCTACATCAGCTCACTGTGATCCCTCCCCATCCCTCTGATCACATAGGAAGTCCAACATTTCCTGTTTCCAAAATCACTGTCTCCAAAGACAGAAGGAAAACTGCTGTCAGCAGGTTTTGTTTGGAAGAAAAGGGTTTCAGGGACAGCAAGAGAAAAAGAAAACACCTTTCTA
Source organism: Myotis davidii (assembly GCF_000327345.1). Classification (NCBI taxonomy): domain Eukaryota; kingdom Metazoa; phylum Chordata; class Mammalia; order Chiroptera; family Vespertilionidae; genus Myotis; species Myotis davidii. The sequence goes on along the minus strand of NW_006294339.1, from coordinate 5,186,341 downwards.
TTTTAATAAGCACGTTGAAAGGAAAGAGATTTTCCTTCGCTTTCTGTTGAAACTGAACTGATGAAAGTCCCCAAAAGAGAAAATCAAGGGGGCAGCAGTTAAAGCACCTGTCTAATGATGCCTCTCTCTGTCTCCTCAAGAGTGTGTTTAAGCTTCTTACTGGCTGTCTCAGGGTTCTTGAGGTTATTGTCTGTATAAAATGCTAAACCTTTAAATACTTCGTTACAAAATTATTCATCTCTAGCAGACAAGACAGTTAGTTATAAAAGATTGGTCTCTAAAGGAGCCGTCTGGGTATAAGATGAAGCTGTGTGCGTCCTCGAAAAAGATTCTGTAAATCTCAGCGTTTCAATGGGTTCTAAGGCCATTCATGATTGACATGATACCCCGGCAGTATGATAATGACCGGGCTCACAGAAATGGCCCTGCACGAGGGTAAGGCCAAAGCCATTCTCTTCCTTCTTGCAGTAAAACCTTTCACTTCAAAAAAAAAAAAATACTGTTGTTTGCACAGACAGTTGACTATTTAAACTAGCATATTCAAAGGACAGTCATTCACACCCCTCCACAGCAGGCTCCCCATGCCGACCAGCCCAGCATGTGTGTGTGTGTGTGTGTGTGTGTGTCCCAGAATGACATATGGGCAACTAGACATCTTAATGTTTTTATTTAAAATAATGTATACTTTAAAAAATAAATTCAATGACATCACATTTTGTTTTTCCAATCAATTAATATTACCTCTCCCTCCCTTGCCCCGAACCACTATGCTCACAATTTCTGAACTTTTATATGGTAAAAAGAATATAAGCTTTGAAACCAGAAAGACCCAAGTTGAAATCCTAGGCGGTGAAGGGTGGGCAGGTAGGAGGTGATCCACCACAGAACTCGTATGCATGTATGTATAACCCATGGACACAGACGATAGGTTGGTGAAGGCCGGGGGTGGGGGTGAGGGTATGCAGGGGAAGACTGAAGGGGGTCAATGGAGGAAAAAAGGGGACATATGTAATACTTTCAACAATAAAGATTTAAAAAATAAAATATAATTAAAAATAAAATAAAAATCGCTATCTGATGAGTTTAGTCAAGTTTCTTTACCTCTATGGGACTCAGATTTCTTATTTGTAAAACCAGGACTGAAAGTATCCTCCTTAAAGAGATTACATGAAATTATGCATATAGAGCATTTAGTAATTTAATGAGGTAACAAAAAAGAACTAAATAAGTGTATTTACCAAAATAATGAATTAGTGAAAAGCTGTTGGTTAGTGAATAATGATTCCTAGCCTTGGGCCCAATATTTTGTAATGGTAAGCAAGTACAAATTATGAAATGCTGTAGATTCTTACTAGAATGTGAGGAAATGAAAAATCTTAGATTTTCTAGTGTCTGTGTTAAATATGTGCTGGGCCATAGGGAAATCTCAAAAACAAACAAACAAAAAAACACACAAAAAACAACCTCTCTAGGTTTGCCATTACAGGATTTCAACATGGGATAGAAGGAGGAAGATAAATACAGTTTTAAATATGTTTGCTGTCTCCCCTAGTTTATGACCTCCTGTGAAGGTACTGCCTTAGTTTTACATATTTTTATTTCTTAATAGTTGTAGCCTGTACCCAAAAGATATTGAAGGATTAGTAACATAAATAATCACACTATCAAATGTAGACAGATTGGTGTACTGTGTTCAGCCAATTGAGGTGCAGAACTAACATTTGTCTCCATACAAAACTCCTGCAAACTACATGGTCCATGGCAATGAATTTGATTTATCTGGGCAAAGGCACAGATCTAGTCTCAGCTCTGCTGCTAACTAGTTTAGTGGTCGTGGGCATGCACTTTTATTTCATTGGGCTCTGACTTCCTCCTCATAAGTTGAGTCCAGGACAGACATAGTTTGCTGAATTAGTGTGTGCCAGTCCTGATTGGACACATGGGGACCTACAGGTTAATGGGACACAGGCCCTTTTTTCCAAAACTACCTTTTAAGAGGGGAGATAGATCTGTACATTTCTAATTAGAACATGACAAATGCAAAAAGAAAATTACTGCAAGACAGACAGTGAAGAACATATTTTAGTCTAAAAAAATAGATGATCTGAACAGCATAATAGAAGAGGAAATGCCTGGGCAGAAATCTGAATGGAGAGAGTAACTATCAATGCAGCAAGTTGGACTGATGGAGTGAAGTGGAGGAAGGAGCATTAGGTCATTCCAGGCAGAGGGTTAGCCTGTGCAGATTCAGAAAAAGATATGATGTGTTTGGATCAAATTGTAAGTAGAAGTATTTGGTTGAGAACTTATTAGAGTGGGGACATTATTTTATTCACTGATATATCCCTAGCTCAAAAAAGGGGTTTGGGGCATGATATTCAACAAACAAATAGATGATGGAAAGTAACTTGGCATAAGTCAAATATGGATATTTTTCTGCATATATTCAAGCTTCCACATCATAATTCAGTGAATAGTTCTAGCCAGTGTGGCTCTGTTGGTCAGGCATTGCCCCATGCACTGAAACTTTGCAGGTTCAATTCCTGGTCAGGGCACATGCTTGAGTTGTGGGTTTGATCCCTGGTAAGGAGCAGGCAGTTGTTCAATGTTCTGCTCTCACATCGATGTTTCTCTCTCTCCCTCTCCCTTCCTATCTCTCTAAAAATCAATTTGAAATGTTTAAAAAAAATTCAGTGACTCTATTTCTTTGATTATTTGTCTTATTTTCCCAACTAGATCCTAACTTCCTTAACATCAAAAAGCACATAGAAAGCCTTCAGTAGACGCTTGACAATTGAGTAATTGGGTCAAGTCTGAAACACTGTGTGAAACCTGATGGGAAGGTCTGACTTGGCACGGCCCACATCTAGGGATCATACCTCCCTTCTCTGAGGGGCAGCAGAAATCAGGTGGGGTGATACTGAGAATTATTCTGGGAAACATGATAGTCAAGCCAATACAGCCTCAGCAAGGGACGCGACTGGGTTTCACAAGGAGGAAAAGTGCTCGGGAACGATGCATTGGAGATTAAAAAACATCGCATGCACTGTAATGAGGGTCTGAGCAAACACAGATACCCGTGGTTAAAGAAAATAACAGTTCCTACGCAACCAGTACAACTGTGGGTGTCGGGGACCTTCCTACTTTATTATTCTGAGGAATACCATTATCAGGGAATTGCAAAGATTTGAGCTTCAAAATCAATGTGTGCTGAGAAGTACATGGTAGGAAAGCCAGAAGCTATAATACTCTGAACACTGTGTTTATAGTCAATTTTGAGAAAGTCCATGAATTCAAGTTCAAGGACAGGTTCTCAGCAGTGGCACTTGTTAGCTGATAGACAGAGCCATGCATTTTTTTTTTCTTTTAGAAGTTTTTAATGAGTATTTACTATTTGCAAGCACGGTCTAGTTCTGTTGTGTTTTCAGAGCTGTGGGTGCTGCCCTAAAGGAGGGTGCAGTTGTATTAGTTAGGGGACTTCCAGACCCTCTCATCCAAAATGTGTAGTCATTGAAGAAAAGTTGGAGTTAACTTCTTGTTCATGTTAGTCCTGGACAGATGAAGCAGTTGGTGGGCATCTGTTTCCATGCAGTCATTCAGAAACACAGATGAAAGGAGGCCCTGCCATTTTCTACAAGCCGATTCAAGCCCTTCCTAGGGCTGGCCTCCATTCTGGATAACTGGAAGAGACAACAGAAAGGGAAGCCTGTCCACAGGTGATCTTTATGGGCCAGGCCTGATAGTGGCACTCATCACTTCCTCTTATATCCCATGGGCTAGCACTGGTCACAAGACCACACCTAATTGCAAGGGAGGCTGGGAAATGTGGTCTGGCTTTGAGAGCACCCTGTGATCTCTGATAGCAGTCTGCTGCAGAAGATATATTCAGATCCAAGTCTCTGGCAATACAAGCAAAAGGAGGACTGTGTAAATGTATTGACTACTAGGTGATCACCCCCTTGCTTTATACTTCCACACAAATTATAGCCTTTTGTCCTCCAAATAATTTCATCAATTATATGCCATTATCTTCATTTTACAAAAGAAGAAATAGAGACTGGGTGTTGTAAGTAACTTTGGATGGTGTTTATTTGATGTCACAGGTTGAAAGAGAAAGGAAGTTTTGATGCAATCCTGTGTCCTTAATTTATAGGGCAATTAATATTGTTTTCACTGGTTGAGAGTAACAAAGCAATGAGTAGTGTCCTGTACTTCTCAAGACAGACTTTTCAGCGGGAGATTATCAGTCCTTATTTTAGTCTGTCCTTTACCAAATTGTTGATGATGTGTGACTTCATCAGCTTTAAGGCATGGAACAGAGACTCGTTCCTCAGTCATTTGCCATCTATATCCATCTTTCCAACATTGGTCCATTTGTTCATCTGTCCTTTATTTTATGAAACATGTCTAATATTTATTGTGCCCATTGAATGTGCCTAGCAACATGTTTGGTATTTGGAACCCAAAGGTAAAAGGAAATGGGGCGTTGCCTTTGACAAGCTAGCTGTCTAGTCAGGGAATGGACATAGAAAAAGATAATTAAAATGTTGTTAGTTTTTTTAAAGGGCATGGGACAAAAATGCAATTCGTGTAAGACATGGGACAGCCAACTTCGCTAGAGACAAGCTCAGGAGAGGATGCAAAAAAAGGGAATAAATACATAGACTTGGGAAAGTGGAGTATTTTCACATTAAGGAAGGAGCAGGCAGAATATTTTGGTAGAGCAAATAATAAAGATTAAGGAAACGAGGAATCTGAAGCTGGATTTTCACTTTAAGCTGACCAGAAGATGACTGTGGGGAGTAGCAGATGTGGATGGGCTGGATCTAAATGTTTAAGAAAGGCACACCCTCAGTGTCCTTTTCATTTGCCTCCATAAGTCAGGCTCCTCTGTAGTAGTTGGGACTGGTCTATATTCTTAGTGTGTAGAAACCACCACCAACATTGCTTTTGTCACATGGTAGCAATGCCAGGATCCATCTGCTCCCAGTGGATCTATCTCTCTAAAGGCCCAAATGATGACAGAATCTGACAAGGAGTAAACTTCCAGTGCATCAAAAACTGCCTGGTACAGCAGGCAAGCCTGACTTGCAAAGTGGGAGTCCTAGATAGGGGTCAGAAACTGGATGGATGCAAGAACAGAGGACAACAGTGAGCAACAGAGTACAGAGCAGGGACAAGGAGGGGGGGGAACCAAGGCATTGGCTTTGAGCATGGTTGATGGTTGACTCTCACGTCCCCATTCTTCACATTCTTCCCCCTCCCAAAAGTATGTTTTTATTGATTTCAGAGAGAGAAAGGGGAGGGGAGGGTGAGAGAGAGAGAGAGAGAGAGAGAGAGAGAGAATGTATGCTTGGGAGAGGAAGGAAGAAGGGGGAGGGAGATGGAGAGAGAAAGAGATTAAGATTCTGTTTATTGGGAGCTTGATGGATATTTAGAGTTTGATCATCAGCAAAAGACACAGGATTGGAAGCAAAAAGTCTCCGGAGAAGTTACTGTGTAGGTCCATGCATATAAGAATGTGCTGGAAAGATGCATCATTAACCACTAATCATCTATAGATTTTTTCTAAGTGCATCTCAGTTGCTATATTCATCCACACTGATTTCCAGGACCACTCGTAATTATACCAGTAAGGCAGCCCTTAAGAATTATTAAAATAAAAATAATAATAATAAGAAGAAGAAACATGTAAGTATTGATCCATCACATGGCTGGTCAATCATGTCTTTCCCATTTAGCTGGTGAGTAATTAGTGCTGTTAACATGTGTGATGGCTCTCACATAAACTAAAGTAACTCCGCAGGAGGAACCTCATAGCACCCACTTTAAGACTCTGTAGTAGCTGGTGACAACCCATTTCAAATCAATTCAACAAGTACTTATTGAGCATCTACTAAGCACATGAATTGTGATGCTAGAATAACAATGATCAAAGGATATTGATCTGAAATTGCCCTTCTTAAAATGTTTCCAGTTGCTTTGTGCTGTTCAGAATCATGGCTCTAGGGAATGACAAATGGAAACTGTCTGAAAACATGGGTTCTGTTTAAATATGTTTTGAAATGCTTAGTGAGAATTTGTGTTCTTTTACAAATGAAAAGGAGGTTTAAAAGTTGTTTTAAGAATGGATGTTGAAACCGGTTTGGCTAAGTGGATAGAGCGTCGGCTTGCGGATTGAAAGGTCCCAGGTTCGATTCTGGTCAAGGGCATGTACCTTGGTTGTGGGCATATCCCCAGTAGGGGGTGTGCAGGAGGCAGCTGATCTGATCGATGCTTCTCTCTCATCAATGTTTCTGAATCTCTATCCCTCTCCCTTCCTCTCTGTAAAAAAGCAATAAAAAAAATATATATATATATATAAAAGAATGGCCAGTAGATTATGACCTTTCATATTTGCTGGTAAATATTAGAATTCTTAATAGTGACTTCAAAAACTGTTAAATGGGTTTAGAAAAAGCACTACATTACATAGAAGCATGTCTAAAAATTGGAAAGCAACCAGCAAGGGGTCATATAAAGACCCAAGAAATTATGCGGGTGTTGTTATTGTCCTCATGTATGCCTTTGCTTTCTACCCTCCTCTTGTTTTTGCCTTTTCCTTGAGGAGGGAGATAAGGAATTGTAAGGGCCTAGGGGTTCTGAGTGCCTCCTGTAGAAATGCAGGCATCTATTGTAGCCCCTGACATATAACCGCCCCCCTCCATCTCCCAGGAAAGGGCATGGCACTTTCCACTCCAGAGGAGTCTCTGTCTTTTTATGCCTTTGTCCAAGAAAGACCCTCTGTGACCCCTTTGCTCAGAGTTAGAAGATTAAAGGCAGAAGAAAAGCATCTGAAAATGCTTTTGTCCCAAGATGCTCTGAGTCCCTGAGGGTAAAAATAACGGTAAAGATGGTTTCAAGGCTTAGAAAAAGTTTAGGATAAGTTGAAGGTTGCTTTTCTCTAGGACCTTGGAGTTGGGCCTGTGAAATATGCTGTGCTCCTCCCAGTTTCAAGCATGAACTTATAATCACTTACCTGTGATATCTTTTCATATACAGTGCCTATAAAAGAAAAACTAGCTCCCTCAAACCTAGGACTGCATGGTTGTCATAACTCAAGCAGGCTTACCCTTGAGATATTCTAAGACTTTAATGTGAGGTTGAGAAATAGAAGGATTAGGGGAAGTCACTTGACTGTGGCTGGAGGCATAAGTACACAGTAGCCACAGAGCACCTGCAAACCTGGGCTTTTAGTGGTCCGTGGGCTTTATGTGGTCCATGGGGTCTAGCTGTGGAAGGTGAAAGAAGCTCCGCAGGTGAGAGGAACAAGCCCCTTGGCATCCTTTCCATTGCAGAACCCCACCAAGAGCTCATAGTAAGGAAGTAACCTCTTATTTCCCAGGGCAGCATCTGCCAAGGGCTAGACTCTGAAGTATATATAAATGGGTTGCATTCCTGTTCTAGGTAAGGACAAGTTGTCACTGTAGTCCAAGTTCACTGGCCAACACCACACAAAGATACATCACTCTTCCAGGAAATAACCCCATTCTAAGCCCAACAGGTATTAGGTCTATGGGGCAACATGACCAATACCAGGGCCCTACTTGCTGCTGAGGCTGATGATCTGTTTTCTGCTCTGGTTGATAGACTTTTAGACTTGATAGACTGGGACCTGTATGTTTCATACAAAGCTCTCAATTAGAGCAGGGCTGGAGAAGGAAGGGGCAGGCTGACAAAAGTCATAAAAGTATACTTCTCAGTTCTTTATTCCTGCTCTTCTTCCTTCACCTAATTATGCTCATTATTTTTGTATACCTTTTTGGCTGTTCATGGTTATTTGGGCTATTCTTTTTTCTTAGAGCAGTGGTTCTCAACCTTCTTAATGCCGCGACCCTTTAATACAGTTCCTCATGTTGTGGTGACCCCCAACCATAAAATTATTTTTGTTGCTACTTCATAACTGTAATTTTGCTACTGTTATGAATCATAATGTAAATACCTGATATGCAGGATGTATTTTCATTGTTACAAACTGAACATAATTAAAGCACAGTGATTAATCACAAAAACAATATGTAATTATATGTGTGTTTTCCGATGGTCTTAGGCGACCCCTGTGAAAGGGTCATTTGACCCCTAAAAGGGTCGCGACCCACAGGTTGAGAACCGCTGTCTTAGAGGATTTCTTATAATAAGATATTAGAAAAAATATAATTACTGTCTTTGCTTAGCTAGTTAGCAGTAGAAAACAGGAGTGCCATTCCAATAAAGAAAATCTGCTTACTTCTCTGCATAGAGCCCTGAGAGTGAAAAGAAATAAATTCCTTTAGATTAATGATAAAGGTAACAGGAATAATTTATTTTCCTACCTGGCTTACCTCTGGGCTATTAAGAAAGTTTCTGAAGTGGTTTGTGTTTAATTGTAAAGCTTCCTGAGGAGATGAACTGTCTCCCCATGGGGGAAGGGGCAATACCTGCTTGAGCCACCCAAGTTCTCTGTGTCAGAGCCCAGGTTGGGCACTGTGGGTATAACTCACCCAGAATAAACACAGCCCCTGCCCTCCCAGAATGGAAATCCAGTGAGTGGCAGTCAGTAAATAGAGTGTTAGCCATGCCCCCTAAAGGGACAGTCTGTCTCACCCCAAAAGACTGGGAGGCTAGAGCACCTTCGAGGAGGAAATGGAGAGGGAAGCAGCTGAGGACATTCGAACACTCTGCTCGCCAGGCACAGTGAGGCAGGCCAGCAGGCCAGGGCAAGCGGAATAGGGAAACTGAGGCAAATAGTTAAACAGCAGTTGCAGTCGTCTAGTAAATTCTGTCTTCCCTAAATCCCAGACACCTAAAAATTAATGGTTTACACTTATTCTCTCCAACCAGAGGGTAAATAGTTTAAATCATCCTACTTAGGGAGACAGATAGCAGAGATCCAATTAGTGCCATTTGACAACCACACCCAAGGACAGATGGAGCTAAGAGAATAAACCTCATTTTGTTATTTCAGCATAAAGCTGATGAATATTCTTTTGAGATCTTCCACTAAGAGCTACCCTAAATGTCCAGCCTTTAAAACCCCTCAGAAAGGAAGGTCCCAGCTCCAGCTCTCTTTCCCAGAAGCAGGTCTGGGGCTCCCACCCCCACTCCTCCGTCACAGGTGTGTGTCTCCTAAACTGTAAGGGACAGCAGGAGGCTTGCAACCAGCGTAGCAGTGGGCAGTGGCATTTCATCCAGGGCAAACCCCCAAACCTGTCCCTCAGGCCCCCTTTCCTTTGACTTCTGAGCCAAAGCAGACCAGCCTAGGCTCATTTCCTCAGCCCTTCCTTATTTCACTGTCCCCAGGTTTAATAAACATCTTCTAAAATTCACCTGTTCTCGTGTTGTGAAATTTTTCCTGCACAAAGTCCAGAACCCACACACTATAGGTTGGCCCTAGGCCAGGGATGGATAACATCTGGGCGTATAACGCCCATGAAATCATTTGGTCTAGCCCTGCCAAGGCATTAGGGTAAATGTCCAACCAAATATAGCAGGCTAATTTTTAAGTTGATGATTTTGTATGGCCCTCAAATGCTGTTATATATACCCAATGGCCCTTGGCAGAATAAAGGTTCCTCACCCCTGCCTAGGCAGATCCACTCAGGGCCAGGTCCTCTTTCTGGTAAAAACAGTCCCCACTCACCACATGTGGCAAGTGTAAATTTTAATTCGTTAAACTTATTTAAGTTGAAAAATCATTGCCTGACTTGTACTAACCACACTTCATGATCCCAAGCTCCCCGATAGACAGCACAGATGTTTTCATCAGGGAGGGACCTCTGTGGGGCAGCCTGGGAGTCTGGCTTCTGTGCATTCTCCAGGGGACCTAGGGGCCTGACAGGGCCCATGGCATCAGTCTCTCTCTCACCAGCTCTCCGCCCCCTTCAGTTTGACTCCCTCCACCCCTAGAACAGTATATGTCTCCTCACAAATATCCGAATTTGCCATCTGAGATGGGAAGGAGTTCTTGACTTTCTGCTTGTGAGGAGAAAGGATAAACTCTTTAGCTTGATGTAAAAAGTCCATCTGTGGTGTGCTCCTCCCCTGCCATTCCTGTCCCATGTCCCACGTGTGCCACTGCTATCTGGAGCTCACCATTTTTCAACCATGCCTTGTAGTTCCATTCTTCTAGCCCTTTGCCTAGAATGCATCCCCTACTTTTCGCCCCTTCCCTTGTATACACATTCTTGTGCTTATCCTTTAGTTTTAAAGCCCTGGTTAAATGTCTCCTAGAAGTCAGCCCCTGCCTTCCTCAGGCTCCTATGGGAGTTCCTTAGCATTGTAATGATCAAATTTACATGCCTCTTCTCCTTCTCCACTGCAGCTCCTTGAGAGCAAGAACTGCACTTGGTCGCCTTTACCCCACTCCACCTTCCCACCCCTGCTCTCATGAAAGGGGAAGTGAAAATGACATGTTGACAGAATGGATTCCCACATGAATGGAGAAATTGCCATGAAAATGAATAGATGAATGAGTGAGTGAGTGAATAAATGAATGAATGACAAAATGGACTCCCCAGGCCAATTGTGAATTAAAGAGCTTTGTAAAAGCCTTTTTGGGCTCCCCCTTGTCCCCTGCACCTTTCTGGTGCCCCTCTTCTTATCCTCAGGCACATTGCCTTTTTCTTTCCCTCTCCTAAGCTTTAAGGGCCCTTTTTTTTGCTTCTGTAACTTGTTTCCTGAGCCCATTTCTTTTAGGGCTCACTTCTTCTACTTCTGTAACTTCTAAATAAACTTTCTCTTATAATTTGAAGGAGAGAAAAATGCTGTTTTGGATCCCCAGTCCAATTCTGTTTTCTTCTTTGCTGTAAAATTCTAGATGATCTCTCAGTGACCAGAGCCAAGTACCTTTGAACTCAGGATGTTAACCTAGATAGCAGGGCGCTGCTCCCAAGGATGAGTTAATCATCTTAAGAATAATGTAGGTCAGGAGATAAGGCGACATGCTGGCTTCTATTTAGACAGATGTTGCTAACAGGCTCTGTGTGTACTCCTAATGAAGTGGGCCATAAATTCCGAGCTGTGCACTGCAGCAAGGTGGCACGCTGGCACTGTGATGAGTCTGCGTTATTCCGTGAAGTTAGTAAGGGGATTAAAATGCAAGCCACTGAATTCTGCTGACTGTGGTAGGTGCAACCGATGTGATTCAGCCACACGCAGGGCGATTGTTTATTGAAAGTTTTGGATGAAAAGCACAGAACTAGGGACTAAGGTTTTGGTTTGCACTTTGGCTCTGCTCTCATTTAATGAGGAACATCAAGCAAATGACTTGAACCTTTGTGATTTGTAAAATGCAGGTGGTAATAACTCATTTACCTAACATGGATGCTGTGCTGCTTAAATGAGATGACACACCACCATGTAAAACATAAACTCCAGCCCGGCTGGTGTGGTTCAGTGGTTGAGTGTCAACCTATAAACCAGGAGGTCACAGTTCAATTCCCAGTCAGGACACATGCCCGTGTTGCAGGCTTGTTCCCCAGTAGGGGGCATGCAAGAGACAGCCAATTAATGATGATTTGATGGATCAATGATCCTCATCATTGATGTTTCTGTTTTTTTAATCTTTATTGTTGAAAGTGTGACAGATGTCCCCTTTGGTCCCCCATTGTCCCCTTCTAGCCTATACCCCCCACCCCTGCCTTCACTACCCTATTGTCTGTGTCCATGGGTTATGCATAACTGCTGCATAGTATTCCATCTTGTATATATACCACAGCTGTTTTATCCACTCATCTACTTAAGGACTGTTTCCAGATCTTAGCTATTGTAAATTGTGCTGCTATGAACATAGGGATGCATATGTTCTTTCTGATTGGCGTTTCAGGATTCTTAGGATAAATTCCTAAAAGTGGGATCACTGGGTCAAATGGCAGTTCCATATTAATTTTTTGAGGAAATCATCTTTGATATGTATCTCTCTCCCTCTTCCTTCCTCTCTCTGAAATAAATAAAATATATTAAAAACAAAACAAACAAACAAACAAAACCACACAAAAAAACCATAAGCTCCAGGGAGAAAGCAGCTAATGTATATCAGGCACCTCCTATCGGCCAGGATGTAGGACTTTTCTCCTAAATCTCCCCATTTTGGTGGCTGGCAGTGGAAGTGCAACACGTATTATGTCTGACAGCTCTCAAAGCTTATGAATCAGCTCCCCAGCTCCCTACCTCCCCACTCACAGTCAAGCATGTAGTTCCTTTTTATAGTCTGCGGAGGAGTCCTTGCCACTCACCTGACAGCCTCAGGTTTAAAATAAGTTTGTTAAGAATGGGAGCAGAAACTGGAAGCTGCATCGCCGAGCTGGGCAAATCCTTCCTGATTGGGCAGAGCTGGGAAAGGCAGAGAAAAGCATAACTCAGAGCAGGATCCCAACTCCGAGCGTTGGCGTTTGGTGTTTCTTTTAGTCTTTGGAGTGGGTTCTAGTGTCTTTCTATTTTTCCTACTCAGCTCTATTTTTAAAATAGTCCCCCTTTCTCAAGACAGCCCACACAATTCTAGTAACATGTCATGCGATGGGAAGCTTCAAGGAGACGAAAGAAGGCGGCTGAAATGCCTTGGAAGCCTCCGCTGCTTGGGAACATTTTACCGGACATGGCCATGCTAATGACAGTCCCTTTCTGAAAAATTTATGGGGCTCCTGCTATCTTCCCAAAGAAATGGCACCACACTGTCAAATTAGCTTCCCTTGCTTCTGGTGGAGCTGCTGACAGTGGCATTGAGGACTGAAAAAAAAAAAAAATCTCCATTCCCTGCATGCCAAGCCTGATGAAATGTCCCTGATTTCATGGCGCCTAATAAATGTCAGCTCACAGGTTGCTCATCAGATGGGCGCCATCTGGTGTACTGGGAAGAGATTTCGATGGGGAATGGCAGGGAAAGTGCCATTTCCTAGCTGGTTGAATTCCCTGTCTCAGTTTCCTCCCCAAAACCTGGAGAGTGTGTTTAGATAATCTCTAAAGTACAGTTAATCTGTTAGAGCTCCAATTATATATTAAGAATATAAGTCTCATGGGGGGAGGACATCTGTTTTGTTCACTGTTTTATCTCCCTTGCCTCACACGAGGCTCAGCAGGTAACTGTTCCATATAAATAGTTGTTGGATAAATGCCTGAATGAACGAATAAATGAAATGAATGCACTAATGTCGATAAAACGAGTGAAGAAATTCTCACCTTATATTGCTGTCGTTTATGCCCATTTTGATAAAATCTGTACCCATACAAGGCAGCTAGTGCGATGCCTTTGAAACGTATATGAGCCGTGGTGGGTGTTGGGAGCGATAATGTATGTGTAGCGCTTGGGCTCATCAGACCCCTAAACAATTAGTCTCATTCTCAGTCTTGCCTGTTGGTTAAAAACCTGGGATACAGGCCAGTCCATGAATCACATATCCTAATGGACACCATGGCAGGGCCAACGACGGTGCCGCGAGAACTCAGAGCCCAGAGCCTTCCCCTGGACCTCAGCTTTCAGCTAAGAGTTGAAGTCTGCAGAGCTAAGAGAAAGAGGCTCCACAGGCCTGGACAGAGAGTACACAGGGCCAGTGAGTGAGAAACTTTGGAGAAGCACCTGAGAGATAGGGCTTAGGACCTGATGCCACAGAGCAGGCTGGATGAGGCAGCAATGAATGCTCTGCTTCTCTGGTCCCACACATGAGGGTCTTCATCCTGAAAGTGCTGATTTGCCTGCATTTTCCCCAAATAGAATTCATTCTGTAAGGCGGGTGATATAGATTAGTAGAGAGAATAAGGGTTTTAGACTTAGAACAAGGGAAACACCCCTGAATGACTTATGTCTCTGAGTTTTGGTTTCTCTATCCTGAATCATGGATGATGATTGTGCCTACTTCATGGTGTTATCATGGGGAATGCGTCACATGGTGTGTATAAAGCACCTAGTAGCTCTGTGTCTGCACACAGCAGGTAATCAGTAAATACTTGTTTTTGGCTTTCTCACTGTTAGTTCTACATTAACTATTCATTGAGCTTGGTAGGTACTGCGCTTGATATAGGGGTAAAGACAGAAAAGAGACAATCTCTTCTCTCCTGGAGCCCTCAGCTGAGTGGAAGGAGCAGACAAGGAGCAGTAAAGAAGATAGTAAATGACAACACAATATAGTTTTATCTATATTAGAAATACTGACACCCTGACTGGTGTGGCTCAGTTGGTTGGGTGTCATCCTGTGCATGGAAAAGTTGCCAGTTCAATTTTCAGTCAGGGCACATGCCCAGGCTATGGGCTCTATCTCTGGTAGGTGGCATGCAGGAGGCAGCCTATCAATGTTTTGCACTCACATCGATGTCTCTCTCTCTCTCTCTCTCTCTCTCTCTCTCTCTCTCTCTCTCTCTCTCTCTCCCCCCTTCTCCCTTCCTCTCTCTCTAAAGATCAATAAAAATATTTTTTAAAAGCATGAACTCTGAGTGTCCAGGAGAAGAAATGCCCAGCTCTGTCTTCTGTCTTGGAGAGTCAGGAAGAATCTCTCCAGTTCACATTTTTTTGGAGATGCTATTCTAACCCCAACTTAGGGAAAGTAAATGTTCTCTAATATTTTGTATGTTGTTTTGCAGGCTTTCTTGTTAAAAGTTTTAATTCTACATTTGTGTTGTAAGAATCAGGACCGCTTAATTTATAATCCACTGAAAATAGCAACAAGGTCTCACCTGTGTTATTTATGTGCATCAAGTGATGATAATGGCTAATATTTATGGCAACTAAGAATAATACTAATAATTAATAATTATTCATTCCTCTTTAATATGTAACAAGCATGTTTCTAAGCTCATTCATTCATCATCTCAGTTATTTCCCCACAGATTTCCATAACATACATGCATATTTTTACCCATAACACTTTCATCATCCCCATTAACAAAGGAGGACACTGCAGTTTAGAGAAGTTAAGTAATGTCCACAAGATCACCTGCTAATCACTTGCAGAGTTATGAGTAGAACCTGTTTCTGTCTGCTTTTAAAGCTCATGCTCTATATGAGAACATCATGTTGCCTCCAGAAATCTCTTTATTTAGAAAAGAGAAATAGCATGGTTGAGTTTGTTAGCAGCAGGTGATCCAAATTAGAACATTGGAAGTGATGTTTGTTCATTTCTGTGTAATCATTCAATTTTAATGAATCTATTTCCTTATCAGATGATATTCTTTTTGAAGATCTGATAAGTACTCTTGATAATGATGTTGTCATTTAATTCACTTAACATCTGGAGCAGCTGCCTTGTTTCTTTCTGAAGGGGTGGTAGTTGTTATCTTTCAGGGAAAAATTTCTCTTTTTTATATACATCTCCAAAACAAATGGTTAAAGCAATCTCTGAGCTGTAGCTTACACATTTTCAGAGTAGCTGTTAGTTTCCATAAAAAAAAGATAACATAGGCACTGTCAGAATGGGAGTTAAAAAGCTCAATTTTAGGTTGCTGGAGAAATCATCTGTAATCACGCGAAAGATTACTAGGATGCTCATTGAGTTCAGAACTGAAATATAGAAGGCTGTGCAAAGGTCTTGTGCTTCCCATGTTAGGGAGGAGAAACGTATACTTCAATAAGCAAGTCTTGATTATTAAGACCAAATAGGGAAGGTGAGTACTCAAACCATATCAGTCTTGTGCAAATTTCCCTGTGGATGTTTGGGAAGATGGTTGGGCCATCGAGTTGAGTCAGGGGCTTTCATTGCAGACTGAGTCCACTTGAAAGACACTTACTCGACTCGAAGGAACTCCCAACATAGAATAAAAAGCAAATTCAGTCTTCTGACAATGAGTGTAATACAGTATGTTTCCTTTTGCTTGGAAGCAGAGACATACTTTTGGGAAGATACATATGGCCATATATTTCTATAGATGGCCACCAAAATACTGAAAAGTCTCAATTGCAACCAATAAAACTATCCAGATGTTGTGTTGCTTTTAAAATTATGCATATTTTAAGCTTACAGGTAAATATAAAGGATAATATAATAGACATTACTGTACCCACTACCCAATATTGGCAAAGCTTAAGATTTTACCTTTTTTGCTTCAGACTTTTTTATTAAGAACTAGAGGTCCGGTGCACAAATTCATGCACCAGTAGGGTCCCTCAGCCTGGCCTGTGGGATTAGGCTGAAACTGGCTCTCTGACATCCCCTGAGGGGTCCCAGATTGCGAGAGAGTGCAGGCCAGGCCGAGGGACCCCACCATTGTACGATTGGGACTGGGGAGAGATGCTGGAGGTTGGCCAGCCAGGGAGGGAATGCGGGAGGGCTCCAGGGTGTGTCCGGCCCTTCTTGCTCAATCCTGATCAGGCGGACCCCAGCAGCAAGCTAACCTACCGGTCAGAGCGTCTTCCCCCTGGTGGTCAGTACACATCATAGTGACTGGTCAACCAGTCAACTGTCTGCCCCTTGGTGGTCAGTGAATATCATAGCGAGCAGTTGAGCAGCCTTAACATATCATTAGCATATTACACTCTGGTTGAACGGCTGACCGGTTGACCGGACACTTAGCATATTTAGCTTTTATTATATAGGATGAAAGTATTATAGATACCAGTAATGCCCTCATTACTCCTGCTTGAACCTGTTCCATCATTAAGTGGAGTCCAGTATTATGAATTTTGTGTTTAACATTTCTAAGAGTGTTTTTATATATTATGTATATAAAAAATGTAGTATAGGTAATAGATATTTAAAAAATTTACAAAAATGCATCCACACGGACCATGAACATGTCACTTTACTTTTTCTGGCTCAATATTGTTGAGGTTTATCCATGTTGTTCCATATCCATAAGTAGTTCTGTTTTATTCCTTTTAACTACTACTTTGTATTTGGTTAAATGACTGTAACAATACTTATCTAGTCTTAGGATGATGAGCATTTAAGTAGTTTACAATATGGGATGCTAACAACAAAAGCTTTCATAACTGTTCCTTTATCTATCCCTTTGGCCTCATGTGACAGGATGCTGCAAGGGAGAATATTTAGGACCAGATTGTTGGATCTTACTATCTATGCATCTTCGATTTTAGTAGATATTGCCAAATCATATTTTAAAGTGGGTTTCCCAATTTATACACCCCCCACAGGGTATGAGAGTTCCCTGCATGGCATGCAAAAAGTAATAATGAAATCATTTGGTACTGTTAGGCTTTTAGTTTTTGCCAATATGAGGGGTATGGAATGATTCTTCATCTCTGTTTTAATTTGCATTTGGCTGAATACATTTGAGGTTAGCTTATTTTCACGTGTTTATTGGCCATGCAGGCTTTCTCTTCTAGGTTTCATGCTCATATGCTTTGCCCTATGTTTATCTTGAGTGGTTCTTTTTCTTATTGATATGTAGATCTTTGTGTGTTCTGTATACAAATCTTTTCTTGGTTTCTTTATCAATATTGCTGTTTTTTCAGACAATGCAATACATTCAGTGCAACTTAGATCAAAATCTTAGCATGTGTGGGTATTTTTATAATTTGACAGATTTTTTTTCAAATCTATATCAAAATTCAAGTGTCCAAGAATAGTGAAGACTGTTTTGAAGTTGAACAAGTGTCAGATAGTAAGGCTTATTGAGCTGCACTGTCTGCCAGGTACCATTATAGACACTTCAATCTGTTAATCTGATGAAAGGTTAGAAGCATTTCCTGTAATGCTTCAGGAGCAAGAAGAATTTCTGCTGCATCTGCTTCAGGTTACATGAGAGGTGATATAACTAATGCTTCTGAGCTCACCATTTACCATCAAGTGTAATATTTACTCCCAGCACTCACCTCCCACTAACTTTGCTTCAGTGTAGCTGGCCTCTTGCTAATTCTTCCATGCACTAAGAATATCCCTTTCTCCTCTTCTTTTTATTGGGTCCCTCAGCCTGGCCTGTGGGATTAGGCTGAAACTGGCTCTCTATGTCTTTATACAGCCTTATTACTCTTGATAGCTTATTAATACTTGAAATTATCTATTTTCTTTTATTGTATGTCTCCCTCATTAGACTATAAGCTCTGTGATGACAGTGTTCTATGTTCATTGCTGAATCACCAGGTCTAGAATAGTGCCAGGCATCTAATAAATTGTCAAACAGTATTTGTTGAATGAATGAATGAATGATTGAGTGAATGAATGAATCAATCTGTAATGTACTTTAAAATCTTGTGTGTGTGAAATGGTATATTTCAATTCCACCAAGACTTATGTATTTTGCCTTTAAAGCACAGAATAGTTTCTTGGCAGTATGGGTTATGATTAAGAGTATGGGCACTGGATTCAGAGGAGTTGGTTTTAAATCATTCCTGATCTGT
>NW_006294339.1:5154681-5167745 GCF_000327345.1 Myotis davidii | reverse complement strand
ACTTATCAGTGGTGTGACTGTTTACTTAACCTTTCTGAGCGTTTCCCCACTTGTAAACATTGACATAATCTTACCACCCTTGAGTTGCAAGGTCTGGCTTGTTTTCTCAAAGGCTTGCTCTGGTGGCGGTGGGTGTTGAGAATCAATGGGATGAGGGAGTGCACGTGGAAACAAGGATACGTGGAGGAGATAGGTATGGCCGGAGCAGAGAGGAAGTGGTGGAGGCACTTAGAAATAACTAACTTCCAAATGGATTTTAAGGACAGAGCCTACGTAGTTTTTTAGGACTTTGGTGTATGAGGAAGAGAGAGCAATTGAGAATGGGGCTAAGAAACTGGGGAGGATGGAGCACCTACTTACTGAGTGAGAAGCACTGAGGGAGAAAAAGGCTGCGGGGATGCTACTTTGGACATTCAGTTTGAGATATGGAGTAGACTCACAAGCATAGTTATGGAGTAGGGGCTGCATTAAGGAACCTGGAGTTCAGGAAAGAGGTATCTGCTGAAGGTAGACATCTGGGAGACTTTGTCATGTGACTTGCTTTTGAAAACCATTTGAATGGGTAAGAGTACTTAATCAATGAGTTTGGACAGAGAAGGGAAGAATTTTGAGGACTGAGCTTTGGGATATCTCAACATTTAGAAATTGGGGAGATGAGAAAGAACCAATGAAGGAAACTAGGTAGGAAAAGCCAATGAGGGAGGATAAATTCAGGAGAGAGAGAGAGAGAGAGAGAGAGAGAGAGAGAGAGAGAGACCAAGAGAAAAGCTGTTTCCAGGAGGAGGAGTGACCAACTGTGTCCATTGCTGCTGGAAGGTCAAATGCGACAAAGACTAAGACTTGATTAATATCGTCCTGGCTGGTGTGGCTGTTGGTTGGAGTGCCATCCCACACACCAAAAGGTTTCAGTTTTGATTCCAGGTCAGGGCACATACCCAGGATGCGGGTTCAACCTCCACTGGGGGTGCGTACAGGAGGTAATGGATTAATGTTTCTCTCTCATCCCTTCTTCTCTCTCTAAAATCAATAAGAACATATCCTCAGGTGAGGATTTAAAATAATTTTTAAAGAAGTTATCAATATTAGGTTAAATGGAAATAATTTTGCACATTTTTATTTAAGGTAAATGATGTAGTAGAGCTTGACCTAGGAAAATTCTGAAATTAAATAAAAAAAAATACACAACACCCTGCTGGCCTGGCTCAGTGGTTGAGCTTTGACCTATGAACCAGGAGGTCATGGTTCAATTCCCAGTCAGGGCACATGCTCTGGTTGCAGCTTGATTCCTCAATAAAGGATATGCATTAGGCAGCAGATCAATGATTCTCTCATCATTGATGGTTCTATCTCTTTCTCCCTCTCCCTTCCTCTTTGGAAAAAAATACACAACAGAACAAAAAATTGTTTCTTCCACATTCATCTCTTTAAAATGTTAAAATTATTGTGCTTTTCAGAGAGGGTTGATTTTTCAGCTGCACACATTAGAATTAGCTATCACTTAGTTGTGCTTTTTTTTTAAGACTTTATTTTTTGGAAGTGTGTAGAAGGAAGGTCAGAGAAGGGTTAACATACCTAAAGTTAATGAGCTAATAAAAGGTAGAGTCCAGAATTGAACCCATGTTTTTCTTAATTCAAAGCTAATTTTCTCCACAGCATCACACTGCCCAGCCTGAAACAGTAGGGTGGTGGGAAGGCAAAAGGCCGTGGGTCCTGGCTCACCAGCCCCAGGAGCAGTGGCAGTAGGACTTACTTACCCCAGCCCTGCCTACTGGTGGATGGTGATTGGCATGTTGACCGAGTGGAGCTGGGAGTGCCATTGAAGAGCCTCTATGGTGACTGCTAAGTAGGGCTGCCCCTGCAGAATCCCCTGAAGAGAGTTCTGCTTGGTCACTGCAGTTCCCTATAACACCCCAGGGGTTCCAGTAGCATCTGGCTGCTCTGCCCACTGCCTGCTGAGGCAGGATGTCCTGCAACCAGCTGGGCTTCCAACCACGCTGCCAGCAAGGAGGAGGAAGCCGGGATAGCCGGGGGTCCTCATACTGCTTAATGAATACCCAGTTCTGCTGAGCAGATGGACTAGAGACACGGCCTTCTTCTGGTCACCCAAAGCTCAAAGGGGAGGTGACAGACATGGAACGACAGTGACCTGCTGTCTGTTTCCAAGCCAGTCAGGCATATTTCCAGTGTCTGGGGAAGGACTTGGACCGCATGGCCCTCGCAGGTACTCTCTATGGACAAAAGCTATGCCGTGAACACACAAACAAAGCACTCTCTTCTCCAACACCTACTGTTTTGAAGTCTCTATTTTCATCCATTTTCTTCTCTCTTTTAACAATGAAATTGAATGTGCTTTCGGAAACCTCCACTGTCGTCAATACAGTTTATTCCCTGCAGCCTCCCGGGCCCTTCCCCATTTTGCTTCTTTAACAAATGATGACATTGATCGCGCTCTGAATAGCGCTCATCTTTGCTTTCTTTCGGGCTGAAGCAGGAGAGAAGTGTCTGTGGCAGAGGGATTATATGAGGAGCCCCAGGAATGTCAGCCGTTAGGGGTTTTCTCTTTCGGGAGCATTCAAAGGCAGCACAGGGGAGAGTGTAGCCTGCTAGAAGGAACTCTGCAAGACTCCATGGAGAAGCCAGCAGGTGCCTCCCCACCCCAGGAGGCATCGATGTGGGCAGCTATGCTCAGATCAGGTGTGAATGTGCTGTGAGCCATGCTATTCATAGTAAAGTATGAATAATTGCAAATGATTTACTTCCTAAAAGAAAACTTGGACTGGACATAGATTTTTTTTTATCATGAGCTCTCATGATATTTGATTTCTTCATTTCTTTTCATTTTAATTTTTTAACTACAATTTACTATCGATATTATTTTGTATTGGATTCAGGTGTACAACATAGGGGTTAGGCAATCATACTTTACAAAGTGCCTCCCGCCCCCCACCCCGGTATTTCTAGTACCCAAAAGGCACCATACATAGGTACCTCAAGATTATTGACTATATTCCCCATGCTGTACTTCACATCCCCATGACTAATTTGCAACTACCAATTTGTACTTTTTAAGCCTTTCACCTCATTCTCCTCCTCAACCCTCCTCTCCTCTGACAACCACCCATCTCTGTGTCTGTTTCAATTGCATTTGTTTATTTATTTTGTTCCTTAGATTCCACATATAAGTGAAGTCATATGGCATTTGTCTTCCTCTAACAAACTTATTTTATTGAGCATAATATCCTCTATGTCCATCCGTGCTATTGCATAGAGTAAGGTTTTGTTCTTTTTATGGCTGAGTAATATTCCATTGTAATTCCTTCATTTCTTATGTGGGGAATAAAGGGAACAGAGTTATACTTAGAGTGCACAAAATTGAGAATAATTATATGTGCACCTATGAGTATGTGTTGCAAATGTGAATGTCTTATCTCTTTGGAGATAATGCGTGAACCTGGGCTGTGGTGGGTTAAGTCCAGGTTCCTTAGCTTTGCACAAAAGGCTCGAGCCTGAGTCACCCTGTCTAAATTTGCCATGCCAGTCTTTTTTCACATTCGGCACCCCAGGGATGCTGACCACTGAATTGGCAGGAACCTGAGCCTCCTCAGACCAGATAGTCTGGACCATGTCACCTGAAGCTCACTATGCCCTGTGCCCTGCTCTCTTGGAGGACCTAGCTCAGCTGAGCCTTCTCTGACTGCTCAGTCTCAGTGACCTTCTCCAGGCTCCTCCCTCCCTCACAACATGGAGCACTGTTATATTGTTCTCTACACTGAAATTCTTTAGGGTAGGACCAGAACTTTCTGTCCCCCGGGGCCAGAGATTTGTTCATGTATTTGGAATGATGAGGCCAGGAGGGGAAGGAAGGGGCAGGGTAAGGAATTATATGTACTTAGGTCCCATCCGTAGCTTTTCTGAATCATATCAAGCACATTTCTGCACCTCTTGACCCTTTGTTTCTTCAGCTGGAAAAAAAATAGCAATAATAATAATAATAATATTTTCCTTACCGAATTGCTGTAAGGCTTAATGAAAAAACATTTATAAAGGTTTTAACAGTGTTTGACCCTTGGAAGTCAATAAATAAATGCTAGTTCCTGATCTGTTTCTCCCAAATAGTTACTTTGGACAAAGGAAAATAAAAAGAAATTCATGTGAAAATAACTAGGAAAAAAGCTATAAACAAAATAGATCCAAAGACATGAAAACAGACTAATGAACCTCAGGGGTTGGGGGGAAGAAGGGGGTAGTGAAAGTTACCAAAGTACTTATGTGTACAACCCATGGATATAGACAGTAGTGTAGTTGAAGGGTTTGGGAGGGGGGTGGAGGCGGTCAATGGGGGACATCTGTAATACTTTCAAAATAAAAATAAATTTTTAAAAAACAACAAGAATAAACAAAAAAATCAAAGTTTAATTATCATCTGCATTAGAGTACAAAATTTTTGTTCTTTAAATATGAACCAGAGATAATGTTGCAGTTAGGAGATGATATCTTGGGGCATTTTGTGACAGGAAAAGAAAAAGATGTACTTTTTGTTTATCCTTCATTGAGAACAGTCACTACACATGATGTCTCTATTTCTCAAGGCCAACTTAGGGAAGATGTGCTTCTATTGAAAACAGATTAAGTATTCCTGTGCTGTCCTCCTCAGAGGTCTTATCTCACACCTATTAGCGCAGGAGGGAAGGACAGGGAGATTAGGATTTCCATAAATTGTAGAATTAAGCCCCATGAATGCTGGATGGTCTCATTCCAGAGCATCATGGTTTTGTGAAAATGGCACTAGATTTGTGTCAAAGAAATGTCTCCTACCAGGTGACCTTGGGCATGTTTTGTAACTTTTCCAAATGTCACTCTCCCTGGTTGTACAATGGATATATTAATAATAACACCTAATATCATAAGATTGCTAAAAAGATCAGGTGTGATGATGCTAGGAAGCCTACAATGAAATCTGTGTATCAGTCATGGTTATAGTTTTTACAGTCTGGATTCCCCACGTCGTGCATCATCCCACCCAGCCCTCTTGGGAATTTTTGTCTTAGATCTCAGGATAAAACTGTGCTGTTGAATGCCTGGTTTACAACTCAGAGCACACAATGAACTAATTCTGTTTCACTAGTGTCCTTGGGGAGATCCCCTTGGCTTTCCATAAAGATATTAGCAACGTGATCGCAGCCCAAAGGAACCCCTCAGAGGACTTTTGGAACTATGAAGACCACCGTGTAACAGCTCCAACTGCATGTTTTCCACTATTTCCGCATCCGGATAAACAGAGACAGCATCGCTGATGTCCTCAGGGCTAGTCCCGTCAGTCTGGAGCATTTACTTCCTAGCATTTATGTGCAGACAGCCATTCTAAGCCCTATGAGATCTTCTCTCCAGAAGCTTGTAGTGTGGTGTATTACTTAACTATTGCTACATAATAAATTAACATAAGCTTAGCTGATTGAGACACATTTATCTCACAGTTTCCATGGGTCAGCAATCTGGGCCTAGTTTACCAGGGTCCTCTTATCAGGGTCTCACAAGGCTAGAAGGTGTCAACTAGCCTGTGTTTTGTTTTGTTTTTTTCTTTTCTGGAGCTTGGGTTGCTCTTCCAAGCTCACATAGCTATTGGCAGAATTCAATTCCTGTGGTTGCAGGACTGAGGATCCAGTATTTTGCTGACTGTCATAGAGAGGGACTCGCAGCTCATTAAGTTCCTAAAGTTCCCTGCCTCAGGGCCCCCTCACACCTTCTTCTTCAAGGCCAGCAAGAAAATCTCCCTCCAGTCTGCTAAGATGGAGTCTTATAGAATTGATGTGGGTGACCATCCCATCACCTTCACCATATTCTGTTGACCAGAAGAAAGTCGCAGGACCTGCCAGCACTCAAAGAGGAGAAATTATTCAAGGGCATGACTCAATGTGCATCACCTTAGGGTGGGTTGGCCACATACGGTGTTGGATTGGGCCTTACACAAAGATATTTGAAAGTACTGATTATCCTTCTCTGAACTGGACTGATTTGAAATGAGAAACATAAGCACAGTGTTGTGGGATTTTCGTAAGCCATGTTGTATTTAAAGGCTGTTTTTTATCTTTAGATGATTCAAGTGTATTTTAGTGTTGAGATGCCTTTCTTTTATGAAATGACACTTTTACTGCAGGTCCTTGAATAACATTTTGCTCAACACCATTTCATTATGATATCGATGAGATGCTGTAGGAAGTAAACTGTTGTTTATATCAAAAGTGGTTTCATTATATATCTTTTCTCTGAAAGTCTCAGAACTTATGGACCACATTAAGGGAGGACTTACTGTAATACATATATTTAAAACATGTTCTTGATTGGTAAAATATAAAAATAGGAACCCTACTTATTTATTGGAAATTTCACTAATTCATAAACGTCTAAAGCTCTGAAATTACTAGGTTTAGTGTATTAGCTCCCAATTTCTGTCCACTCTAGGACCCCACACTATCTTTAAAAAAATTGTTGATTTCAGAGAGGAAAGGAGAAGGAAAGAAAGATAGAAACATTAATGATGAGAGAGAATCATGGATCAGCTACCTCCTGCACACCACCTACTGGGGATCAAGGCCACAACTCAGGCATGTGCTCTGATCAGGAATCAACCCAGTGATCTCTACCTGGTTCTTAAGTGGACTCTCAACCACTGATCCACCCAGCGGGGCCAAGAATGTTTTTGTCAGTGCCTTTCCCCAGCACACAAAGTTTTACCTTCACGGTGTATAATTACAGGCCAAAGCAGGATCATCTGATATGGCTCAATAAGTCCCTCACCCATCTCTCTGCTGCCATCATCCTGAGAGAGGGAAATGTGTCTAAGGCCCCAACATCCCTTATCTCAGCCAGCGCTGCTTTGTCAAAACAGTCCTTCTTCTCCTGCTACCAACGTTAGCACCCACCTCTTTGCAGGACACTCATTCACTTTGATTTTTAGTCAGTGTACACAGAGAAGACTTTGGAATATGCTAAAATGTAGTTTATGAGAACAAAAAGAAAGGAAAAGATAATTTTGCCAAGGATAGTATACAGAGATTACTTATAAGAGATATTGTTTGAGCAGAGTTTTATAAAATGGGTAGGATTTCAAGAGGCAGATGTAGTGAAGATGATGTTGCAGGTAGATAAAGGCTTTCAAAGGAGAGGACACAAAATGGGGGAGCGCTTTTTCTGTCTTGGGGCCTTTTTACATGCTGTGTCCTGCCTTCAGCCTTTCCCCAGATTGTACCATTCGATGAATACCCCATTTCCTTTTACACACAGCTCAAACAGCTCAAGATGCCCTCCTCTGCTTCCCCGAGGCAGGATATAATGCAGTTTTGGGGTACTTGTCACATTTCTGTAATTAGGGATTTCTCTCACTAGACTGTGAGCTCCTGGAGGCCAAGGATTATTATTCATATTTTCATTCCCAGTGCCTAGCAGTGTCTGACACCTATACCCATGTCTGGGTAAAGGAATAATGAATCAATGTATGATTTGGCCCATGCAACCTGAACGCAAAGTGTATAAGGAGGCATAGCTAGATATCATGGGGGGAAGGGGAACGGTGGTAGATGTGATGACATCTTAGAGGAGTTAGAATGGAAATTCAATAATTTATTCCTCAGATCGAGGGGTCATTGTTCCTGGATAAGAAAGTGACACCATCAGGATAGGACAGGTGAAGTAGTAAAATGACTACCTGCCTACACATTCTGGACCCTGTGATTCCACTGGAGGTTTGCCAGATATTGTCTGAGATCTCCTTTGTCATCTT
The DNA here is from genome assembly GCF_000327345.1 of Myotis davidii. Classification (NCBI taxonomy): domain Eukaryota; kingdom Metazoa; phylum Chordata; class Mammalia; order Chiroptera; family Vespertilionidae; genus Myotis; species Myotis davidii. Next base: position 5,159,968 of record NW_006294339.1, on the reverse strand, counting down.
GCTCCACCTACCAAGCCTGTTTGTGTCTGGGCTGTGCTTCTGCATGTTTCTTCATATGCTCTTTTTGAGTTCCCACAGCTGGCAGCTATGGTGGCATAAATTGGAGTTAATGCAATGTCACGTTGAACCAACAGGGAAGTGTTATTCAGGGCTTGTGTGTTCACTGCCAGTGGAGAGCCTGCCTTTGCCAGGACCGGTCTAGTCTGGCAGGCGGGTGTTTCCATAGGTCACCAACTGACCAAGCAGGACCAGACTTCAGATCAGAATCCCTAATGCACTTCAGTATCGAACTTACATACATGGCTTTTCATTTAAATATTCCTATCTCAGAGGAGCTTTACGAAGGCCATTAAAATACTGGGTCACTTAAGCATTGTGAAGGAAATGATGGCTATTTCAGGAGAAGATTAAAAGCTATGCTCTCCTTTATGAGGGCTAGTTTCCTCTTTTTGGCACTCTTCCAATGTGAATTATTGGTGCCAGCTGAGAAGGCCAGTTTTATAGGCCATGAAACAGAAGCAAGCCCACCCTAGACCCAAGGGCACAGCTGGTGGTGGAACGAGAATCTCATCACAATACTGGGACATGAAGGCCGTACATAGGCAGCCCAGTAAATGTCTGCTGAACAAATGAATGAAATTTACACAGCCTGGACTTCTACTGGAGCCACTATAGAGGGACATCAGGAGAGGCACTGGCTTTAGAACGAAGAAAATCTGAGTGGAAATCCCAGTCCTGCTATATATCAAGTATTCCTGGGCAGTTTCCAAACCTTTCTGATTCCTGTTTTTCTCATATGTAAAAATGAGGAAGATAAAGTACTTTGCTACGTTATTCTGCAAGGGAATGTATAAAAGTGCCTTGTGAACTATGATGTGGTATATAAATAAAAGGGGTGATTATACATATATTCCCTGTATCTTATTACCTTGCACATTATTATAGGTGTTTCTGGGTATGCCTTTTTCCCCCTGGAGGCTAGGTCTAAACCCGTGCTGGAAAACTTATCCAGAGCCAAACTAAAGACACATTTTTGCAGTGAAACCATAGAGACCATTTGAAATGGATGCCATTGCAGGAAATCCAAGGCACATCTATAACTCCTCATGCCCCTTATAGGGTCTGGCATCGTGCCATTGCCTGAATGGGTGTTGGCAGAAGTGGAGGTATATGTGCTTAGATAAAGGAGTCACTTTTCTTGACTATCTGATATGCTCTAGGCACCATGCTGAGGGCCTTACATATATTTAATTCTTTTTTAAATATATATTTTATTGATTTTTTAAAGAGAGGAAGGGAGAGGGATAGAGAGTTAGAAACATCGATGAGAGAGAAACATCGGTCAGCTGCCTCCTACACACTCCCTACTGTGGATATGCCTGCAACCAAAGTACATGCCCTTGACCTGAATCGAACCCAGGACCCTTGAGTCTGAAGGCCTAGTTCTATCAACTGAGCCAAACCAGTTAGGGCTATATTTAATTCTTGCAGCGGACCCAGAAAGGGAGCATTCTCTCTACTTTATAGGTGAGGAATCTGAAAGTAGCAGAGAGGGTATGTAATCATCCCAAGGTTACACAGCAAGTAAAGTGAAGAACAAAACCTAAGCAAACATATTAGACTTTTAAGTTATTGTTCAACCTCCAGCCTCTTTTTAAGTGGGCACATCGCCTCATGCAAATAACACTGGGGATGTCTAAAATGCTAAAGGTAAGCCAAGGGCGTGCATTTCTTGAATTAATTCTGGTTAGTTCCTTTTCATCTACCAGTTCTGGTCCGACTTTTCTGGTTTTCCAGTCAGTGTGGCCCTGCCCTGAGGATCCCAGACGGATCCTGGAGCCCTCTGTGGACATGTGGACTAACGGGGGTGTTTCACCACACCTACCTTTCCACACACACACACACAGCTGTCTGGGCTGCTCCTTGTGCAAAAGGAACTTTCTGAAACACACTGACATCCCTCAGCACCAGTATGAATTTGCTCAGGATACAGTAGGTAAGAAAGCTAGCATATGCCAAGGTCTACTAGGGGAGAATTATGGGTGGGGGAGGGGGTGGGGGGGAGGCAGTTTCTTACAGTGATCACTGTGTTTCCATTAGGAGTGGGATGACCTTCTTGCAGAAAGGTTACAGAATCATTATTAGAGATGGTCAGAGCTGACTAGACACTGGATTAATGGGGATTTGGTAGATTTCTATAAAGAGCACTTGAAGGCAAAATTCATGGATCAACACAAAGACATTTTTTTTTCCAAACCTCAAAGACTCTGTACTCAGAAAGTTTCTGGCTTCAGGAGGCTGATATGGATTGTCATTCAGTGTGTGGAGGGGTGGTGTTCCTGCTTCCTCTTCTCCCACAGTCTGTGTACAATGTCGGATATGGAAACAGTTTGTCCGAGCCAGTCCTCCTGGGGAACAAGTGCTTGTTTGTTTTCATTAAGCTTCTACTTACAGGTTCTTCCGGGGTTGCCTTTCCCCTTCATCTGATTTGAAAAACATTGCTTTTTCCCTGCTTTTTTTTTTGTATCAAGCTAATGTCAGGCATCCATCATGGTGTGGGAAGCTGTGAGATCACAGCTCAAGATCAAACCTGAGCTATAGCATTCCCTGTGGAGTAGCTGGACCCTCACAGGGGGTTGTGAAAGAGCTTGCGTTTCTGTCCCGGGATCCTAGGGATACTAGTGATTATTTAGCTCTTTGTCTCTCAGTCTGAAATCTTGCCTTTCCCTTGATGCTCAAATGTAATGGATCCTCACTATGTGTTTTATTTTGTTTCTCTAATCTGAAGCAGAAACCATGCTCTCTCCCTCTTAGGCTGGGTTGGCCAACAGCAGTGTCAAGTTTCCTTGCTTTGGATGGAAATTTGTTCACTCATATGACCACACAGGATGGCCCTTGCTTACACTGGTGAAGACCATTGGGCAAAGAAATTGTGACTTACTTAGTGCAGTATCACACACACATGCACACACACACACACATATCATATATTTACTGGTATATCATCTCTGGTCATTTTTCTCTATAAAACTTCCATTGTTCATTGAGTGTGAACTATAGGCCTGTGCTAGGCACTGGGGTCTTCATGATGAGTGACATAGTCTCTGACCTCAGTAGTTACTGTGAAGTCGGGGAAACAGATGCAAAAAAGGTAGTTAGAATGCTGAGGAACACAAGGTATAATGAGGTCACCGAGGTAAGAGTGGTATGTGTGTGTCCCATAAAGGAAAGGGGGTGGGGGTTGGTTTATAAGGAATTATCTCACACAACTATGGAGTCTAGGCAGTCCTGTGACCTGTCACTTTCAAGCTGGAGTCCCAGGAAAGCTGGTGGTGTAGCTCTAATCTGAGTCCGAGGGCCAGAGAACTGTGAACACTGACGATGTGAATCCCAGGGACGGAGACAATTGGTCCAGATCCTCTGCTGCAGTCCAGCAAAGAGAGAGAAGTCCCCTTTCCCCTCCTTGTCTGTACAGGCCAGGCTGCAGTGAGTGGGCTGTGACCCACCTACACTCAGGAGGGCAGCCAGCTTTATCCAGTCACTGACTCAGATGCTCATCTCCTCCAGAAACATCCTTACAGACCCACCTAAAAAATGCTTAACCAAATATTTGGACACACCATGTCCCAGTCAAGTTACACATAAAATTAACCATCATAGCAAGGAAAAGAAAGAAAAAATGATGAAATACTGAAAGGGTTCTTGGGTTAGTCAAAATACCTCATTTTGTAAGTAAGGCAACAGGGTCTGAAAGAGGTTACCTGTCTGTAAGGTAATGCAACCCGAACCTTGTTCTGCAGCTTTAATACTTTCTCCTTCCTTTCTAATTCTTTACCTGAGGAGAGAGAGAAATGCAAGGAGAAGGAGGAATATAAGACTAATGTGAAAGGCATCCTTTGGGGTCCTGGGCAGAGCCTGTGTTTTATAACACTGTAGCCCCAGGAGACTTGTAGGAAAAGTGTTGTCTTGCTTCTCCTTTTGGATCTGCCCAGGGTCCAGAGGTCAGGACCCTGTCCACCTTGACCCCCGGCTGGCCTTTAGATCTATAGTGACCAGTAGGTTGGCCACTAGCCATTGGCAGCTATTGAACCCCGATATATGGCTAGTCAAAGTTGGGATGTACTCTGAGTGTACATCCCAATAATCACCAGATTTCAACATTTTAGTGTGTGTGTGCATGCGCGTGCGCGCACACACACACACACAGAATGTGAAATAGTTCATTAATAATGTTTTATGTAGATGACAGTTGAAATGATAATATTTTAGATATTTTGGGTTAAATGAAGTAGATTATTAAATTCCATCTGTTTCTTTTTACCTTTTTAAATGTGGCTACTAGAAAAGTTGAAATCACATCCATAGCTCACATTCTATTGCTTTTGGACAGCACTGCTCAAGATCATTCAGCTGGGCCCTTGGCAGTGCAGTCCCCAGGACTACTACTCATCTCCCACCTGCTGCCCTGCTTCCCTCTAGCTCTTCAGGCTGGGGCAAGCCACTACCCAGCCCTCTTCCTGCCACACGTCACTGGCCAAGTGCTCAGGCCCTGCGTGTTAATTTTGCTTTGTGCCGTATAGCTCAGTATAGGGTGGCAGAAGGTGGTCTGGAATTGGGACCAGATCCAGCCTTGAGTCCAAACTCAGTCACTGATTAGTCAGGTAACCTTGGGAAGATCAGCACCCCCTTTTGAGGGGTAGGTTCCCCCAGTTTAAAATGGGAGTGACAGTAATACCCTACCTATCTCATAGGTATTGTCAAGATAAAAATCAAAAGGAGTCAGTCCATGTGAATGTGCTTTATAAATAACAAAGTGGCATGTACATATAATATTGCCAGAAATTATGTTTTCATTTTTATATCACAGTCATTATTGTCATTACTCAACCACTGCCTCTAACCCTCTGATCTTGGACCATGTGGTCCCCCTCACTGGGTATTTGGTCATTTGTATAAAAGGGGATGGCAAGGCACCACTGCAGGCCTTAGAGTTGATGGCAGGCACAGGATGCTAGGATGTAGAGAACCTAAGTTTGGGAATTGCCAGCTGACTGTGAGAACCACAGCTGGATCTCTCTCTGGGCCCTCCGCAGGGTGGCTGGAGTGGTGATGTTACTGGTTATATGGACACTCTGTCTCCTTAGATGGCATTGGAGTTGGTCTCATCTAAGTTGGTGTGTTGTATCATGGTCCTTGAAGTGTGGGCCTCATTTGGGGCCGTCGTAGACCGTGGCCACCACTGGCCCAGGTAGCTGACAAGGGCTGCCTCCAAAGATCATGGCAGTGC
>NW_006294339.1:5139906-5154579 GCF_000327345.1 Myotis davidii | reverse complement strand
TCGATGCCTGCAGCACCTTCCTCCCTACCAGCTTGAAGTCCCTCCCACCCTCAAAGCACTGGATAACATCCCCAAGGAGCTCCTGCTACATCCCATCTAGTTTCACCACCACCAGGGACCACTCCCAATCTAGCAGGGCCCTCCGGAGCTGGGAACACTTGGCCTGGACCTCAGGCAGTGAAGACCCTGTCCTGGCCAGCCAAGCCCCTGGAGGAAGGGAGGACAGAGGGCCACACACCCCATTTTTGGTTTGACATTTCCACAACACTTTGAAGTAAATATTTCTGTATCCCTAGTTTGCAGACAGCTATATGGAGACATCAGTGGTTAAGTGATGTCCCCTGGGTCACCTGTCTGGGTGGAAGCAGGGATTTGAAGGTGTACCTCTTCCCAGCATGTCATATTATATCTGACAGGATGAGACTAGAAAAACCTTTCTTTATTAATAGTTGTGGTGTAACTTCTACCACTCTCAACTCTATACCCTTTGGATGAAGAGAGCCCCAAGCCCAGCCATGGAGTCCCAGCATTTTGCAAGAGTTGAGCACTTGAGAGGCTATGCTCCTTCCTCCCAGAGACCCCTCACTGAAGAGCCTAAACGAACTCTGAGTGTTTTCATTGACTTTTCTGATCTCCCAACGCAAGTTAAAAGCATCATTTTGCTTCGCTGTCAGTCAATTTCACTTTTGTGAGAATTTTAAAGATGTATAAGCCCCTAAGGTGACAGTCCCAGCCTGATGCTGTCATGCTGAGCTGTGTCGTATCGAATTCTGTCACTGGAGAGAAACAAAATGAAATGCACCCAGGTGTAAAACCCAGGCCTTGTTCATTCTTATCAATACCAGATTAGAATGGCAGAGCCTAATATTGTGAAATTGGAATGATGAAGATTGATGTTTAAACTTTAATGGGTTGGTAGTAAAATGTGTCATTTGTATATTCATGTATTCATAGACATGCAGAGTCATGCACAGACAGGGAAAACCGAATCCTTTGGCCCGAGGTTTTAATGTTACCTGTTTTCTGTTGGCAATTAGACTCACTACCTGTTAAAATGTAAATATTCTTTCTTTGCCCTTCTTTTGAAACCAAATGAATTCAATTGCAGCCACATGGTGTTTTCATCCAATTTACCCATAAGCCTATTGGTTTGAGATGAACTTTTATCTGCGTGGATTATGTGTGTGTGTTTAGGTACATTTTATCTTATAGCATTCTGTGAAATTTAGATTATTTTTTGAGACAGGAAGTTGATGACTGAGGCCTTTGATATACCACTGAGGATACACAGTGGTCTAGAAGACATGAGGCTTTTATAACATTGACTAAGAAATCACTACCTCTCTATCTCCATGCCCTGCAACAAAGGGGATATGGAAGCTCCTGCTGACTTGACCTAGCAGGACACAGGCAGAAATGTTTTCTTTATTATTCGTGAGTTCTATCATTATTCAGCAGAACAGTTAATTTTCAAGCGTTTTATGGCAGGAAAATGTTAAATGACTGTCCCATCTTATTGTCATGTTCAATATGGTTTGGGTTATGTTTTTAAAATCATAGGAATAGACATATTCTCTGAAATATTAATGGGAATGTTATGTCTTTAAATCACACAACAGTGGTGATTCTGGCAACACCATGCTCATTCATATTAATACCAGTGCTAGTGAGAGCAGCTGCCACAGGTTTTTAAGGCTCTGGTTCAGACAGGGTTTCTACCTTCCCATTTCATCTTCACAATAATCCTAGAATTTCAACATTTTTTTCTCAGTTTTCTTAATGAGGAAACAGAGGCTTAAAGAGGTGAAGTCATTTGATCAAGGCCACACCACTTGTAAGAAGCTAAACTGAGATTTCAATTTAGGTGCCATTAGTCCAAGCTCTGTGGCTTTTCTGTAATCATATAAATAAAATACCCTCTTTTATGAAAGTGTGTTCTATTTGTATTACAGCAGACCAGGCGGGCTGAGAAGTACCTGGTGTGTATGTGAGGGGACGATGGAGGATGCAGTTTTGGGACAGAGGAGAGGAACAGTTGAGAGCCACTGAATTAAGCAGTAGTAAGAGGGCAGTAGGGTTGGAAACAGGCATTATCCACACTGGTTTCTCCCACTTTGCAGTTGCTGGTTACCCAGTCACAGTAGTCAAAGTTCAAGAGCAGATTAAGGTCAAATAAAGCAGCAAAATGTTAGCTGTCAAATCTGTTCAGCTCAGTGACGGGAAATGCGAGTTATATTACTCGCATTTGCCCAGAGTGGGCAAAACCAAGGTGTGAAGTGAATCTGAAGCTGACCATCGGGCACCCATCTTCCCTTGCGATTGGATGAAGGGCATTGTTGACAGGAACCAGCATCCCCACGGAGGAGGGCCAGCTTTCAATAGAGCCCTCACTACTGCTCAGGCCCAGTTGGCCTTGAAAAGCACAAAGTTCCCTCAATTCATGGAACTGTCTTTGCAGCATAGGAAGAACATGTGTTTGGGCAGAAAAAACAATACGTTTAAAGCATATGGATCAGGCTTTGCAAATTTTCCTTAAAAAATGGTGGTGTTTAATAAAGCTGCTCAAAAGAATAAAAACCCAAGTCAGAGACACCGAGGGCAATAATGTCACTTCCACGCTAAATCATCATCCCTCATGGCTGCTCTCATCTTGTCACAGCCCTTCTGCTCATTCTGCTATTTATCTCCTAGTCACTTACTCATTGATCTCTTCAGTACCCCCCACCCCCAGACACACACTTTGTGCCAGACCCTGTGTCCTAGGCTGGGCACAGGAGGGTGAGTTTGGAAGGGCTCTGCCATCTGGAGCTCACCTTCTCAGGAGGAACTAGCAATTGAATTGTATTCCTATGTGGCCTATGACACTGTGTGTTTGTCTCCAAAACCTGTAATAGACTGATAAATCATTGCAGCCTTGCCTGAATGCACCCCTTATACTTCAGGTTTCTGTTTCAGAGTCTTACATAAAAAATACATGGTTTTGGAGTCAAACAATCCTAATTTGAATCTAGGTTTTGCCATATTGGTGTGTTTTTGTTTTCTTTTAAGAGAAACTGTTCTCTCTTTTTTTAATGGTGTTTTATTGATTTCAGAGAAAAAGGGAGAGGGAGAAAGAGATAGAAACATCAGTGATGAGAGAGAATCATTGATTGACTGCTTCTGGCATGCCCCGCACTAGGGATTGAGCCTGCAACCCAAGCTTGTACCCTGACTGGGAATTAAACCGTGACCTCCTGGTTCACAGGTCAATGCTCAACCACTGAGCAGCACTGTCAGGGCAGTTTTGCCACATTGGAATTCTCAGCCTTTACCTCTTAACTCCTCCATGCCTCAGTCTCCTTACCTATAAAATGGAGAGGAACATTAATAACTAGGGATCTCATAAAAGCTAGGAAAGCAAAATGCCATGAAAAATAAGCCCCTCGGTGTTAAAGTCTCTGCTTTACACACTTGTCACAGTGTATAAAGAGCACCGGGTCAGAGTGGACTCAGCATTTTAATAAGCACGTGCTGTTTATTACATCATGTGCCAGATACTATTCTGGGTGCTTCAACTACAGAGGTGATTGAGAGGCAGATGGTTTGAGTACAGTGCTCTAAGTAAGCTGTGTGGAGAAGGTATGCCGAAGGAGGTTGCTGCTGAAGGCTAAGAAGGAGCAGGCCTGCTGAGAGGGTCCAGCAAGGGCTTTGTTGCTCATCTGCGTTTCCATGGTGTCTGGAGCAAATAGTATTTGTTAATAATAAAAATAAGGGTGGCTATCATGAGAGTGCTCAGCACATGTCAGACAATGTCCGCAAAGCAGGACACTTGTTTGTTACAATGCCCTGGGAGACACGTGAGACTCGGACTGCAGGGAAGTTTAAACGAGGTCTCTCTGACTTCAGAATGCCAGTGTGTTCCTGTTTCCAGATCCTGGCTCTTGGTAGAGCCCTGTGCTTGGAATTTGGTTCTGATCAGTAGGCACAGGCCAGCAAAAGAGCCAACTGTGGACACTCACAAGTGGCTTTAGAACTGAAAGAAACAAGTTCAGACCTGAGCTTCAACACAAGTTTTGGGGAAAATTAAGAACCTCCAGCAACAGCCTGGCACACAGTGATATACTTAAATGGACAACACATGGGAAATGAAGGCCTATGGGAGGAGACACACCAATCCTGAGATATGAATTTAAATACAAAGGAAAGGTAAAAATAAGCCCCTCAGTGTTGAATTCTCTGCTTTTTTTTTTTTTTTTTAGAATTGTAACTGTTCCCATATTTCAGATTTTACCCTGCATCCTTTGACTGCAAGGTTAGTGTTCTCTGGGAGGTCGAGGTGTCATTTCAACCTCCAGGTTGGGGAGGGGGTTTGGTGATGATGAAAGAGATCATCTCTTGAAGCTTAAAGTCTCTAGTTGCACTCACTAAGCATCTTCCCTTTCCCCTGCCTCCTCCTTTCTCCCTGCCTCCCCCCATTTACCCCTCAAAGCCTTTCTAACAAACTCATAGTTACCTAAATTACAGAACAAAACCAGCCTCCTGCTAACCCCTCTGGACTTCAATTAAGGACGTATTCAAATGTGGTCCCTGCTCCAGCACCATCAGCACTAAATGGCACATAAGCACTTTTGCAGTGCTTAATGTAAACTTGTTGAAAAATGTACATTATTTTTCATTGACTTGAAATTGGATAAATGCTCACTGAAAAGAATAAAGCCAATTGGTATTGGAGGGAGCATTAAAGGAAAGAGAGAGAAGAGCCAATAAAGGCATGTGGTTTCTAAATGTAGATCCGCTAATTTCTCCTTGCGGCAGCCATTCGATCTGCACTATTTGAATGTGCTTGAGACGTTGTACATATTAATGAAATTACGTTGGTGAAGCCAGCATGCTGCACATGCATATCGTAGTGAAAAGGCTTGGACTTGGAGATCAGACAGTCTCAAGTAGGCTACTTCATAGTGTGACCCTGAGCAAGGGACTTTGCATTATCTGAGACTCAGTTTTCTCATCAGTAAGAAGATAGAAATCTTCTGTGGTGGTTGTGACAATTAGATGAGGTCACATATTTACGCTTCCTGCAGTCTCTGGCACATAGGAGGTGATCAGTCTCTCTTAGTTCTATTTCTAGGTAAGAAAAGCGGCTGGTTTCTCAGTCACAAGACTGTTGGTGGGGCTCTGGTGGGAAGACCTTTGGTGCCCCATCCCCTGCTTGCCCCTTAATTAAGCACAGAGAGGGTGGAGACCACGCCTCTCTTGTTCACTTCCCTGAACTCAATGCCGAGCCCATTGAAGGTGCACAATAAATATTCATTGGAAAGAACAATAAGTGACACTAGGTTGCACCAGCCAACTGCTATGGGGTAGGACTGCCAGCAAACCCACTTTAGTGGGAGGCTTTGGTTCCCAGGCTCATGGGGACCAGATCTCTCACTAGATGGTCTCACAAATCCTGCTTTGTGTTCAGCGCAGGTGGGCTTTCCTCTGGTGCTTCATGACAACTGAGGAACACTGCAGTAATGAGAGAATCCACTCAGGCTCCAGTGCCTTCAGAAAGGAGCACCTTTTCTTGAAAGTCCATTAACACCCAGAAACGGGTGGGCTTTAATTTCTCACAAAGAAACCTTACTTTCCAAAGGTGAGAGGATCGCTTGAGATATTATATCAACCATCTTCTTTTCTTTGCATGGAAAGCTCTTTAAAATTAGCGTTAGCATTTGTATTTTAATGGGGATGGGTATTGAAGAATTATTGCCCTTTTTCATAGCCTTCTAGGCATATATCTGATCACAGTGAATAAAAGACTGCTTTGGTCATTGTAAATGGTGGTAATAAATAGCTCATCAGACTTCATCACAAATGCTAATTCAGCTTGTATTTGTTGCTTGCCTATTATACGACATACTTTATTTATATGTTATCTAGTCTGCAAGGCAATTCCAGCAATGCCTTTATTATGATCCCTACTATACTGAGAGGGAAACTGAGGTTTTAGGAAGCTGAGATGACGTCCCTAAGATCATGTCATCAAATTAGTGGGAAGACCACAAGTCACACTCCAGTGAATGTAAATCTACATCTTTCCCCTTAACGTTTCAGATATGGGTTGAGTGCCAACCTGCTAGACCTGCTGATACCAGCACTTCATTTTTCTAGGCTAATGTTTTCACTTCTTGCTCTGTGGAACCTTGGGTCTGTGGAGGTGCCTTGAGAGTAAGAGCTCAATGGGGAGCCTGAGAAAATGGCACCCAGTGTCCATCACCCCCATTTCAAAAGAACAGTTTTATCTTTTTGGGTTTTGGGGTTTCCAAGTACTATTTAACTTGAAAGAAAAAAAATCTGCTGATATCTTTTTCAAAGCACTGCTCTAAGAAGAGGTTGAGCCAAATCTAGCAAGACGTGCCTCCATGTTGATGTCAGTTCTCCAAAACTAGAACAGGTTTTGTAATGTCCATCAAGGAAATAGGTATTGAGAGACACAGAAAATGAAAAGTGCACAGCTGTGGGCTCGAGTTGGAAAGGAGACAGTGCAGTTCAATGCAAAGGCTGCAATAAGCCTGCCATTGAGGAGCCACTCAGGAGGCCTCTTTCAGTTGTCAAATAGAGATTGTACCTGGTCAATTTATTCTCGGTCACTTTAGCTTAAAGGCTGACCCTGGTCTTCTAGCTGCTACGACCACTGTGACATGTTTATTGAGAGAAGCACCGTGGGCATCATGGTACAGCCAGTCCCTTGGTCAACTGGTGCCCATCTCACCAACCCCCCTTACTGTCTCAGGCAGTGGGTCCCAGCTCAGCTCATGCACACACTTGTGGGTCCCTCCCACACTTCCCTTCCCTTGCCCTCAGGGAGCCTATACGAAGAGATAGAGGTACAAGGAAAGCTTATGGAGAAACAGAGAGGGAGATGACAACTGAGAGGTCACCTGGAGAATTAATAAGAGTTTAGTGGAGAGAAAATAAAGGGTTCTTTCTGTTAGATTGCGCAAAACTTGGAGATGTGGAAAATTGTGGGACAGTTACTCTGTGTGGCTGTGGTTGGGGGAAGCGTGTGATGCTCTTTCTCATGTTCCTTTGTAGCCACTGTATCCTGTTCCTGAATACATCCCTGCATTACTCCCCAAACCCACTCTTCCAAATGCCATCCTCCTGCTCAGATCTCAATGAACAGAGGTCAACTTAAGTTCCCTTTCCGTCAGGACTCCCTATTTTGGGACTTGTGCTCAAGTTGATTGTCTGTCTTTCCTTGTCCTTCTGGAAGATCTTGGCAAGCAAGGACTGGGCATGCATGTTTATTATGGGAGAATAAATGGATGATAGAAGGCATAGCTGTGAAGGTGGGTTAAACTCAGGTATGGTGAGCCTGGACTTTGGACTTCATCCTGAGAGCACAGGCTCCCTCTGAATTTGCTAAAGGAGGGGAATTACATGATCTGATTCATACAGATAAAAGATCGTTGGTACCAGTGTGATAACTTAATCACAGGGTTTCATTGAGGATGAAATGAAGTGATGGATGGGTGTTTTAAAAATGCTTTTCTAAACTGTAAAATGCTATCTAATTGGAGGGTGTAGCTACACTATCCTTTTTTTTTTTTTAATATTTTAGTGTGTGAATCCCACCCTCCACTCCCATCCTCCAATTTCTAATCCTGATTCAACAGGTAATTCATTTTCTCATTTTCCAGAGTGAATGCAGGTAAAGGGATCCTAGTTATATCCCTGGCCCCTCTTTGCATTTCAATGAGTTCCCAAGTAGAACTGCCAAATTCCACTGTGCGATTAAAATGGGCAGCACAGCAACAAAAGATCTATCATCAAACATTCAGGAAAATAAAATAAAAAGATGTAAGGCCATAGTTTCAAAGGATTTAGTCTGACCCCCCCCCCCACCCCTTGTATTTTTTGTGTATGCTAAAACGTATTTTTTTTTTTTTTGCACCTGCAAGCACAGCCTCTATAAGCCAACAACAGCCTCCAAATTGCCAAGGCTTTAAAAAAATCTGCCTCTCAGATTCAGCCCAGAATCGCAGCAACAAAATAAGGATGGGGTGGAGGGCTGCCCAAAACTATTTATAGGCATATTGGGTGAGATAATTACTACCGTGCGGCTTGTTCTGAAGTACCTCTGCTTGGCAGAAATGTGAGAACCGCACAGCAGAGATCGAAGGGAATCCTTAAAGAGGGCAGGCTACTTGGATTTGTGACAGTGGCAGCTTGTTTGAACACCTTCCTCTTCCTGAACCCATTTCTAAAATCAGCCTGTGTTAAATGCTTTGAAAATTTCAATGGCATTCATTCATTCCTGCCTGCATCCGTCTTCCATCTGAACTTCCAGAGAATGCGCTTTGTGGGCACCTGCCAGGTTGTGCTCTGCAGGTTTAGTGGTGAACACAGACCCTTTTCTGTTCTCATAGATCTTCCAATGGAGTGTAATAGATGACCCACTAATGATCATTCAGATAATTAATTACAGAAAGACTCTAGTATTATCAAAAGATGTTACTGCAATTGCGTAATGATTGCAATAATTACTCTAGTGGTAAGAGTTCTGGGAGAATGTGCCACATTCCCCTGGAAAGGAAGTTCCCACGAGGGCAGGGAGTTTTGTCTATTTTGTTCATGCCGAGTTCCCAGTTCCTGAGACTGTCCTGGCGTGCATTTCCACATAAATTTTGAAACGTAGGGTGAGCTATGAGGGAGGGCCCTAACGTAGTCAAGTCCAGGAAAGTGGACTCAGAGTTGATATCAGTATATTACTAGGTGTGTAATACCTATTTGTTCAGACAAATAAACAACAAAGTAATCTGCTAGAGGGAGAATCATAATTGGGTTTGCCTCATCTCCCCATTTCCTTGGGGACTCCAGGTTAGTGGACTTCCCCTGAATCCCCTGTGCCTTTTCCTCGAATTGAGCCCCGAGGCTCCACCTGACCAGTCTCCCCTCAGGCCCCTACTCCACCCAAGAAATCCTGAGTGACTGTAGCTGGCATTTCAGCCTAATTTGGATTCCTCAATATTAGTACTTAGCTGCCACTATTAGTACTTTATCGCTTAGAACTGGTCTCTAGACCCTTTCCTGTGCATTTATATCACTTATTCCTTAAAACTGTGCTGTGAAAGACTGGCCACTCTCCTCATCTGGCAGGCAAGGAATGGTGCCTGCAATTAGGCCTCACACTTCACAGAGCTGGTCATGTGGCTGCAATTAGGCTCATACTTCTGACTCCAAACCGCATCACCCCCTTCCACCTTTTTATTTTCTTTTAATTTTAATATATTTTATTGATTTTTTACAGAGAGGAAGGGAGAGGGATAGAGAGTTAGAAACATTGATAAGAGAGAAACATCGATCAGCTGCCTCCTGCACACTCCCTACTGGGAATGTGCAACCAAGGTACATGCCCCTGACTGGAATCGAACCCGGGACCCTTGAGTCCGCAGGCCGACGCTCTATCCACTGAGCCAAACTGGCCAGAGCCCCCTCCACCTTTTTTAATATTGCTGAATCTTTGGGAGCAGCAATTCTGTTCCCCAATCATCCACAGTTGCCCTGTCAATAACCTGTGATTTCACTACCGTCAGAGCTGTTCTTGTACCAGGGAACCGTGAAGAAATGATCCATGCATAGCCGGTGCGCGGTCCTCCTGCTCACTCACAGCCGTCATGGCTGTGGTTACGTTTCCCCCAGTGAGAAGCGCTTTCCCACAGGGGTGGCTGCTGAGCCATCAGGAGACAAGCTGGCTGTCGCTTCCCTCCAAGCCTCTATGGGAAGGTGACAAGGCAGCCCTTTCCCTCCAGGTGTGGGCACCCTCCTGGAGCAGCCCTGTGTGGCCTGTGCTGGCTGCACATGCGGTTCCTGCTGCTCCATTCCTAGCTGAAGTGCCTGAAAAAGGGTCTTTTAAAAGGCATCCATTTGTTAATCCCCCCTTTTAAAAAATCCTGCTAATTAGAATTCTTGCTTTGCCAAGAGAGGAAGTAATATAGTTAATCCCTCTTTTAAAAACTACTGCTAGTTAGAATTCTGGCTTTGCTCAGAGGAGCAGTTACGGAAAGCTGCAGGAGCCCCGTTCTTCTTTTGAATCCATTTCAGAAGGGATTTAGCAAGGTAACCAGGAAGCTAACCTGAGCTCTGACGGGTTGGATGGAGACTCAGTTCCCTGGTGGCTTCCGGTCCAGTGCCAATCCTCGCTAAGTGTAACCTTAGAAATTCTTCCCCTGCCCCAGCCTCCCTCCCTGACTGGACAGCTCTGGTCTTTCCTGCACACAGCTGCCAGAGGCTGTTTCTTTCAAAGCAAATGTCATTAGACCAATGCACTTATTCCTCTTCTGGGGGCTCCTGTGGAGCACACAGCCCATTGCAGAGGACTGACCTTGACAGCTGACCCTGGGGAACTGGGCCTTAGAGAACTGACCTTGACAGCTGACACTGGAGCACTGGGCCTTAGAGAACTGACCTTGACAGCTGACCCTGGAGCACTGGGCCTTAGAGAACTGACCTTGACAGCTGACACTGGAGCACTGGGCCTTAGAGAACTGACCTTGACAGCTGACACTGGAGCACTGGGCCTTAGAGAACTGACCTTGACAGCTGACCCTGGAGCACTGGGCCTTAGAGAACTGACCTTGACAGCTGACCCTGAGGAACTGGGCCTTAGCGGATGCTCCTGTCTTATCCTGCACCCAGCACTCTCCAGCACCCCAGGCTTCCCTCTGTCCTCCTAACATGCCCTGCTTTTTCTAGTTCAGCACCTCCACCTACTGGATCTTCTTTCTCACCTTTGCCTTTTCTTTCTCACCTCCTCCTTCAGATTCCAGCTGGAATGCCCCTTCCTCTGGAAATTCTTCCTTTCTTCTCCCAGGAAAAGTCCATGCTTAATGTGTGTGTGTGTGTGTGTGTGTGTGTGTGTGGCTAGAATATGGATGGAGGGGCTGCATTCCAAGTAAAAGAGAGAATGCAAAGGTCATAGAGGTTCGCATACTTGGGAGACGGGAAGAAAACATATGTTCCTGGTATGTAGTCAGAGTAATAGGAGATGCGTCTCGTCTCTAAACTTAAAAGTCTTAGGGGTCATGCTTAGTATTTGGGATTTTCTTCTAAATATAGTAGGAAGGTTTTGAGAGACTTTATTACGCTCTGTTTAATCATCTTGCCTTAGGACCATGTCTGCCTTCGCTGCTAGACTGCACATTCCTTGGGGGCAACATCAGTCCTTCAAGTCGACATTCCTTACTCTGTATCATAGAGTCTATACATGGAGGTGCTTAGGAAATGTTTAACATTTAGTGGAATAGACACGAGGGAGGGAGGGGTATGTAAATGAGCCCAAGTCTGCTAGAACTTGCTAACATCTCTTTTCATTTCTTCCAGCTCATATTTTAATAACATTCCACCTGATTGATATAAGTTTGGCAGACAGATTTTATGAGAAGAGCACATTTTCATTTATTACAGTTTATGTTTATTGTATGTACCATATTCTCATTACTTTATGTGCAAAGACTGTTTCTTATGTGATACTCTTTGGGGAGATAATATACAAAGATATTTCATTTTTACAAACACCCCCACAGCTTGCTAAATCATCACCTCCAAACCATAGTTTAATTTAATTCACTTTATTGCTTTCCAAAGCAGTTTCTATGAGTACATTACATTGCCTGGATTTTAAAAATAACTGACTCTAAATTATCCTAGTGAAGTTAAAAAGGTGTTTTGTCTTCTTTGTTAAGTGGTGTTTTGAGCCTTTTGGTACCTGTGTGTCTGTCTCTCTATTTGAGTACTGAAACTTCCTGACCGGAGAAGAGGAATATATTCCAAGGGAACTGAAAACCACGTGCTCTAATGAGTAGTCGGTGGATTTGGAATTGTGTGAATTTGGTTCTCAAATCTGGCTCTTCTGCTAATTAACAGCATGAGGTCTTGAAAGAATTACTTAATATTTCAGAGCTTCAGTTTCCACATTTGTACGATGGGGATAATTGGATCCAGTTCATGTTGTGATTTTAACATCAGTTTTTAAAAATAAAATGTATAAAGTGCTTGGCAAAGTTCTAAACCACAGTAGGTGCTAAAGAAACAGTAGTGGTTCTTGTTAACAGTTAAAATGCTGCTTCTTGTTGTGTGGCTTCAATCAAGTGAACATTTTGCGCCTCTATATTTTCATCTCTAAAATGGGGCTAATGGTTTCAGTCTATGTGATAGACTTGTGTGGATCAAATAAGCCATTACCCATGAAATGCTTCAGAAGTATGTGGCATATGTCAGTAAATATCAGCTTCTCTTATTACTAATGTCAGTTATCATCATATGTGGTTGCTCCCTGCTTTCAAATGACAAAAAAAGTGAATTTTCAGACTACATAAAGGCTAAGTTTTGCCCAAGCAAAGAAGACTTTATCAGACATTATTCATTCCTCGCTTAATGTAATGTGCCTGTAAGTCAGAAGTATTTTCAATTTCTGATTTATCTGAATGATGGCCATTGTTGTGGTAACTATAATAATCTGGAATTTACTTTACCACTTAGCTTCGTTGACCCCATTGAGAGATGCCCCATTACTCAAGTGACAAAAATTACCTTAATTAGACACAATTGTCTAAATGAGTGTTGGTCCAACTCAAGAATTATTATAGCCCTTTCATTAACAAAAGCTCCTCCTCATTATGTTGTCCAAGACATCATCAAATGATCAAGTAATGTGTGCTAAGCCCCCGGCTTGCACAGCACCCACCTGCCTCCTGCTGTCACTGCCTGGTCATCTCCTTCTGCTGCATAATGGAGTGAGAAAGAAAAGAGAGACTTGTTGAAACGTGAGCTCCACTTGACTTGGCATAATTCTCTTTGGAAGAGAAATCTGAAGCCACCTTGCCCACCTACAAAGCTGTGCACTTGGACTCTTCCTAGTTACTGAGTGTGCCATACTCCTGGGGACTCCACCCATACACCTCTTTCTACCCTCACAACCCTGCATTGCCATTTATAGGCTGAGGAATCTGAGGCTGGCTGCACCAAGCCCCACATCATTCACTCCATCTCACTGGTGTTGGCTGCAGGCAGTTCATGCTCTGGTGACAAGCCCAGCCCTGTATTTAGAACTGGGTTCAGTCTCTGGCTATAGCACCTCCAACAGTTGGGACTTTCACAAGTTACTTACCTGCTATCCACCTTAGCTTCCTCCCTGCAAAATGGGAATATGATGGCATGAGGCCAACATAGTCTTAAGAGACATACATAAGCAAGTACACTCATAAAGTGCTCTATGAGTGGTAGGTCTCTTTATTACTGTTAATGTGCTATGGCTTCTCAATATTATATTTGAACGAAGGCAGGAAAAAAAATCCCCTTGACTATTAGACAACCCGCCAGTATCAGCGGACACCCATGTTGAGAGTTTTAAATGGTGAGAACAAGAAAAAGAGGGTAGGCCATCATGTGGAACCTGACGTTGCTGCTCTGGCCCTGTGGATTATTTCCTGGCTTCTGCTAGACTCAATAAGGATTTGATGACTAAATGATGGGTGGATGAAGGAGTGAGCATGTTTTGTCCACAGTAGCATCACTGCAATTCTGAATGATGGGGAAGCCCATCAGGCAAGAGTATATTATGTCCCCACAACCCATTGAAGGCAGAACATGGAAAGGTATCTTCTATTCATCAGTCATTTTGTGTTCATTTCCTGAGACCTAAGACCCAGTGTTACTAAGAATCATATGTACAAATAGGCACATTGATGACAACAGGCCTCTTGTTCTGCCATCTGTCTGTAGGCAAAGCCACGGTGTACTGTGCTGGAATTCCTAAATGGTAATTACTGGGCCAGCAGTGGGTGTGGTTGGGTTCCATGTTTTCCTGATGACTGGTGGCAAATATGGTTTCACCCCATTTCCCATGGTTCTCTTCATGGCTCACCACTGCTGCTTGCACACAGGCCAGTGCATTTCGGATGGTATGAATGAGAATTTGGCACTGAGGGTTGGAGATGTGCTAATGGGGCTAGCTTGGTGAGAGGAAAGAATTGTATACAGATGTTAGTGTTGTTGTTGTTTTTCCTTAAAAAAGACCCAAAAAGGGAAAGGGGCTTTCCAAAGTGACACAGCACATTAAAGAAAGAGCCATCTCCGGCCTCACAGAACAGGACTGCTCTTTCCTCTTTTATCCATCATTGAAGCCCTTTCTTTTATCACTGTCTTCAGGCATCAGGAAAAGCATCAAATAACAAAATAGCCAGCACTTACTGAGGGTGCCACAGGCTTTTGTAAGCACTTGAGCTGAAACAACTCATTTAAACCTCACAAAAACCCTGTGAACTAAGAATTACTATTATACCCATTTCGCAGATGAGAAAACATGTACATAGAAGTTAAGTGACTTGCCCAAGGCCATGTCACTAATATCTACTGGATCCAGGATTAGAACCAAAGTCTGGCTCAAGCAACCGTGTTCTTTTCCACATTGTGGCTGGTGATTCTCATTCAAATGAATTTATTTGTGAAAATTGATTAACACGGTAATTAACTCAAAGAGGAAATTCAGAACTCTTTCTCAAGTCCATGCAGAAAAAAGTTGGTTGGAACTTTCAAAAAATACACATGATAATGGAATGGTAAGGTTTCTTTTTTCCAGGGGAGGGTTAACCTGCCCCACCTGTCCATCATTGACACTGCTGTGGCCCTCAGCAGAAAAAGGACAGG
>NW_006294339.1:5124906-5134906 GCF_000327345.1 Myotis davidii | reverse complement strand
TTCTACAGTTGGAGGGGCAGAGTGAGGCTCAGTGAGGAGGCATCAGATATCTATAACCACAGTCAGAAGGTAGAGGAACTGGGATCTGTACACAGGCTGGATGACTCCCCAGCTTTTGTTCCTTGGAGTCCTTTCTTGATTTCTCCTTCAGGGTTTGCTCTTAGATTCATCTCTGTTGTTTCTCACCAGTGCTCTCGAATGTGTCTGTATTGATTTCATAGACCAAGGTGATGTATTCACACATAGTGTAGACATGCTTCTCAGCCTAGGCGCCAGGGTGCCTTCTGACTCAGAGATCAGAGAAACACCCTTCTTCAGAGATAAACAGAATCAATTGCATAAATTTGGTCCAGATTTTGGAAAGTGGCCATTGATGTGCCTAGAGAAATGAAGGAGGACTTTATACTTTCCAAATATTTTTGTACTTCTAGCTGCTGCCCCAAAAGTTACTTAGAAATTAACCTAAGGGTTTTATGTGCTACCAGAATGTTCCTTGTGAGTGTTGTGGGGTATTACCCAACCTTTCCTTGGAGAGGAAAAGTTAGCAAGCCTCTGAGGGCATTTTCCACCCCCAGGAAGATCCTTGGTCCAGCAGTGGCCATGTAACCCAGATTTCCTGGGAATGTCTCAGTTTTCATAATCGTGTTCCATGAGCCCACAGCAATGCATACCTTTGGCACATACATCTTCAGGATCATATGCAGCGTGCTACATAAAATGTGATGCCTTAAACCCTACCTTGCTGCAAACATGATGGGAGGACGTTTATATAGAGATGTTTGCATTATAGGGCATTTTAGATGGAGAACTATGGAAACAAGGAAATAGATGCTAGGTAAAATCATTCAATAGATCCTGTTAGTTATTTGGTGTGGGCTACGGATTTGATTCTGAGCTTCCTAGTGGTCCAAAGAAAAAGACAAACACAATCAGTTTTAAGATTCACAGTGTTGTTTTTTTTTTTTTTTTTAAATAAACATGTTCATCTGGGAAATTACAAGAGTTATGTGCTGTGTTGACAGTATGTGTATTTTTTAGAATTTTATGTACAGTATTAAGTTTTATACTCTAACTAGAGGCCCAGTGCACAAAATGCAGGATCAGGCCTAAGCCAGCAGTTGGACACCTCTCACAGTCCAGGACCCCTCAGGGGATGTAGCAGTGTGCCAAGCAGCAGGTGACCAGGGAGGAGCCCGAATCGGGGCCAGGTGCTGCTCGTGCTCATCCTGGCCCGCTGCACCTGCTGCTACAGACTTGGGAGAGGCTCCAGCTGTGGCAGCTGTGCTCTCCAGCTGTGAGCCTGGTTTCTGGCAGAGCAGTGCTCCTCCAGTGGGAGCACACTGCCACCAGAGGGCAGCTCCTGCATTGAGCATCTGCCTGCTGGTGGTGAGTGTGCATCATATTGACCTGTCGTCCCGGTTGTTCCTCCATAATGGTCACTTAGGCTTTTATTATATAGACTAGAGGCCCAGTGCACAAAAATTTGTGCACTCGGGTGGGGGTCCCTCAGCCCGGCCTGTGCCCTCTCTCAGTCTGGGACAACTCGGGGGATGACCACTTCCTGGCTTAGGCCTGCTCCCCAGGGGATTGGGCCTAAGATGGCAATCAAACATCCCTCTGGCAGCCCGGTAGCCCTGGGGGGATGTCCACTTGCCAGCAGGGAGCAGACCTAAGCTGAAGTCAGACATCCTTAGCACTGCTGAGGAGGCAGGAGAGGCTCCCACTACCACCGCTGTACTGGCAGCCATCAGCCTGGCTTGTGGCTGAGCAGAGCTCCCCAATGTGAGAGCACCCTGACCACAGAGGGCAGTTCCTGCATTGAGTGTCTGCCCCCTGGTGGTCAGTGTGTGTCATAGTGACCAGTCATTCCCAGTCTTTCTGCTGTTAGGGTCACTTTGCATATTACCCTTTTACTATATAGGATAGAGTCCTGGTGCATGGGTGGGGGCTGGCTGGTTTGCCCTGAAGGGTGTCCTGGATCAGGGTGGGGGTCCTGCTGGGGTGCCTGGCCAGCCTGGGTGAGGGGCTGATGGCTGTTTGCAGCTGGTCACACCCCCTTCAGGGTGGGGGTCCCCACTGGGGTGCCTGCCAGCCTGGATGAGGGACTGAGGGCCATTTTCAGCGTCTCCTCTTTTTATTTTATTTTTTATTCTGGGATTTATTTACCTTCTATAATTGAAACATTGTTGCTAGCACTGGCGCTCCCAGATCTGAGGCCGCGGCCGGCTGAAAGCAGGTATCTGGGGTTTGTTAAGCTTCTATAATTGAAACATTGTTGCTAGCACTGGCGCTCCCAGATCTGAGGCCGCGGCCGGCTGAAAGCAGGTATCTGGGGTTTGTTTAGTTTCTATAATTGAAACATTGTTGCTTCCGGAGCTCAGAGCCGGGCCGTGGCAGGCGGGGAACCCTACCTTCCTCCATCACTGGAGCAAGCAAGCCTCCTGCTCACTTCAGCTGTGTGGCCTCAGGCCGCCATCTTTGTTGGCAGTTAATTTGCATATCACCCTGATTAGCCAATGGGAAGCATAGTGGAAGTACGGTTAATTACCCTTTTTGTCTTTTATTAGATAGGATGTGGCAAATTTATATCCCAGGATATTTTAGATCACTAGTTTTTTGGGGACAGGGGACAATAGCCACCAAAATTTAGTACTCTGGCACAAAATGGAAATTAAGCAGCCTTTAATTAAACTTCTAATAATTTTCAAGACCTCTTCAAGCAACAGTCTATTATGCAACTAAAAAGCATATATTATTCCTTATGTAACTGAAACAGTAATTTCCCAGCAAAATATCCTAAGACTCCTGGCAGGCCTTCACCAGGGATCCAGTATGTCTTTACTCCCACAAACAAAACTTTGCTAATTAAAAGTTATTGAAGTCGGGTACTGGGAAAAAAACAGTTCCTGCACATTACAAATAATGTGCCTTGGTGGGGTGAATGCTGACTTACGCCTTTCAGGTTTGGGCTTATTTGGATATTCATAAGGGTCCCTCTTTGCTGATTATATCAGCACAAGCTCGTTATTGAATTATGGATTGGGTGTTTAATCAAGGCCCATGCCTTATTATTAGTTGTGTAGCATTCCATTGTTTCAGTGGAAAATGGAATGTGTAAGACCTGATTCACATGAAAATCTATTGGCCCACTAATAAATAATGTTTTACAATGAACTGTGTTATATCCCTATAATCCTCATCCGCCAGGGAAGTGAGAACAAATAAGCACAATTCACACTGATGGATTGGGGCAGTACTTCTGAGAAAATGGTGGCCAACTGGAACCTGTGTGTGGGTTTTCATGAATGCGCTTCTATATGAATCCTGGACTTGAGAGTTGGGGTTGGTTTTGTAGAAGCGTTGTATACTGGTATATGTATTGGAGAGAACTTATATTCCAATGTGATCGCTCAGTGAGGAGGTTAGATTTAGGCTAGTGATTCTGACCACTTGGTTGCATCTTGAACTTACATAAAACCCTTAAAATGCCATCACCTGGGCCCCACCTCCAGAAATGTGAATTTAGCTGGTCTAGGTGGCCCAGGTGATAGTGGCATGCAGCCAAGACTGAAGGTCACTGTGTTGTGCTCTCCAGAGGACAAATATTTACCCTGTTCAATGGCTGTGAGCTGTCTCAACTCCACACTAGAATCTCTGAGGTTTCTTCTTTTGGAATCTCATACTCTGGCAGTCTGTTAATGCATTTACTGCATAAGGGAAAGGACCCAAATTGAAGTCCTTAAAATACAGGTTTGAGTCCTGGTACTTCCTACCTGGGAGACCCTGAGAAATCTGCCTCACTCTGTGGAGGAAAATCAGAAATCTTGTTTATTGTGAATTTAGAATTGTTTACATGGAAGACAGTTCAGTGCCCAAGTCCCACCTTGTAGCTGTATTTATATTTGTGAGTGCAAGACGACTCATTGCTAAGAAGGGGATGAATTTTTACTTCTCTAGGCTCTTGTGAAGATTTAAATAAGAGCATGTGGTAAGGGGCCCTCTATGTGGAAGGTTGTTTATAAAAGTTTGTTCCCTTTCCCATTCCTTGGCTCCTCTAGGATGCCTTCCTCTCATCTTTGTTTCTCTCCTTATATAACTCTTGAACATTTTCCCTGAGAATCTGTCTACCAAATGTTCCTTTCCCTGTGTGTGCCCAAGTCAGAGGCATGTTAACCTTAGCATTCTCCGAATTCTGCCCTCATCTGTCTTCTGCTGCCATTGCCAATTAGTAACTGGCTTCCAAGCTTTCTTTTCTCCAGATTCTCCTTTTGTAGACACTGCTACAGCCTTGAAATGAAGTTACAGAGCAGCATGGTAAGTGCCAGGAGAGGGAACGCTCAGGGAATGCCCAGGTTCCTGTGGGATCACAGAGTAGGGTCTTAACTCAGGCAAGGGGGCTGGCATTGGATCTCAGACTTCCTGGAAAAATGCAATCTCAACTGAGTTCTGAAGGTTTCATTGGAGTCAGCCTGGCACAGAGCTGGGAAGAGTGTTTGAGGCTGGGGAACAGTATGAGCAAAGACCCAAGGGTGAGCGAGAACTTGATGGGCTGAAGAGGATCAGGATGACAGGATCCTGGGGCTGGAACTCAAAGAGTCTATCACCTGTTTCTAATCGCCTCCTCCCTTCTCTATCATGTTCCACTTGATGTTCACCTTGTATGCACACAATTTTGGAGTCCATAATCCTGGGAATGATAGATTCTTCCCTCTCTCATTACACCCGGTATTGGTTCTCTGGCGCATCTCCACCCATTCCCACCTCTCCATTGCTTATAAGTATTTGCACCAGTTAACTGTATTTCTCATAATAGCTAATCCTCTGCCTGCCTTGCCATGTAGCCTCCACCTGGATGGCCTTTCTAAAACCCAGACAGGTGCATGTCACTCTTGGCCTAAAACCCTGAGCAGCTCCCTGTCATCTGGGGACTCCTCATGATTAGCCCCCCCACCTCCTTCTCCAGCCTCTTCTGTTTGTATTCTAACCATGTGCATTTGTCATTCAAAGGTAAATACCTCCAGTGCGGTCCACAGGACTTTCTGTAGTGATGGAAATGTTCTGTGTTCTTGCTGTTCAATAGGGTAACCATTAGCCACATGTGACCACTGAGCACTTGAAATGTGGTTGGTGTGACTGAAGAATCAAATTTTTAGTTCCATTTAATTTTAATTAATCTAAAGATAAATAGCCATATGTACTAACGGCTACCCTATTGGATAGCACAGTTCTAGACTCTGACTATACCACGCTATCCTATATCTCTGCCCCTTGGATCAACTGTTTTTCTCTTTCTGGAATGCTCATCCCTGAATTCTTTTTCAGGAAAACTCCTACTGGTCCCATAAGAATCAGCTCAGTGACTCCCCCAACTCAACACCCTCCCTAACTGGGAGATTAAATTTGGTGCTGCTTCAGCCTTGTACTCATCCTGACCATGGAACTCACTGTACAGTTTACTTTCACTTTTACCATTTCTTGCCTCTGCTTTTCTACTTGCATTTACCCCATTAGCAAATAAAATTCTTCAGAGTAGGGCCTAAATTTCTCTTCCTGGGATCCCAGGACTATAGCACAGCACCTGTGGGCCCACCTAGCAAGAGGCCTTGTGATACCGGGTGAAGTGGGCAGGGTTCTGCATTCTAGCCTCCTTTCTGCTACTTACCAACTTTGAAGCTTTGGAAAAGCCTACCTGGCTGAGCCTCAGTGTTTTCACTAGTACAAGGGGCACTATGATTCCTTCACTGAGGAATAGTGATAATATCCTTTAAGGACCTAGACATGGCAGGCATTCAGTAATTCATAGCTTCTATTATTAGGTATTTTGTAAACATTTGAGCCTTTACCACTACAATTACTCAAGTACTTGAGTGCTATTCAGTGTGGGAAGTACTTGATCATCAGTGTAACAATTACCTCAATAAGACAGTTATCACTCTCTCTATTTGATAGTTGAAGTTATACCCCAGCCCTAGGAAGTAGCTTAGCTGGTGTTCAAACCCAAATTTTCTTGAATGCAAAGCCCGTGCTAGACTTCCTCATGGCTACTCTCACATGTCTTTATACTTAATTCAGGTAGCAATGCACATATTCAATTAACAGAGCTAACCATGAGAGGAAATAGCTTTAACACAGCCCACAGAATTTCCTTCAACTAGTTGATTTGGGAGACTGTATATTGCATTCCTTATATAGTATTTCCATTCCCTGTGTGAAATTTTTAGATAAAGAGATAAGGAAACATTTAATCCATTCTCTCAATTAGGTTGTGTAATAGATTGTCATGGGCATTTGCAAGATGTGTTCAATGAGAGTGTTGTGAAGTGCATTGATTAGCTGCGTCTCCGAAGCTCATTGATTGTCAGGTCTGTAAAGAGCAGAGAAGCAGCTATCTTTGGACGCTCAGACTTCAGTGTTTGAAGGCAGCTCATAGAACCACCAAGTTAGGAGCCTCACTTTCTTCTGTGAGCCTTGCTTTTGAAGAGACTCAATTAGGGGAATGGATTCCAAGCATTTAATTTCAGAATGTCACTTCCTACTGCCACTTTTAGAGTGTCTACTACATACAGGACACAGGGTTACCTGCTCTGGAAAGATACCTGCCACTGAGATAGGACTAGATACTTGACATTTGAGTAGAGGACAAAGATAAAATGCCCACACACAATCTGATGCATTAGGTACTGATACCCCCATTTTAGAGTTGGGGAAACAGACACAATGATGTTATATATCTTGCCCAAGATCCACAGTTCATAAGCATTAGAGCTATGCTTTGAACCTCGGCTATCTGGCTTCAGAGTATTTACTCATAACCACAATGCTATAAAGCACCTGCATTATTGAACATGATGATTACAATAGGAGGTAACATGGATAAGTGGTGTTGGTGGTTCCCAAACTAGTCTATGTCACATGATTATCCACAAAGATTTTTAATAAAGATCACTGGAGAACATCACCCTAAGCTTGCTGAGTCTGAATCCCTGAGAGCTAAGGAGAAAGAAAGAAAGACACATGCCAGAAAGGAGAAAATGTGGGCATACTCTAGAGCAGCAGTCGCCAACTGGTGGTCTGTGAGGTCTGAAAGGTTGGTAACCACTGCTTTAGAGAGAGTAGATGTACTGGGTCCTTTGTCTTAAGGGTTTTTATCTGTTTTTTAAAGGTAGGAATTTTAAGGACATTCTCATGTGAGGATTGCAATAGAATATTCATCAGCTTTCCAGGTGTGTCCTTTAATATGCTGATTCGTAAAAATGAGTGTCAGAGTAAGGGTTGTGGTCTCTCTTGATTGGTTGGCACTCGGGTAGGGGGTCATTGATCATTACATCTGATCCTGAGGCAGCTATGGCATTGCTTCATCTGGTTTTGCTGCTTTTCTGTGCCTGGAGCTGAAATACAATGGAGACCTAGATGTTATCTCTAGTTTGACCAAAACTCTGTCTCTGTGGTCAACAGAACCAGACTTTGCTCCTAAGATTATTTAATGCTGATCAAAACCTCATTGTCCTGAGGGCTTAATGTTCAAGGGATTGGTCCTGCAAGGAAGAAGGAGGCAGATGAGTCAGGGTGCTGGATGAGGCCAGTTTGAATCCACTATCTGTCTCAGTTTCCCCACTCCACTTGCCAAGGAATGTTCCTAGCTTCTTACTCTCCGGCCTCAGAAGTGTATGTCAGGAGCTTGTTGACATAATTCGTCATTGTTACCCAGGACAAAAATTCATGTACAATACCTTGTCTTATTTTGCATGATTTCAGGACCTCCACAAATTTGCTTCAGAAAAGTTTTGCCCACCTGTCCACAACCTTGAAATGTTTCAGAGTTCTGCCTCTTGGGTTAAGCCATTATTTGCAGCTGGAAACCAAAAAGTCCTGGATGCTGACACATTTAAACATTAACATTAGCAGTTCAGCTCTTTTAACTCTCAGGGACCTATCAGAATTGATGGTGGTGGTGGTGGTGGTGAGGGAGTGATGTGAAAATTATCAGCCAAAATGAGGTTTGGGTAGTTGAGGACATGGAGTGAGAAGGTCTTTGGGTTGGGGAAGGAGGAAGGTAGAGTTTAGGGGCAGGAGGACAGAGGCACTGTCTCCTGGCCCCCTTTGCTGTACTCTGTCACCTAAGGCTGGCTTTATCCTTTCCAAATCAAGTCTGCAAACAGAATTGTTCTTGGAGTCCATGGAAGGGCTGAGTGAGGATCCCTAGCCTGGTAGGATTAACACTTCAGGGTGTGAACAGCTTGTGTTAGTGGACGGGTTCTTGCAGGGTTTCAGTTTTCTTTCTCTCCTCTTTCCTCCCTCAACTAGGACACAACAAACAAAAAGAAAGACTAACTCCAAAACACCCAAACTGGTCTGAAAAAATTAGCATGCTGCTGTCATCCTCTGGTTAACAGATTAATATCCTAAGGGTCAGTGTTCACCATCTGTCCCAACGCTTGCCTTGTTTAAGTAGAACTTTTCCTTACTACATGCAAAACAAGCCACTGTAAATTACTATACACTCACAGAAACCAAACTTACTACTGCCTGCCCTCCATCCCCATGCCCACACAGAAAAAAGACGGGGGGCGGGGGGCATTTCAATTTAATAGCTAATCATTGTCTCGTGTGCACAAAAATTTTTTTCAAGAATGTATCTTTTTTTAAAGAAGATTTTACTATTTTTTCCTGATGGTTTTTAAAGCAGGTAGGATTGAGGATTCAAAGTGATTTATTTTGACGATTTCAGTAATAAAACTCAAGGGGAAAATTGCTTCGCAGTGAACCCAGCCACTTTTCATTAAATCCAGCTAAAGGCCCAAGAATCTGAAAGGGAGACTGGATCTGCCATTTGAATCCTGGACAAATACACAATTTGCATCTGACATAAATTCTCATAGGGTCGTGTTAAGAATGCAGCAGGCAGGGAATGAAAATTAAATTGACTCCTCACCTATTGTTGTCCCTCCCCGGCTCTGCTCCTCTAGAAGTCATTAATGGCAGCAGGTACAAAGGGCCTCGTGTAGCCCTTTGGGGTTTCCAGGCACTGAGGTGTTTAGCAGATTGCTGCTTTAGGCCCTGATCCGCCATCCACCTAGGCTGAGCTAGGATGTCCTTTAAATAAAAGCAGTAGGGCCTCTTTGAGTGACACAGCCTAGAAGAGCAGCCCCATGTCATTAGACAGTGTGTCTAGGCCTCTCTTCTAATCCGCCCAAACCCCAGGAGGGTCTTTGCTGTGTGCAATCTGAATGTGGAATTTCAGGATTTCTGTGATATTCTACTACATAAATTAAAAAAAAAACACATTTTCCTTTATTAACAGTAAACCAAGTAAGTTGATTGTTTTTAGTTGAGAAAACCTTTAGAATGTTATATTCTGTGCCCTATTCTCACCTATCCTTTCATCTCTAGGAGGCAGACAAGGGGTGAGAGCTACTCTCCATTTTTGCACCTAATAGGCATCACGAACTGTGTTAGATGTGATTGTATTCTTTTTTTATTTCTTCAGCTTTAACTGTGTGGTAAAATAAAGATACAGAAAATATAGTGAATTGAATAAAACATGAATGGACAGCCTAATGAATGATTGTTAAATGAATACCCATAAAGCACATACCCAAATTGAGACATTGTAACATAACTGGCTCCCCAGAATTTCCCCACATCCCTTCCCAACCACAACCACTTCCTCCCCCGTCTTGGAAATGCCCATCTTTTATGATACTCCATTACTATTCTTCATAGTGAAATCCATCAATAATGTTTCATTTTGCCAGATTTTTAATTTCACGTCAATGCAAGCACACAGTGTGTATTTTGTCTTTATCTCTGTTTTACAACTTGTATCTTTATGATGCATCTATACTGTTGCATAGAATAAAGTAACTTAATACAGTTGTTCATTTATTTTATTGTATCCCATCCTAAATATGCCACAGGTTTTCAATCCATTCTGTAACATCTGGGTTTGGAACGCTCTGAGCAGGGCTAGTATGACCATGTTTTACACATAAGCACATAA
>NW_006294339.1:5113797-5124863 GCF_000327345.1 Myotis davidii | reverse complement strand
ATAGGGTATGCATATTTTCAGCTTTAGTATATGTCACTAAATTTTACCAAAGTGATTTCCAATCCTAGCAACAGTGGTCCTTGTCCTACAACTCTGGATACTTTCAGACTTTTAATATTTTTATTGTATTTATTTCTATGATTTTTCTTCTAAGGCAAATAGAGCCCCGTCTTACAAATGAGGAAGCCAGTTTCTCAGTTTTTAGAAAAAGATGCCATAAGCACATGAAACCTGGAATAAACACAAAAAGGATGGAGTCTATAATTGAATAGTCAAGGAATAAAAATACCTAACGTTTCGTTTGTACCTATATTGTGATTTTAGGGGGGCATATAACCTGTGGTGCCCAAACATCTGAGCTGTCTTGTATTTTATTGCTTTGGAGGTAACAGCTTTTCTGGGGTAGGGGGGAGTCTTGGATGTCATCTTCTGTGATAACATGAATATGACTCCATTTGAAATGAGCTGAATTAGAAAACCCATGAATAAGTGCCTTGACATGATCAGAATCCTATAGCAAGGAACTGACCTACTTTGCAGGAAGACTCTCCCAGAGTGTCTTAGCGAATAGGATGTTAACCCAACAGAGAAATCTTCTGATAATAGCACTGAGCACAGAAGATTGGAACCTATAGTTGATCAGATAATAAAAAAAAAAAAATTAAAGCCTGGGACCATAAAAATGATTCATGCCTTCATTTAAATTTTTTATTTCAACTGAAAATATATAATAATTGTGCATCAATTTGTGGATCTTCTGATGTCATTATAAGCACTTCTTGGCCTTGGATTCGTTTTGCTCCTTGGAATGCTGGGTATGCTCCTACTGAAATCCACACCCATAAAACACATCTGTGATTTTCAGTTTGGGTTTCTTTAAAGTGGCATGAGGATTCAAAAGCACTTGAAAATAACCAGAATGTTTGAATCCTTCTGGGTCTCGGTGTTGTTTCACTTAAAAAAAAATGTTAGTACTACTTTCTTTTAACAACATACCCTTTTTTTAATTATTTCCAAATGTTAAACTGTATGTTTTTAGAAATAACTCCCTTTGTTTTTGTATTTGTGTTCCACTGGTACATGTAATCTACACTAATTAAAGAGAAACATGCAAATTGGCGTCACTCCACTATGCCCACCAGCCAATCAGGATGGGTATGCAAATTAACCCAACAAAGATGGTGGTTAATTTGCATATGCAGGCAAGGAGCAAAAACTGAAGACGACTGAAGACTGAATATGACTGAAGACTGAAGAGGCTTGGCTTCTCTGTTGCAGCTGGAGTGGAAAAGCCAAGCCTCACTGCTGCGGCTGGAGTGGAGAAGCCAAGCCTCGCTGCTGAGGCCGGAGCAGAGAAGCTAGCCTTACTGCTGCAGCTGGAGCATAGAAGCCTAGCCTCACTGCTGTGGCCCGAGCAGAGAAGCCAGGCACAAATGAGCTTGCTGCTTGGCTTCTCTGCTGCGGCTGGACCAACAGCCTGGGTCCCGGGTGCCAGAGGAAAACCAGTGCTGGCAGCCAGGGGAAGGAAGGCCTATTGCACGAATCTTTGTGCAACAGGCCTTTAGTATTTAATGATTGTGTACTTAACAATAACAACTAAAACTCTCATAAACAGGTTTGGAAACAAAGGTATGGGATTCTTGGTAAACATCTAACATAAGGGAATCGAGCAGAAATCATTAGAGTTCAAAGTGAAGCCAGCATCAGATAATGTGAAGGTTCAATCCAAACCTATCTGAAGATTTGAGGTAAAGTAGAGTAAGGCATATAAATAAAGTGACGAGCATTAAAAGGGTCAGATACATACTAGGAGCTCAGAAAATTAAAGCATTTGTTTCCCCTTTTTTCACTCCCATCCATTCAATCGATACATTTTTATTAGAAAACTAGAGGCCCTGTGCACAAATTTGTGCACAGGTGGGGTCCCTCTGAGTGGCTTGCAGGGATCAGGCCAAAACCCACAGTCCAACACCACCTGCAGCTCCTACCTGCTGTTCCCGCTCATCCCGGTCCCACTGTGCCTGCCCCACTGTGCTTGCGCCCAGTCAGTCCCAATCGGGAGAGGTTTGCGTTGCTACAGCAGCACTCACCAGCCATGAGCCCTGCATCTGTTGCCCTCCCAAAGGGAGTGGCATGTGGGATTGGGCTAAAACCGGCTCTCTGACATCCCCCAAGGGGTCCTGGATTGCGAGAGGGGGCAGGCCAGGCTGAGGGACCCTACCAGTGCACAGTTGGGCTGGGGAGGGACTGTGGGAGGCCTCCAGGATGTGTCCAGCCCATCTCCCTCAGTCCCAATAGGCAGGACCCCAGCAGCAAGCTAACCTACTGGTCAGAGCACCTGTCCCCTGGTGGTCAGTGCATGTCAGAGCAAGCAGTTGAGCAGCCTTAGCATATTATTAGCATGTTACGCTTTGATTGGTTATTCGGTTCTGCTGTTTGGTATATTTGCATATTCCCTTTTATTATATAGGATTATCAGTGGCTTCAATCTCTAGTTTTTCTACTAGATGATGAGCCTATGGGGACAAACGGCACATCGTAGTCATCTCACTCTCTTTCCTGTATTGCTCAGCACCTAAGAAGCCTTCTGAGAATGGATGAAGAGCAGGTTTTAGAGAGTGATATGTGGAAAGGTGAGCAGTGAGTGTGGAAATACCAATAGATACCAAGTCTGAAAAGCCAGTGTGAGGGTGGGAATTGTGGGCCAGAAGTTCTGTTAGACCAATTTCTCAAGCACCCCTCCAGGAATCTCCTTTGTTGTTGTTTAAGTGCTTCCAGCTGACAGCAGAAACTTCTTATGCAGATGCTAGAGTCCCGGTGCACAGAATTTGTACACTCCGGGGGGTTCCCTCAGCCCAGCCTGCACTGTCTTGAAGTCTGGGAGCAATCAGGGCATGTCCAACTGATGGCCATGTTTGACAGGTGGAGTGGCCTATGCCATCAGTCGCTAAGGAGGCAAGGCTCTGTGCTTGCCAGCTGTGAGCTGGCTCAGGGCTTCAGACTGAGTGGCGCTCCCCCTGTGGGAGTGCACTGACCACCAGGGGACAGCTCCTCCATTGAGCATCTGTCCCCTGGTGGTCAGTGTGCGTCATAGTGACAGGTCCAGTAGTTATGCCATTCGGTTGATTTGCATATTAGCCTCTTATTATATAGGATTGCTACCAGGTAAGATGATGCTTGCAAAGGACCCAAACCTGATTCCAAACCTGGGAACCTGTTAAGGGCTGTGACCATATCCTACTCATCTTTAGATCTTAATTTCTGAAAATATAAATTAGAGATTTAATTGGGAAATTCTATTAAATTCTAGACTTTCAAATTAAATCATTTTAAAAGCCTCACAGACCTTCCCTCCCCCTGCCTTTCTCCAGGTAGGCTGAAATTATTGCAATTCTTTCTTCCTGGTGAAAAGATATACTCTCCAATTGTTGGCAACTTCATTACTATGAATCAGATCTTCTTTATCTAAATCGTATCTAAACAGTAACATGTTTTTTGGGCCCTGTGCCAAGTACCAAAGAAAAGAAATGCCTTTATGAAATGTCGAAAAGAAGCCCATTTTTGCTTTAGCTGCGTTGATTGGAAGAACACTCTCTAGTGTGAGCCACAGGGTGTACAGTCTCCTTTCTCATCTTCTTCTCTGCCTGGCAATTAGACTCTCTCCCCACCTCAGGGCTGTTTCTGGCTTTAATAACCCTGTGATTGGGTATTCACACTGTCTCAGGGGGAAGTGGCTGGTACCTGGGGCTGTGGCGTCTGATCACTGTACCTGTGACATCCAGCTCCACTTTTCTGATGCTTGGGGCTTGTTAGGAAAGACTGACACTCATCAGTGGCAGCAGGTGGACCAGGTACCTGGGTGTTATCCTGTGGCCTTGATAACCTCCCATTAGAGGGTATATAGTGGAAAGAGCATTGTCTGAGTCATCAGATTCCGGTTCAAATGTTAGCCCCATCCTTGCTACCTATGCAAGCTAGCCAAATCGTTTCACCTAATTGAGCCTCTACTTCTTCAGTGGAAAGGGTATCATAGTGTCTTTTTCCCCCATTGAATTGTTTTGAAGGTTAAATGAGCTGACATGGATAAAGCACCTGTGTCTCCCTGCCTCAAAAATTTTTATACAGGGGTGGGCAAAAGTAGGTTTGCAGTTGTGAGTACGAAAAACATAGAGTTAATAAAGCTGTTGGAATAATCATAACCTGCATGTCTTTTTCCATACAAACAGCTATAAAGCTACTGTTGCCCACCCCTGTTGAAGTCCCAACTCCAGGTTTCTCAGAATGTGACCTTACTTTGAAATAGGGCTGTTGCCAATATAATTAGTTTAGGATGAGGTCAGTGGGATGGGTCCTAATCCAGTCTGAGTGGTGTCCTCACAGAAAGGGGAAATTAGTACATAGACACACAGGGAGAATGCCATCTGCGGAGAATGGCAGAGATTGGAGCGATGAATTTGTAAGCCAAGGAATGCCCAAGATCACCAGCAAAGCACTAGAAGCTAGAGGGGAGGCATGGAACCGGGCTCTCTCACAGCCCTCAGAGGCACCAACCCTGCGGACACCTTCTCTCGGACATCCAGCCTGCACAACTGTGAGACTATAAATGCCTGTTTGTTTGTTTTTTTAAAACCACTGCATGTGCAATACTGTGTTACGATAGCCCTAGGACATGGTCACACACCTGTCACTCAGTGGTAGTTCTTCACCTTTCTTCTCCCTCATCACTTCTCCTCCTGTGGCCTCCTAATCAAATCCATGTTCTGCAGCACCCCTCTGCAGGTGTCCACCTAGGTGTGCAGCATGTCCTATGTCTGATGTTCCAGATGGCACACAGGAGAGCTGTCTCCTTTTGTATGAGATGCAATATGTATTTTTTTAACCCTCTGGGCAGTGCCTGCAGTAATCTTGTACACACACATCATGCTGGGAAGATTCGACAAGAACTGCCTCAGGAGGCCAGCCTGAAAAGGAACAGTTCATATAATCATGTTGCTGTCCTTGTCATTGTGAAGCAACGCTTTTAAGGCATCTCAGAGAGCTGGGAAATGAGGGATTATTTTCTTCCAGTCCTCCGGTCTCTCCTCTAGCAGGAAAAGGGATTCGCCTATGTGGTGGAGACAGCGGAAGGGAAGAAGAACACACACCTTCCCTGAAAACATCCTGAGTGATTTGTGCCGTATTAAGTGAGCACAAACCACCTCACTCAGTTCTTCTTATTCATTGAGCATGTTTAAAATTGAAAATAGAGTTCCATCTGGGTTGAAGTTCAAGGCTGTGCCCCATTGCCTCACTGACATTTCCTTAGCATTGGCCCTATTTGGTACAGATATTCTATGGAGAAACTCCGTCTGACTGGGCAGTCCTTTCGTTATGGCCACGCTGAGCAGCTTTGTTGTAAGGAAATTCAGACTCGGGGAACCAGCAGCACTGGTCCACTGGCTCAGAGGAGCATTTTCCAGCCACAGGGCAAAACACAGGCTTCTCTTTTCTACCGAGCCATATTGAACCTTTTGCCCTGATCTGAGAACCGAGGATATCAGCACCTTCAAGTGTTCCAGGCAGCAGTGAGGGAGCCAGGACCCTGCAGAGTGAGCCGCCTGCAGGCTGCAAATTTCCAGCAGAGAGAGGATGTTTGAAGAATCAAAAGCTGCACACCTGTGGGTGATTTCCATACAGGGACTGAGAGCAAGAGTAGACAACCCTTGACCTCTCCAAGACATGCTTTTGCAGAAAGAGCAGTCCCTTTTTCGTTCCCTAGACGTTGCTGGCAGAGAAAGAAGAGGAGGTTTGTATAGGTTCTGGAGAGAAAAGAGACAGTGGGGCCATATCAGAGGGCACTGGAGCTGGACTCAGGCATGTGCATTCCATTCGTTTACCTGCGTAGTTATTAGGTGGGAAGAGGTATCAAAACGCCTGCACCTGCCAGAACCTCAGTTTCTTTATGTATAAAGCAGGTTAGTAATAAGTTCCCGACAGGTCTGTCGCCAGGATTTTGTGCAGTGGGGGATCTGAATATGGCTTGCCCTTGTGTTTATCTGTCAGCCTGTTTTCTCTCTCCCCATCTATCATCCGTCACATCTGTTGAATGATTAACACATGCCAAGCACTTTGCTAAGTATATACTATTAATTAATTACATATCTAACGAAAGCAGTGTGATTGCTCATGATAAAAATATGTTTCTGGAGCTCAAATACAGTCCAGCTGTCTGTGTAACCTTGGTCAGACCCCTTTACCTCTGAAAGACTTGGTTTCCTCATCTGTCAAATAGGGATGATCGGTGTCTACATTATAAAAATTTTGTGACATCATGTTTGTAAAATATTTGCACAAAGCCTGGCACATAGTAAAATGATCAATAAATATTAGTAAAAATGATTTGTTGAAGAGTGATTTTCTCTAACTGTTAAAGGGGGCACACACAGCCCTCTAAGGTTGTTGATGACTCAATCTGTGACTTGATTTTAATTGTGCTAGAAAATGTGTTTTGTAAATTAGTTGATTTCTGTGTGTGCCTATTTCAGTTTATCTTTATTTTAAAGAAATTCTTCAATATGAACTAAAGAGAAAGGGGCATTTGTTAATGCCTGGGAATGGAATTAATAGGTTGTGGGAGCAAGAGAGCATTTTGGAAGTATCTAAATTTATCATTTTGAGAGAACTGGGAGGCAAGACTCCCCAAAATTTGGGCTGATGGGCAGAAAGTGGGAAGAAGAAGGTGAGCTATGGAGGTGGCCTGGCATATGGGATAGGAGATGCTCATGTTCCTGAAAGAATAAATGGTGTGCCCTGGCTGGTGTGGCTCAGTTGATTGGGCATTGTCCTGTGCACCGAAAGATTGTCTGTTCAATTCCAGGTCATGGCACATGCCTGGGTTTTGGGCTCAATCCCTAGAGGGGGGATGAGCAGGAGGCAGCCAATAGATGTTTCACTCTCACATAGATGTTTCCCTCTCCCCTGCACTCTCCTCCCCTCCTCTCCTCTGCACTCCCCTCCCCTCCCTTCCCCTCCTCCCCTCTCTCTCCCTTCCTTCCTCTTCCTCCTGACAATAATAACCACTAGTAAAAATAAATAAATAAATGGTGCAGGAAAATGCACAGATATGCAGACATGTAGGATGTATTCTGGGACCTGGGTTTCACTGGGCTTCAGTTAGCTGAAGCAAAAAGTATATGTAGGGGGAAATGGCAGTGAGGAAGAAGAAATTATTCTTTTTTTTCCAATTTAAAAGACTGATCTTCACAAGGGCCAGGAATTTGTCAATCAGGTTTACCTCTAGCTCCCTAGTCCTTAGCAAGCAGCTGTAGAATGGAAATTTAATTGACTATTGAATACATGGATGAAAATGTTCTTTTTTATTTGGTTTGGAGGGGAGTAGAACCCTTGAAGACTTTTGAATAATGGAATGACATTATAAGAATGTCCTACATGAGGAGCAATCTTGTATTTCTCTAACAAATGGTTAGGGGGAGGGAAAAATTGTGAACAGGGAAACCAATAGACCATGGAATTATCAAGGTGAGATTTGAGGATCAGACTAAGTGAGGACATTTTAGAAAAATTATTTCTAATTCCTAGAGCCTGTGTGAAAGACATGGCAAAGAAAATGGAAATCAACAGGCTCTCTAAAATGTCTACCCTGGGCACACTGCCCATGGCATTTACTTATCTGAGAAATGTTACCTGCCTGGTGCCGGGCACTCTCCTAGACACTGAAGGCTCAACCATAAGTAAGAATCACAGTGGTTGCACCAGGCCTGCAAATACCTCACAGCATGCTGAGTGCTGTTGCTAATGCTTCTGTAAATGAATTGTTAGATTACAGTGTTGTGCCTGCACTTTAACTTGGTCCTTATGAGGCTTCACGGGAGAGGGCAAGGGTCGGGATGGCAGTGGAACTGGGCATTGAGAGGGAAGAGCCAAGTTGAGTAAGGAGAAATTGGTCATCTCAGTTCCATACATATTAAATTTTGGCCATTGTGAGAAACTCAGATGCGAGCATTCAGCGGGCAGATGGAAATGTGGGCACGAGCTTCGGAAGAGATTGGAGCTAAATATGTTGCCTGGATGTCCTGTGGGAGAGGGTGAGGTTATCAAGTGAAAAAAGAAGACATGGACAGAGCATTAGAGAATACCTCCATTAAAGATCTGGAAAGAAAGGATGCATAAGTCAGGAGAGAAGGAGAACCAAAATAGTCACATAAGGAAGCATAAGAGGGATAACTTTTGCCCTAGCTGGTTTGGCTCAATGGATAGAGTGTCGGCCTGTGGACTGAAGGGTCCCAGGTTCAATCCTGGCCAAGGGCATATGCCTGATTTGTAGGCTCGATCCCCAGTAGGGGGCAGGAAGCTGTCCTTTGGTATGGAGGGACCGAGGCGAGTGAGCTTGGAGAAAGGACCTTTGCATGAAATAATTCCTTATGAATTTATCTTCATGAGAGCATAGCCTCTGGCCGGAAGGTCTCCACAGTGACCTTTGGTTGTAGCTGTCTCACATTTAGTGATTTTGCAACCAGACTATTCAGTTTGTGGACTGTCATGGTCTTGGTTGCCTTCCTGACACTTGACTTCTCATTAATTCCTTTCCTAAAAAAAGGTGTAAAAGACTTGTATTCCCAGTTCCCCTTACTTCAACTGGACTTACACACTTTCTCCATAATGACAATGCCCCTGAACACGGACATCTTTAGCACCCACAGAGAAAACCTGAGCTGGCATTCCCCACCCTCCAAAATCAGAGCCCAGACACAAAGATGGTGGATCGCAGGAGAAAGGGGGTGAACTCTGGAGTCAGGTGGACACATTTAAATGCAGAACACCCTCTCCCTGGCTGACTGACTTGGACAACTCATGTCACTCTTGGAATCACAATTTCTGTTCACCTACAATTTCCTAGTACCATTCCTGGCCCGGTAATTTGGAGCAGAGTTTGATAAAGGCTCATTTGCATCCGCTTCTCTGATCCTGTTCTTTCTTGCCTTAAACCCTGGTGGTTGTCCATGTCCCCCACTTTGTGTAAATCATGGATATCATTTGAGACCTGGCTTCAGTCCCACCTCTCCCTGAAAACTTCCTCTGAGCAGAATTCTTCAAAGTGCTGTGTCTCTCCTGCCAACCCCTGGGACCCTGCTCAGTATAACACAGATGCTGGTTGTCCTGGGCTGACCTGGACCATGACTTCTATTGTCCTTACCTTGTTTTTCTATCTTGATTTCTTGTTTCAGTTTTCAGAGTTTTATGTATCACTTCCCTGACTTGATTGTAAATTCCTTGAGGGTAGAGAAAGGCCTTATAATTTATTGCACCTACGATATATAGCTCTTTTTTCTTTTCAAGTTGTTGTCCTTCAATTCTTTAGAAGACATGGTCTAGTGTGGGAAATATGTTACTTAGGGTCAAAGAGACCTGGGTTTGAAATAATTGGCAGTCAAATGAAGATTGTGTGTCATGGAAGAAGTTACCTACCCAAGGTGCATTCTACTTTCCTTATCTCTAAAACTGAAAAAAAAAAAAAAAAATACCTGCCTCATAAAGTAAGCCTCATAGGGACTTTGATGGCATTAAACACCATGTAATTGGTCTTCAATTATGATATTTGCCACCACTTCCCTGAGCCTGACTGAGCAGGTGTGCAATAATGAATATGTCCCTGTTGTCAGGATCCCTTTGGAAGACTTGCTCTGGGACCCTTTACATCCCTTAGTCACCTATTGAAATGTCACCTCATCCATGTAGCCAGGCCTCCCCATCCACCAGAATGCTGATTCTCCCCTGGTGCTTTCTCTGCTCTTTGGTGCCAGCTCTATTTATTACACTTCATTCTGCCTTTTTGAAACTATGTTTCTTCCACTAGACTGGGGACTTTTTTTTTTAAGCAGTAATTCCATTTTACTCATCTCCTCAGGGAGACAACTTAGGTATAGCGGAAAACACACATAAAGATGTGGAAACAGACATAGCCAGAGTGAGTTCTGGATAAATCACATCTCCTATTGGCCATGTGAACTCTGGGCAGGTTGCTTGACCTCAAAAAGTCTGTTTTCTCATCTGCACAAAGTGAGGTCAAAATACCACTTAGGGCTGTAGGACGGGCTAAATGAAAAGTAATATATGTGAATGTCGATCATGCTACCTGGAACCCAATAGGTGTTTAATAAATGGTAGCCCCAGCCTCTGGCACAAGGTCAGTCACATAGGGATTCTCATAAAATGTTGTCTGAATTACACTAAAAGGGATTTAATACTTATCTCTGTTTTCCTTTGATCCCTTGTATCCTACTATCATTGATTATCAAAATGTGTCTCATTTTCTCCCTGGCAATCTACTGCAGTGGTTTAAGAAGCATTTAAGGTCATGCTAGCAACCGAATTGAGCTCTTTAGAAGGGAGAAGCTTGCTGAAATCAGCAAGGCTGTGTAGGTATTCATGATTTTGTTATCTGATCAAAAAGACCTGCGTATTTTTTGTTGTTGACAGAAAAGGGACCACAAGGAGTTGTTTAGAAGATAATTGCCTCTTACATATTAACTTCATTGAAAGATAGGCCATTCAGGGAGATAAACTACAAAAATTACTTTGAGGCCTGAGATTTTAGTGATAAAAACATGGGAAAGAGCATCTCAATCCCAAATGTTTCTCCTTTCTTGGCTTACTTAGCAGGTGAGAATCAAGAGAGAGAATTGGGGATAAAGCTAGAATCTCTGGGGCAGTGAATTGGGTGCAGCCATCCACATCCCTCTCATTAGCAAACATTAAATGACTATCTCCCTGTGCCCTGCTGGGGTCCAACCCCAGCAGGTCCAGGGGTCCCCAAAGGTGTGGATGGAGTCGGCGAAGGAGGAATGACATGGAGGCAGTGTTCAGTTGATCAGCAGCGTTGCCAGGATCTCTAGCCACAATCTCCAGCCAAGTTCTGTGTCCATGTTCTCTTGCTAGGTTCTCCAGCCACGTTCTCCAGGTTCTCCAGCCAGGTTCTGTAGCCATGTTCTCTCACTAGGTTCTCCAGCCAGGTTCGGTTTAGGTTCTCCAGCCAGGTTCGGTCGCCAGGTTCTTTAGCTGGGTTCTCT
>NW_006294339.1:5100028-5113733 GCF_000327345.1 Myotis davidii | reverse complement strand
AATTACCCGCCTGGCAGTTAAGAGGTTTTATTCCCTCCCTAACTTCAGGGGAAAATCCCTACCTGGGGAAACAACCTTTCTCAGAGAGGTGACCTTGGTTAAAACACATAGTGCCAAGAAGGTGAGTAAACATATTAAGAACAGTATGCCATATATGCCAGGTCCCTTGAAACAGCAAGGATGGACCGGCTCCCGGCAGTGCCCCAGTAGTGGGTGAGGGACTAGACCAATGGTGAGGAACCTTTTTTCTGCCAAGGGACGTTTGTATATTTATGACATTATCTGTAGGCCATACAAAATTATCAACTTAAAATAAATTAGCCTGCTATATTTCATCAAACATTTAACTCACCCCTAATGCCTTGGCAGGGCCAGGCCATATGGTTTTGCAGGCCTTATAAGGCCCTCGGGCTGGATGCTCCCTCCCCCCCAGAATTGATGTACAGCAATTCAAATCCATTTCTAATGAAATTTTCTAGTTGTGAGTAACAGTAGTCATCATTAGTGGACTTAAATATAACAGAGGGACATACCATAATGACCCAGAGGTGTCTCACAGAACCTCAGGAATGATATGTGTGAACTGAGCCTCTGGAAAGACCACCCAGGAATATGGAATCCGTAAGAATCCCAATGATATTTTCTCTTTGTGGTCACATCTTTTTCCTTCGCTTTGTTACAAGACCACCTTTCTCTTACCGATGGCAGTAAAAGATAGCCCCCTGGATTCTACAGCCTCGTGCTCAATCCTGGTCACAAGGAGAGATTGACTCCTCTGTCTGCTTCAGTTCCTAATTCCTCAGGGTGGGCCTCTAATCATCCCAGTGTGGACCAGGTGTCACTGTCTGGTTCAGTTGAGAGGGGTTTGAGGGTGGGGTCATGTTGTATACACATGGCCACTGCGGGCAGCTGGGGGTTTAACCTGGGAGATCTGGGTGCTATATTAAATGGTGTTTTTCTTTCTTTCTTTCTTTCTTTCTTTCTTTCTTTCTTTCTTTCTTTCTTTCTTTCTTTCTTCCTTTCTTTCTTTCTCTTTCTTTTTTGCTTAATTCTCCCCAAGGATATTTTCCCATTAATTTTTAGAGAAATATCAATGAGAGAGAGACACATTGATTGGTAACCTCCTGCAGGCAAGACAGGGGCTGGGGATTGAGTCTGCTACTGAGGCACATGCCCTTGACTGGAATCAAACCCGGGACCCTACAGTCCACAGGCTGACCCTCTATCCACTGAGCCAAACTGGCTAAGGCAAAAGGTATTTACTCTCATGGGCCCTAATCATCAGAGTTATTTATTTATTTATTTATTTATTTATTTATTTATTTATTTCAAAGAGGAAAGGAAATGAAGAGAGAGAGAGAGAGAGAGAGAGAAACATCAATGATGAGAGAGAATCATTCATTGGCTGCCTCCTGCATGCTCCAGACTGGGAATTAAACCTGAAACTTGGGCATGTGACCAGGAATTGAACCGTGACCTCCTGGTACACAGGTCAACACTTCTAAAGCAGCGCATGGAGGAGCCTAACCTCCTCCTTTGCTGCCACTCCCACCTCCTCCCCCTTGATTTCTCTGCTTTGATCACACTAACTTCTTTCTGTGTTGTAAACAGGCCAAACACATTTGCTCCTGGAAGGACTGCCCTGTTCTTGTTGTTCACATCTCCTTTTAAATGTCACTTCTGCAGAAACGCCCTCATGGGCCAGCCTTTCTAAATGAATTGTTCCCCACCCTGTCCCAGTCACTCTTCATTTCATCAAACTATTTTATCATCCTCATAACACTTATCACTATCTGAAACGATCCTGTTCATTATTTATTTGCTGGCTTATCTTCCTTTTGCTTTAAGGTCAGAGGCTCTAGGCCAAGAGGGACTTTCTCTCTCTTGCTCATGACTGGACCCTGAGACCTAGGCCAGTGCTACATAGTAAGCATTGCACATGTGTGTGGCATGCACGAGCATCAGGCTGCCTGTCAGAAACCCCGCAATGCCTGGGGGCACTCCGTCACTGTCTCCTCCTGCACATTCCACTTAAACCCTCCATCACGGAGATTTATCTCTAAGTTTAATCAAATGTAATTTATATTGAAGCCTCCTCAGTAAATAATTGATTTGCCCTCTCTGTTGTCTTCATCACAAATACTTCTTTGTACTCTAAAGAAATAATTGAATTTGCTGATAGCATACACAGCCCTCTTGTGTAGAAGGCAGATGGAAGATAAAGCATGAGTCTCGCTCACACCAGAATAATCTGGGACCAAAATAGCCCCCCTTAAAAAATAGTCTTCAAACAAGTTGGCAGCAGAGATGCCCAAATAAAGCCTCTTATTTTTCCTAATGGAGATGACCCCCTGAAAGTTGTAGCTGCCACAGGAGAAAGTTCTTGGCCAATCACAGCTCCCTGTGAAGATAGAAACCCTTGTTCATTAATTAACCTCTGTCTCAGTCCAAGAGCAAGCTTTCAAATGCCAAGTGCATATGCACATTGGGTGGCCCCTCCAAACTGGGGGCTTGGCCCTGGCTGATGTGGCTCAGTTGGTTGGGAGTCATCCCATTCAATTCCTGGACAGGGCACATGCTTTGCTTGCTTGGTTGCAGGCTCAATCCCTGGTAAGGGGCGTGCAGGGGGAAGCCAATCAATGTTGATATTTCTCTCCCTATGGATGTTTTACTCTTTCTCTCTCATTGAAAAATCAAAATAAGCCCTGGCCCGTGTGGCTCAGTTGGTTGAGCATTGTCCCATGCACCAAAAGATTGCTGGTTCCATTCCCATGCACCAAGAAGTTGCTAGTTCGATGCCCAGTTTGTGGATTCAATTGTAGTGAAGCAACAGATAGATTTTTTTTTCTGTCTCTCTCCTTTCTTCTCTCTCCAAATCAATAAATACATGTTTTTAAAAATCAATAAAAAGTACTGGGGATGGGGCTGTTCTATGCTGCACTGTGACCCCAGCTCACTGAGGAAATCTGGCCCTCCTTCTTCTGTCCTTGGTCAGTTGCCTGGCTTTCCATAGTCCATACATCCAGAGGGGACAAGATTCTCCCAAGTCATGCCGTCATCTCCCCTCCCCCTTGCAGGCTTCTCCAGTAAAAGACACTGGGAGAGGTACATTTGGCATCTGTTTCCGCACAGTTTTCTATTCCAAGTCCACACATTTTTGAAGTGGAGGAAGGAGAGGGAAAGATAATGAAGTGTCCACTCTGACAAGTGTAGGAAGATTCCATGCATCCTCACGGGGAAAAATCCATCCTCCTTTCAAAGGAATTCTCAATATTGTCTCTCTTTACACTGTTTTAATCGGAAACATCTTGACGGTCCAATAATAGGGCATTGGATATATAAAGTTTGATACATCTATAGGATGGGATATTGTGAGCCCCTAAGAATCACATCACAAAAAAAAAAAAATGCCATATGAAGGAGACTCTATAAAAACACTGTCAAATGAAAGAAGCAAGCTACAAACTTCCAGTAGGAAAACATGGTTGGAAAATGTGTGTGTGTGTGTGTGTGTGTGTGTATGCACGTGCACACACAGGAAAAAGTTTGCATTTACTTTGTAATTAGGAGGAAAAAGCAGTTGTTTTAAAGAACAGAAATAGGAAACGTTTTAAAAACGTCTCTGCTATTTCAGGTTTGAAAACAAGATTGTCTTCACTTGTCATCAGCTCCCAGGGCTTTGCAGGTGCCTCATCTCTGCTATCATTGCATTTGCCAAAGGGAGACAAGTTGTGAACATTAGAAAAGCAAACTGCACTGTCTCTCCCACTTCTGTTGGCAGTGAGGATGCCCTTGAGTCGGTAGTCACCCCACTCACCCCTGCAGACTCAGCTGCCCACGCAGGCTAGTGAGAACTCCACAGCTCTGCCAGGGGCCTGTGAGCTGCATTTGTTGAGGGGTGTGAGCTCTGGATTTACCTTCTTGATCTGGCTTAGCCTTATGGAACATTAATATCAACT
Source organism: Myotis davidii (assembly GCF_000327345.1). Classification (NCBI taxonomy): domain Eukaryota; kingdom Metazoa; phylum Chordata; class Mammalia; order Chiroptera; family Vespertilionidae; genus Myotis; species Myotis davidii. The sequence continues at coordinate 5,109,774 of NW_006294339.1, read as the reverse complement.
CTCATGATCTGAGCTCTCAGGCTGCCTCTGAACCCTGCACCCATCTCTTTTAGATCATTGCAGGCACTTGCTGGCTTGCTTCCCCATATCAAGACCCTCTCTTTCAGAACACTCTCCCTCAGATGCATTGATTTTGTACTGACTTTGATCGAGTTCCCAGGAAACCAGTGGCAGAAACAGATTTTCTGTGGTCAGCTTATTTTGGGGTGTGCCCTTCAAATCAACCCTACTAGGAGTGCAGGTGACAGGACTGGGCAGAGGGAGGAAGTGAATGGTGATGCAACTACATCAAGGCTTCGGCTGATTCCACTGTTCCATTGGGAGCTCTCAAGTTGCCTTTCAGAGTTGTCTCAGATTGAGGTGTGGGGCATGGGCTTTTGTAACTACCCCAATCAAAGCAACCAGTTATTGATTGGATGCAGCTACAGTGGGGAGAGGGAATGAAGCAAGGGAACAGGGCGTTGGGTGAGGTGCCTCTCTTTGGCAGAGGGCAATTCCCTGAAATTGACTCACCCAAGAGCCTTCCCAGGCCTGCATGTCACCTGCAGGGAATGAGTTTTCAGACCTGAAATTGGGTCTGGGAGACATACCACATGTAGCCTACAGTTCACAGGAAAGGAAGTGAGAATAGTGTCCACATGTGATAGCAGCCAAGAGCTGCCCTGCAGTGCTAAATACTTCCCATAGATGAGTACACACTGGTTTCTGCAGTAATCCTGCAAGACAAGCATTATTATCCTCATTCATAGAGAGGCCAAGTGGCTTGCTCTAAGCCAAGAGGCTCCTAATGGCAAAGTCAGCTGAGGACCTAGGTATCTCTTGGGCTCTCTTCCCCACTCACTATCCTGCCCCCCTCCTTCCTTTGATTATAGATCCAATTTTCCTGTTATACTTGGTATGCATCATTCTGCTTTGCCTTTGTCCATGCAGGCACTGCAACCATCATATGACCCTTTCGGTTGCAAATGACAGAAACAAAAATAAATGTAATGACTAGATTCAGACCTGTTCTTCCCCTGCCTCCTGCAGTCCTATTTCTTTTTTTTTTTAGTCCTCAACCAAGCGTATGTTTTTATTGATTCTATAGAGAGAGTGATTTAAAGGGAGAGAAACATTGATCTGAATGGGGATTGAACTCACAACCTGGGTATGTGCCCTAACTGGCAATCAAACCCATGAGATTACGGTGCATGGGACAACGCACCAACTAACTGAACCACACTGGCCAGGGCCTGAAGTCCTATTTCTTAACTGCCCTCAAGCTTTAGATTCTCTCCATTAATGCTTCTTTTTATTGATTTCATTTATTTTTCAGCACTCCTGGATCTGCCTTTTCCTAGCTCTGTGATCTCAAACCAGTCTTTACCTCCTGGAGTCTCAGTTTTCTCACCTCTACAACAAGGGACTAATTGTGCACGCCAGACTAGGTTGTTGTAAGGAATAAAAGGACAAAGAAGAAGAAGTCACATGTTGTTCAAAGCCTATTCTGTGCCCTGCACTGTGGCATCAACATGAGATGAAGTATAAGTTTTACCCTTTTTGCTCCTTGGCCACCAGGAAAAAGACACAAACCCAGCCATGAAAAGATCAGGGAAGTGAATGGTGTGCACCATCACCAGGGACCACGTGTACAGATCAGGCTGACATGAGAAGCCAGACTGGTCCTGGACAGTCCTTCATCTCTAAGTTAGCAGGATACACCGAGCTCCCCAGTGTCCTAGAGGGACTTCAGGAGGACTCAGCCCCACAGATTACAGATATCTTCACAGTCTTCAACTAAATATATACTAGTATATATTTATTTTTTTATTTAAAAATAGATAAATATTTTTTATAGTTTTTTATTGATTTCAATGATGAGAATCATTGATTGGCTGCCTCCTGAACAGTCCCTACTGAGGATCAGCCCACAACCGGGGCATGCGCCCTGATGGGCAACTGAACTGTGACCACCTAGTTCATGGGTCAATGCTCAACCACTGAGCCACACTGGCCATTTAGGCTGTGACTAAAATTTAAACTTGGTTTTCCAAAGTTATAAGACACTCTATATGTGTTTTTGAGGAGGGATGTTGGAAACACAGGGTAAAGAAACTCTTCCCGCCCTAACTGGTTTGGCTCAGTGGATAGAGCGTCGGCCTGTGGACTGAAAGGTCCCAAGTTCGATTCCAGTCAAGGGCATGTACCTTGGTTGCAGGCACATCCCCAGTGTGGGGTGTGCAAGAAGCAGCTGATTAATGTTTCTCTCTCATTGATGTTTCTGACTCTCTATCCCTCTCCCGTCCTCTCTGTAAAAAACTCAATAAAATATATTTTTTTAAAAAAGAAAGTTTTCCCTACTAAACATATTTACTTAGTCTCTGCAAATGACTTCTACATACTCTATGCCAGGCCCTGTCTGGTGTTTTGGAGAGGCACAGGAAGCACATGTCAGCCCTATGGGAGCAACAGTCCATGCCCGGCTTCCTCCTGCCTAACATGCTCTCGTGCCCGGGAGTCACCACGAGCAGTGGGAAGCATGATCCAGACTTAGTTGGCATGATCATCCCTTCACTTTTTCTTCAGGGAATGTTGGATGGGTGTTTGAAGGGGCACTGCAATTTCTTGGTCTAAGGATTTTCTGGAGTGGCAGGCTGTGACCCATGATTGATTTCTTTCCTTATCAAGAGTTTATTGATGATGCCCTACACTTTTGATAATAGATTTTTTAAAATTAAAATTTACAAAGACACAGCATGGGCAAAACAAACAAACAGATACCAGTAGGAACTGTCAAACAAATACCAGTAGGAATTGTCAAGGAAATGAAAGAAGGACCAATGTCAGAGCATAAGGATTGGGTCACCAGCCCCAGCCACTGTGACATAGTAGTTGGAGCATTGCCCTATAGACCAAAGGGTCTTGGGTTCGATTCCAGGTTAAGGGCACATACCTGGGTTGCAGGTTCGATCCCTGGCCCTGATCACAGGAGCCAACCAATGGATGTGTCTCTCTCACATCGATGTCTCTCTCCCCCTCCCTTTCCACTCTCTAAAAACCAATGGAAAAAATATCCTCAGGTATGAATTAACAACAACAAAGAATTGGGTCACCCATAGGGGATCACCACAGGGCCTCCCTTACACTTTGGTGGCATCATCTGGCTCAGCCTGGGCATCCTGAACTGAGGCTCAGCAGTGCAGGGTCCCAGAGCTTTCTAGCTAGACTCTGGCGTCCTAGCACCTGGCTTTGGACAAAAGGTGCCAGGGCACTCCAGGTGCCCCTTATCTGGAGCTCCTCTCAGAAGCACCAGTGAAGAATGTTTTTATAGAAACGGTGTACAGGAATCATAGGTTGAATATGATTTTAGCTCTTTAATTAGTTTACCTATTAGCAGTAATGACAGCAACCATGTTCATAAAAGCGCATTTGAACAGCCCCTGAAGTGTGCTGCTCCCCTTATGCTGCCCACTACCCGGTTAGGTAATTACAGCAAATCAGCATTCTCTCCCAGGCAGCCAGCAGACATAATTATTTGTCCATTGCACATCAACACCTGGATAATTGCGAGGAAGAATTCTTAGTAAAATAAGTTCTCTCTGCGGCTGAGCTCTGAAATTCCTCCCCCCACAATCTGTTCTTAAATTGGACAACCTAACAGACAATAGAGTGCTTGCAGCAGAGGACAGAATCATGTTGGACAGGCTGGAAAACACAAACTCTCTTTGAAATTTTCTTCATCAAGATGGATGGCCTGGTGATTCAGACAGATACGCAAAAGGGGGGAGGATGTCTCAGTGCGGCACTGTGTTAATAATTCATAAGGTGATCCCACTGCCTTCAGGAAGGAACATCCTGTTCCTAATTGCACCTTTATTCCCAGACAACCAAACAGAAAAATGTTCCCTAACAGCTGGGACCATTACTCCTACGGCAGTATGACTTTGCTGCGGTTAGCTTTGGGCCACTGGTGCTTAAGGTGAAATATATTAGGTGGGGAGGAGGCAGGCAGTGAATATTTACTGAGTGACTGCCATGTGCCAGTGAGTGTGCTAAGAACAAATGTATATTATCTCCTGTAATGCTAACTGTCCTAGGGAGGAGTGCAAATAACTATTAGTACAGCATTGTACAGGTGGAAAGTCTGACACTCAGACAAGTTAAAGGACTTTCCCAATCTCTCTCTCTCTCTCTCTCTCTCTCTCTCTCTCTCTCTCTCTCACACACACACACACACACACACACACACACACACACACACATACACACATACACACGAAGTCCCAGAGCTACTGCAACACCTTCTGACTCCAACGAGTCAGGCAACTGCACCCCCATTACTAGCAACGTGGCCTTGCCCCAGTGGCCTCACCTCCCTGTGCCCCAGTCCCCTCCTCTTCTGAATGGGTGTCAGCTTTGTCACCAAGGTGGCAGTGAAGCTTCAAGGAGACCCTTTCTGAAAATGAGGTGTGCCTGCTCGTCCATAAGACATCTGCTCATATAGCTGTGACACAAGGTGAAGAGTGGCAAATGCTATAGCAGAGTATCTAGTGAGGTCACCAGAGGCCCCGTGCCCTAATGGTTGAAAGCATGATGGTTAAAAGCATGGAAGTTTGTATAACACTTGGATTCAAATTCCAGCTGTGGGAGTTGAATAGTCATTTCCTCAGAGAAGGTATGCAAATGAACAAGAAGCACATGAAAAGATGTTCAATAGCAATTGTCCTCAGGAGAATGCAATACAAAAAAAAACCCTGATGAAATGTCACCTAAGGCCCATAGGATAGCTAAAGCAGGAAAGACAGAAAGGGGTGTTGGCAAGAACACCTGGTAGAGAAATGGAAACCTGCCTACTTGGCAGGTGAAGTTGTAAGCTGGTAGGGCCACTTTGGAAGAAAGGTTGGATATGTCCTAAAAAGTTAACCATGGAGTTACCAACAATTTCCCTCATGTGTATAATACAAAAAAAATTGAAAACTGCACCCCAACAAAAACTGATACACAAATGTTTGTAGCTACATTATTCATAATAGTCAAAAGGTAGAAAAAACCTAAATGTCCATCAATTGATGTGGTATATCCATACAATGAAACATTATTCAGCATAAAAAAAGGACTTGAGGTTGGAATACTTGCTATAACGTGTAGTAGCCTTGAAAATGAGATGTTGAGGTCTACATGTTGTATGACCCTATTTATATGAAATACAACTTGCCCCTACAATAGGCACTTTTATGGAGAAAGAACATGGACTAGTAGTTGCCTAGGTCTGGTGGGTTTGGGGGAGATAGGGAGCAATTGCTAAGGAATACAGTGCTTCTTTGGGGGATGATGAAAATGTTATGAAATTATCTAGTAGTGATAGTTGTTAAACTATGAATGTACTAAAACCACTGAATTGTATACTTTAAAAAGGAGAATTGAATTGGGATGGGAGTTATCTATCTATATAAAAGCCTAAGTGACCATCGCAACCAAATGGACGACCGAACAGGCTATGTGGGGCGACCAGGCCGGGGGGGGGTGCAGTTCGAGGCAACCAGGCTGGCAGGGGGGTGGGAGGTAGTGGGTGATCAGGCCGGCAGGCAGAGGAAGTTAGGAGTGATCAGGCTAGCAGGGGGGTCAGTTAGGGGCAATCAGGTAGGCAGGCAGGTTAGCGGTTAGGAGCCAGTGGTCCAGGATTATGAGAGGGATGTCTGACTGATGATTTAGGCCTGATCCCCAGGATTGGGCCTAAACTGGCAGTTGGACATCTCCCAAGGGGTCCTGGATTGGAGAGGGTGTAGGCTGGGCTGAGGGGACCCTCCCCCTGCCCCCCGCCATGCATGAATTTCATGCACTGGGCCTCTAGTATGTCAATAAAGCAGTTATTAAAAAAAATCAGGCTGTGCTGTTGATGTTGAGTGTTGGTGTCATCCCCTGTAATCAAGGCTCATTACAGAGTCTAGCTCAAAGAGCAATATAAGGATTAAATGGCAGACTGTAGGTAAAACTCTTAGTCCATGCTTGATAATAGATAACGATGATGTTAATGTTTTTCTGTAAATATGTGGCCTTTTTCTTGTCCATCCTGAAGCACAGGGTCAGTGGGGCTTTCAGTGAAATAAGTTGGGGATTCATGATGACTTGGGATGCATGAAAACGGACTCTCTGTCTAACACCCTCAAATAGGTTGTGCCTCTGATGGTACGGCCTTATGACTCTGATAGCTGTTATTTATTTCTTAACTAATATAACTGAGACCTTGCTCAAGATGTGATCATGAAAAATTACCCTTTTAATGGTGGAGTATTTAATGAGAAACTGGATTATCTAGCGCATAAGTGCCCTTCAAACAAATTAGCTTGGCCCTGGGTCCTAATCTAAATTGGGTTCCCTACTTTCCTCTAAATGGCCTAATATTTTCTTATTAATCTCTGCCCTTATTCACCTGATCTGGCTCTGCCTCCTCTTATGAAGCCTCCTACTTGGCAGAGCTCCGGCCCTGACAAATGTTTCCTGCGGCTGCCTTTGTGTCTGACTCATGGGCAGTTTTTAGACATGACGTTCAGGCTGGAAACTGTTCCATTTTTAAGCTGTTTTTCCAATGAAGTTTTTGTTGTTGTTGTTAATCCTCATGTAAGGATAATTTTCTATTGATTTTTAGAGAGAGTGGAAGGGTGTTAGGGAGGGAGGGGGAGAGAGAGACAGAGACAGAGAGAGAAACACAGAGAGAAAGAGAGGGAGAGAAACATTGATGTCAGACATACACATTGATGAGTTGCCTCCCAATCGAATTTGCAACCCAGGTATGTGCCCTTGATTGGGAATCAAATCTCTGACCCTTGGGTGCTCAGGCTGATGCTACACCCACTGAACTACACTGACCAGGGCTTTACAATGGGATTTTAATGCTGACAGTGTACTGAGTATCAACCGTTTGGGGCCAGGCAAAAGATGGGGCTTTATAGGAAGTTGGGGAGATGAGAAAAATTTCATCATAGTGACTAAGAGAAAGGGCTTGAAAACACTGAACACAAGCAAAACCACAAGTGTGGGCTCCAACATCAAATAGGTCTGGATTCAGGTCCCACTTAGTGAATTTGTACAAGTTGCTTAATCTGTAAAACCTGAATAATAGTACCCACCTCTAAGATTTTTTTCTGGGACTAAACAAGTTGGTGTACATATATTGATATATTGTTCATTAGATTCCACATGTAAGTGAGATAATGTGATATTTGTCTTTCTCTGACTGGCTTATTTCACTTAGCATAATACTCTCCAGGTCCATTGATGCTGTCTTAAAGGGTAAGAGACAGGGGAAGGTGACCTGTAGTACCACGGGCCCTGTTGTTTAGCTAGATGTCCATAGAGGGTATATCATGGCAAATGTTCTCCTCTTTGTTCGTAGCTTCAGTCTCTGACATCTGCCCTCACTGAAACCCTGGAGACTTAATTTTTACATTGATTACAATTTCTCACTAATCATTCATGTGTTATATTTGCTTTATGGAATATTATTCAAAGGCTAGAATATGCTAGGAGTCAGCAAAGATGAAGTGGGAAAAACACCAACTGGGGGTTGGGGATCATAGGTCAGGCCTGGCCTGCAGACCTTCCTCCTTTGTGCTCTTCTACCCTCATAGGGAATCTTCCACATGCTCCTTTTACTGGGCCTCCAAACTGGTGGCAGCTACCTGTGATAGAAAACTTAACACCTGAATACATGCTTTGCGCTACCATCTCATTTAAGTTACTATTCGTAACAACTCTGGAAATAGAAATTTAATCTTCATGCAACAGGCAAGGAAATTGAGGCTCAGCAGATAGGTTAGTTGGTTTGCAAGGGAGAGAGTCATAGTTTAAATGAGGATGTCTGACTCTAAAGTGTGTACCTTCTTACATATCCAGCACAATGGATTTTTACTTTCAGTCACCAGAAACTTGAGCTTCCATGGGCATAGACTTTGTCTCATTTACTGGTACCTGTTATCAGTGAGTAATAGCATCTGGCACAAAGATGCTCCGTGAGAGATGAATGAATGAAATGCAAGTCATGTTTTGTCTATTGAAAAGTATTGTACAATGGTTAGCTATTGCTGCTGTGTGTGGGTTTTTTCCCTATTTTAAGCATTTTCTCAAATAATTCTCAACCCAGCCTTATGGAAATGCCTTAGTTTTGCACATGATATGGATATATAGAGTGAAATGGGCTGAGTTATCATTAATGCCTTCAGCTCTAAGTGTCTGACTGTTGAGGGAAGGCATGAGAGAGGGGTATTAGAAGTTGAAGTTGATGATGTTTTAGGAGATAAAGAGCAGTTTGCAATGCCTTAAACTGTGATTAGTTTGATGCAAGTTTGATGAGGTTAGAGTTTTGAATTCCTATGTAATCATATTTTTTCTGACTATGTAAACCTGGATAGCTACCTGGATTCTCTGACCTTCATCTTGGTCATCTGGGAAATGAATATGGTTGGCTTATTGTGAAGAATGGGGATACAGTTTATAAAACATGTTATATACATAAGTACTAAGTCCACAGTTATTTTACTGCTCATATTTTATGTGCATATGTTTGAACTTCTGGCTGATGTGTCTTAGCAAAGTATTATGTTAATAATAGTATGTTATTGGGAAAGCCTGTTGCAAGCCTGTAGACTTCCACACTACTTCCATATCAAGTAGTGTGGAAGTCTATTTTAGTACACACATGAGTTGGCAGAAGAGAGATTGTAAAACCATTTTTTTTAATAATTGTCGTGGGTCATTACTTGATACAAAGCAATTACTCTCGAGTCTCACTATAAAACAACCCATGGAATTGGGTATAAGGAGAATCTTGGATTCTGGCCAAAGTCATATTAAACGCTAGAAATGCTATTGGAGCTCAGTGCTAAGAATGTCAGCGGGCTATTATCCTTTATTGAAAACCTAGTGTGTAACAAACACTGCATTGGATACTTTACACATGTTGCCTGATATATTTACCTCAATGCCCTTTTGGGGTTAGTTATTCTTAACTCCTTTTTTTCTGTCTGAGAAAACAAAGGCTGAGAGAGCAGAAGCAGTTTGCCCGAGGGTTTGAAAGGGGAGCCAAAATTTGTGTCCAGGAGTACTGCCGTGTTTTTTCTACTTGGTCTACTGTTTGTCTTTCCTAGAACACAGTAAAGCAAGTGAGCCAACTTCGGTGCTGTGGGTATTCAAAGCCAACAGGCCCTGAACACCTCCATCTCTGAATCCTGCTTTCCTCTGTTTTTAGGTCAGGATCGCAGCGAAGCCACTCTGATAAAGAGGTTTAAAGGTGAAGGGGTCCGGTACAAGGCCAAACTGATCGGGATTGACGAGGTTTCAGCAGCTCGGGGAGACAAGTTATGTCAAGATTCCATGATGAAGCTCAAGGTGCAGTGAAAACATTTTACTTTAAATATTATGGGTTTGATATGGCTGAGAGAAAGAAATGATTGCACAGTCATTATGGTAAAAATGTTATTTACTCATTTATTGGTAAATTATTTACTCATTTGTTGAGTCACTGATGAATCGCTGCCTTTACTCATTTTGAAGAGATTTCACTAATTCAGCAAAAGTTCATTGAGCACCTCCTATGTGGAATCATTTGACTTGGCCCTGTTTTATTATTTGATTTTCACATTTTATTCATTTATATCTTATTCATGCAATACCTGCAAAAAATAAAAGTAAAGTCATCAAATTGTATAGTACCTCAGATTTTATAAATTTTCACCACTGTATTTTAATGAAATTTATAGATTTCACTATTT
>NW_006294339.1:5082241-5099951 GCF_000327345.1 Myotis davidii | reverse complement strand
TTGGTTGACCTCTTACCCCCCTCCCTCCCGCTCCCGAACCCTCCCCGGCCTTCCCGCTGCAGTTTGACACTCTGTTTGAGGCAGCTCTGCCTCTGTATCTATTATTGGTCAAAAGTTTATGATGGTCTCAATTATCCATGAATGAGTGAGATCATTATATATATGATAAATAAGGTAAAAGATGTTATCCATAATAATAAAAGGGTAATATGCTAAGTAGACCAGGCATCATTCCAGATGACCTTCCGGATGAAGTCGGGGCTGTGAGGGAAGCCCGGGTCCCGGGTGCCAGAAGGAAGCTGGTGCCGGCAATGTGGGGAAGGAAGGCCTACTCTTGCACGAATTTCATGCATCAGGCCTCTAGTGTTAAGATAAAAGATGATTTTATTCATTTTTGTAACTAATATCAACACCCTCAAATACTTAATAATAAGGGGAAATATTTTTTAAGTAATGTGTAACCAGATATTGGAATATGGAGATATAAAGAGGTTTCTTATTTTAAATGCTTTAAAGAATCTTTTTCATTGAAATGCAAAGACACTGGAAAAAATTTAATAAGCAAAATTAAAAAATTGTCATATTTAAAGGTCTCTTAAAAACATACAAAAAGAAAATTTTTTGTTCCTAGATTGCGGTCTCCAAGTTATTTTTTTTTGGGGGGGGGGGTTGTAGTAATATAAAAATAGTTTTAAAATTAAATGGTTTGGTGCTCGCTTTGGCAGCACATATACTAAAATTGGAACGATACAGAGAAGATAAGCATGGCCCCTGCGCAAGTATGACATGCAAATTCGTGAAGCGTTCCATATTTTAAAAAATAAATAAGTAAATGGTTTGGCTCAGTGGATAGAGTGTCGGCCTACAGACCAAAAGGTCCCAGGTTCGATTCAGGTCAAATGTACATACCTGGGTTGTGAGGTCCTCCCCAGACGGGCCATGGCCTGGGATCTTGCAGGAGGCAATCAATGGATGTGTTTCTCTCACATCGATGTTTCTCTGTCTTTCCCCCTCTCTTCCACTCTCTCTAAAAATCAATGGAAAAATATCCTCCAGTGAGGATTTAATAATAATAATAAATACATAAAAATAAAATGGTTTAGCAACAACTCTGTAAAATACCTTATGCATTTAAAACATATGATTTTACTGATTATAGAATTCACAAAATGTTATAAAATATTTTCAAAATACAGAAAAGTATAAGGAGGAAAATTGAAATCATCCTCAATCCCACCACACAAAGAAGATTAGTGTCAGCATTTTAAAAGTGTGTGATTTATAATCTCTTTGTATTTTTATATACATTATATGAAATATACACAATGTTTAATATAATTAGAATAACTATTTATACAATTGTATATTCTGCTTTTTTGTCATCTGATAATAATATGTTATGAGCACTTTTAAAATTATCTTCAAATTGTCACTGAGGATATAGCTTGGTTAGTATAATTTTTTTAAATGTAAGAAAAAAAGAATTTTTTTAAAAAAGCTGGCCAATGCCTAAAAGTATTAAATGGGACAGTATTTTCAAAACACTTTTCTTTAATATTTGCTTAGTAAATCACAGCTGTTATTTTTTTATACTATAAGATTTTCTCAGCAGTTTAACATGTATATCCGATGCTAAGTCTCCCTAAAGCATGACTATAGGAATCATCATTTTTAAAACCTTTTAATTTCCTAAACTATGTATCCATTACTTTCTTTTTCTTTTTTGCTGTCACATAAGCAAACTTTATGTGAACAATTATGTGTCTATTTATTGTAAGGTGTAATAAAAATAGACATAAAAGACATCCAAATTGTGATTTCACAGGTTATCACCTTGGAAGAGGTTAATGTATCCTTTTTGACAATTAAACGATGTTCTGAGCTTTGAGGGAAGTCCAACAATGAGCCCTCTTTTTCTGCCAAGTTCAAATCTGATTGACAAATAGACAAAGGAATCGGAAAGGATGAATTCTAAATTCCAGCTTTATAACTGATAAGTGCTGCTCTGGAAAACATGATGTAGATACACGGGCATAGTGGGTATCCTTGAAAGAGACAGGCTATCTCACTTGATTTATGGGGAATTGGACAACCGCAACCCTCCCTATTCTCCTCATCCCCTTTCCTGCTCCAGAGCAGGACCTGGACTCACATATGAGATCAGACCAGAATGCAACCTCACTACCAGCAGGCAGCTTGCAGAGAGAACCCAGGAGAGACTGAGCCATGAGGGCTCAGCTTCTCTCCAAACTTCTCAATCAGGTAGAGCCACACCTGCTTCCCACAGAGACCCTAATGCAAGGTGGGGAGAAAGGCCAGGATCTTGATTCTTGCCAAAGTCCCTCCTTACTGAGTTTGAGGCCAGGCAAATAGAGATTTGCTCCTGGAAAATGTTGATTAAAAGACATCAAGATCTCCCATGACCTGGTTCCCAACCAGAGCCACAATCTGCTGATGAGAAAGGATCTGATACATCCCTCCCCCATTCCCCCATCTCCAGCATCCTGTTAGATAGCAGGTATCTATTACAGAGTGCCTCATTGGCCAGTCACCTTCATGGAAGCACCAAGGCCAATGTGGACATGGGACAGGAGTCGACTTATGCTCCCTGAAGGGTCACGTAATGTAGGCCACATTAACTGGATCAGACCTGGTGATGACTGCTGACCTTGTGTGTGTGTGTGTGTGTGTGTGTGTGTGTGTTATCTGCAATGAAGTGTCCCATCTGTTTTTTTCTGTTTTTTTGTGTGTGTGTTTTTTTTTAAAAATGTCCCATCTGTAACCTTCATAGCAGAGGGGCTCCCAAAGCCCTGAGAATTTGTCCTACTATACATACTCCTTTCAGATCTGCTGAACTTGAGGGGTTTTGATTCATGACAATCATGTTTCATTATTCGCAAGTTGCCAAGAAGAATGTTGACATTTCAGTCCCCATGGTCTTTCTTTGGGAAACACAGAAACATAAATGATCGAGTCGTCCTTTGGCCACCTGCCCAGGAAAGAGAGAGACAGAGAAGTACAAAATGCCTCAGCATTGCAAAAGGGCCCACTTTTTCACGGTAGACCATATGAGCAATGAAAATAATTCTGTCTTTCTTTGCTAGGCTCTCTGAAGCTGGTGCCTTTCCTTGTTGTAGAGTTTTCTCTTGGATGTCAGAGATTTGAGACAGGGTTCACACTGTGAGTCTGAGTGAGCCATCGCCTGTCTACCAACAAATCACTGTCATCATCATCTTTTAATTTTAGGGCCACCAAAGTACCTCAGTATACATTATCTCTTGATCATGTGAGATTGAGCCTTCTTCCAGTAAGAAATCTAAGGTTTGTGGACATTAAAGGATTTGGTCCAGAACCTTCATTTAACCTTCATTTAGCCCAGAATTCAAATGCAGATCTTCAGAAGCCTAGTGTTTGACAAGACATAGTGTAAGGCTAAATAATATTCTCGTGTGTGTGTGTGTGTGTGTGTGTGTGTGTGTGTGTGTGTTGTGTGTATGTGTGTTTAAATTAATTTCAGAGAGAAAGGGAGAGGGAGTGAGAGATAGAAACATCAATGATGCGATAGAATCACTGATTGGCCGCCTCCTGCACACCCCCTACCAAGGATTGAGCCCACAACCCGAGCATGTGCCCTTGACTGGAATTGAACCCAGGACCCTACAGTCCTCAGGCCTACACTCTATCCACTGAGCCAAACCAGCTAGGGCAATAATTTTCTCTTTTGATCTGCATTTAATCTATCTTGGTTTCACTCCTAGATTTTAAGCTTAACACATGGGATTGCTTGCTAATATCAATATTAGTACTAATAATACTGGTAACGTAGTTGCTGAGCTCTCCCTGTACACCTTGCAGATGCAGATGTGCATACTCACTTAAATGCTCCAGCATCCTTATGAGGCGAGAAGGGGATTAATCTCATGTCAGAGTTCTCCTTCACAGCTGAGTCTGGTTGCAAGTGGCCTTGCCTACCTATTTTCAGAACATTTTTTACATACCTGTAGTATATTGTGTAGTCCATTTATTTCATCTGTGCTTTTCTCCTCACGTCCCTTACAGAGTGTTCTCACAGAAGGAACTCAAATACTGGAATCTGAAAAATCACTGAATTCTCTAGGTCTTGTAGGTTCCTTGAGGTTTGGGGGTGGTCACCTGACCCTCCGACCTATGTTTCCTCAGATGTGAAATAAGAGAGGTCATTCTTTCAACCCTGGATTGTCATATGGGCTATATTATATAGCACATCAGAGAACTTCTACATAGTGGGTGCCCAGGAAAATGTTTGACACCTTAATTTCCAGGTTTCCAGCTGTGACTTCCTAGGTCAGGCAGCTAATCCTAGGCGCAGAGTCCGTAAAGGCACCTACTTCCACATCTTTGGACTCTCCAGCCAGAGCTGTCCCGGGACCTCCATGAGTTCCACGGAGCAGCAGTGAATCATCCTGGGGAGATGAGACCCAGAGGCAGCACTTGCTGTCTGGTGGCGGACGTGCTGGGACTTAGGGCAATTTTTCAGAGTTTGACTCAGGGTCTTGTCTCATAGGAGAAACGTGTTCAATAAATTTGGAGTTTTATTTTCCCAAAGACAGCATCACGTGGATAGTCCTTCTTGCTTTCATTTGTCACGTAAAGCGACCGCCAGCAGCCCCAGACAGAAATGCTCCTGGAACATGTATGCCTGCTCTGTCCACCTTCTTTATGCTCTGCCCTATTCTACCAGGGTGTTGGTTGATAACTAAGTGGAACCAGGAGGTGAAGGGGAGCAGTACTCAGCCAGCACTGCTGTGTGCCGGGCATTGTTGCTGCTTGATGTGGCAGTAATTCTAAGTTCTAGGGACTGTGAGGACTGTTTTGAAGAGGCACATTGAAGCTAATCTTCCTGACCCAAGGTGAAGCCCTCTCCGCCCTCCTTCCTGCGATGTCCTCACCCAGGAAGGGGTTAAACAAGAAGGAAGGGCTCCCCTCCCTTTGACGCTGTCCTTCCAGTCCTTCCATTTGTGATGGGGCTACTTCGTGTTCTCCCTTTGTGTAAGTCTGGCTACTGGAGGTTGAAGGTTAGGCAAAAGAGGGCTGGCAGCATAAGTTATTTTACTCCAAATCCAGCCAAGAACACAGTTTTCAAAGTCAAATTTTCCTGGGTTCAAAGCCTGGCTTGTTCACTGCCTAAGCGAGGGACAGTTGCTTTACCCCTTTGAGTGCCTGCTTTATTCCGGGCTCTGTTCCCAACACTGGGCACGTAGAATGAACAAAACCAACTTTCATGAACAGTTGAGCTTTTGTTCTGTTGGGCAAAGGCAGCCAGTCAGCAAATGAATACATATCTCAGATGGTGGTAAGAGCCACTAGGAAGAGACATCGGGGGAAAGAATGAGACAAAGTTTGGCGGGGTGGAGGGTGGAGGGGTCAGAGACCATGTCTCTGATGGAGTGGCATCAGACAGAAATAGGATTCCCCTGGGGTTGCAAAGACACAAACTTTGACCATTCTCCCAGGTCCTTAAACTCATTCCTCAGTAAATTAATGGGAAAGCAAGCAGTGTGGTGAGGAATTCAGGGACCTTTGACTAGGACATGGGTGTTAAAGAGGTAGAGGACTTAGCTTTGGGGATGAGTCCCTCTCTTTACCTATTTACTGAATAGTCATTGGAGGTGGAATCTTATGTCAGCATGTAGCAGTCCCAGACGCTGAAGGAGGAACCCTGGGTAGGGTTATAGGAATGTGTCAGCTTGCTAGAAAAAAGACACAACATAAAGAAATATATCTTCTCCCTGCGTCAAGAGACTTTCCCCCCCGCCCCGCCAGCTTTTCCATTTCTGGACTTTCTAGGCATCATTTTCTCATCTGTCAATCTGTCAGTTGGGAGATTGGGACTGATTAGTTTTAAGGTTTTCTCTGGCTCCAATATTCTGCACATCTGTGTGTAGAGTAAGAGGCACTTAAGAATGAGTGGGCAACTTCCCAGGTAGTGAAATTCCTACTTGAAGGCACCTAAACAGTAACTGGAACATAAGTTTTAAGGGACAATCATTCATTTACTAGAAGTTATTATTATTGTTTTTTTTTACATTCCTGCAATGTACCAGATATGGGGCTAGGAACTTGAAATAAAATGTTATTTAATTCAACCATGCCAGAGAGGTATTTACACTTGGGGAAATGGAACTGAGAGGAGAGTAATTGGTCCGAGATCACAGAGAGCTAGGAGTATACTCCAGATGTTCTGAGTAATTTTAATACACGACCTGTGGATGATCAAACAACCCCAAGAGAATGAACGCCCCTCCCTGTGCCTTCTGATTGTGTCAATTGCTCTCTAACCTTAGTTGTTCTCAGAGACTGATGTTGACCATTTGTTCTTCTGAGAACAGCATGGACAACTTTTATCTCCTGGAAATATGAAATCAGTACTATTTTAGACTTTACTACGCCTAAAAGTCCAAAACCACAACTGCTGAGAGTCAGGCTTCATCTCACCCTCTGCAGAGGCTAATGGTTCTGAAGGGGCTGGAAGCCTCAAAATGCTTAAGGCAGAATCCCCAGCAGTCCTTGAGTGCAAATTCCTAGATGTGTCCTTACCCTCCAAGTCGTCGCCTAGTATGAAACCCATGCTTACCTATACTTGGCCACCATTGAGGCAGTTTAAAAAGCAAGTGTCTTTACTCTTAACTTGCATCATATCGACTTTGGGAAACTCAGGATAGAACATTCATGGAACAATAATTTACAGAGATGCCCCTGCCCTCTAGGACTGTACTGGACACCTGGGAGAGAGCAGAAAGCAGAGCAGTTCCCCTACCTTTTATGGCATTTATCTTCTAATTGACTCATATACATACCTTTAGTTTATAAAACATTTGAGAAAGTGTGGAAAAGATGTTTTGATAAATGGAATACTTTGAGTAAGTAAGTACTTTATTTGAATACCCAGGAATGATAGGAAAAAGAGTGGAGGGACATACAAAATGTCTGTGGGTAAATGTTACAAACTATAGGCATAAACTATGATAATCCTATTTTTCCAAGCAAAAATTGAGACATGCAATAATTTGGCAATAATTTTTATTTTCTTAATGTTCTCTAAATTGATTCATATGAAAAGTTTCCCCAGACACATAATAAAAATAAAATCATATTTAAGAATCTATTCCATTACTCATCTTTATTGAATAGATTAAAACCATACGCAATGCAAAACCCAGCAAAAGCTATTAATAAGAAGACCATATTGTGTGTCTCTCGGGATCTCAAATTCTGAGCCAGTACCTGGGCACAGAGTAGGCATTCTATAAATCTCGGTTAGCCACATGAGTCGGTGCTCAGATATCTATTTATACAGTGTTCGAACAGCGAGGATAAGTGTTCCCTGACAACGTCGAGCAGATGCAAGCTCATGGAGCAGGGAAACCTGAAGGAGCAGAGAGAAAGGCGTGAGCCTGATTGGTGGCACCACCGATGGTATCTGACATGCCTTTGGGACCGGAGGATATTTTCAAATGAAAACACTAAAGTAAAAACCATGTCTTTCCTTTCAACAGGGCGTTGTGGCTGGCGCTCGTTCCAAAGGAGAACACAAACAGAAAATCTTTTTAACCATCTCCTTTGGAGGAATCAAAATCTTTGATGAGAAGACAGGGGTAAGTAAAAGAAACACATGGCATTGTGCAATTGAATCCATTGACAGATGTGCCCTTAAAAGCCTGTCGGCGCTGGGCAGGAATATCAAATGAGCATAAAAACACATAAAGCAGCTGACAAACTTGATCAACTGTGATCGTCCATCAAAGGGGGCTCTTCCCGGACTTGGCCACAGTGCGCTGCACCATGTTTCTTACCGTGTAATTGTGATAAAAGTGTCACCCGGTCCCAGGAATCTAATGGGAGATTGATGAGCTTTGAGGAGCGGTGGGCAGTGTGACGGTTTAAGTTGAATTTCTTTGTGTGTTGGCAGCTTTAACGACATGCATCCTAGAGGGAGACACATGGGGCTCTTTTGACTCGGTCAAAGCATCCAGACTCTCTTGAGTTTAACCTGTGGAACCTTGTAGTTGCTGCAATCAAAAAGAATAAATGGAGTTTTCCATCTTTTTTTAAAAAAATCTATCACTGCATGCCCAGGAAATGTAAGCACTAATATGTTTGTTGAACGAACCAAAGACATGGTTTTGTGTTTTCATCAACCTCCCAGAGGCAATTAGCTCCCAGGTTCATCCTCAGGGCTTGTCTGACATTATGGGTCCTGTGTATTGATGGTAAGGGAAAAACAGAAAAATAGTCTGTGACCTGTTCCGTTGAGAGGGCGAGCGTCAAATGGACATATTTGTCCTTTTACTCATGTATTCGCCTCCACTGAACTTTACAAGGTAATTTATCAGGCACTGTATAAACAATACTCTACTTGCCAAGTTAATTAACCTTTGTCATTTTGCATTATTTTTTTCTCCCCTTTGTTCTGACTCATACTAGGATAAAATGTCAGTAGTAGGGTGATGATTTAACAGTGAAAATGGGTCTTCCTGAAGCAAAGTTACTCCTGAAAAACTAGTCATAGGACAGATAAGGGCACACCCATGTTCGTAGCAGCTTTATTCACAATAGCTAAATGGTAGAAGCACCCCAGGGTCCTCCCATGGATGAACAGAAAATCCAAATGTGTATATGCAGACAATGATATGATGTTCAGCAACAAAAGGAGGGAAGTTCTGCATATGCTACAACATAGATGAACCTTGAGGACATTTTTCAAAGTGAAATGAGCGAGTCATAAGAAGATAAATTCTGAGGGAGTCTACTTACCTGAGGTGTCCAGAGGAATCCAGTTCAGAGACAGAAAGTAGAATGGTGGTTGCCAGGGCCCCGGGCTGGGCAGTGAAGAGTTAGTGTTAACTGGGGACAGAGTTTAAGTTCGGGAAGAAGACAACAGTGCTGATTGAAGGCTGCAATGGTCACACCACAAGGAGAATGTGCTTTATGCCTCTTAAAAATGGTTAAAGTGGCAAATTTTATGTTATGTATATTTACCACAATAAAAATAACTGATGATAATAAGTTCAGTTTATTGAGAACATGCTATATACTAGGTCCATATTAGAAACTTTACACACATTATTCAGTTTTCTCCTCACCAAGCCTTTTGAGATAATCATAACAATAGGTCCTTCATCAAGCACATAATATGTGCCACACGTTGTTGTCAGTCCTTTGTAAGTACCCACCCATTTAATCCTCATGATAACCCTATGATGTAGGTCGTATTGTTACCTCCTTTTCGTAGTTGAAGGTATCAAAGAGAGAAAAGTTTATTATCTAGCTGAAAGCAAGTGGCTGTGGAGATAGGATTTGAACCCGGGCAGTCTAGCTCATGAGCCTTTTCACTTAATAGCATTGCATATTCTCTCTCAGTGTAAGTGGCTTTCCTAAGTTCACCAGCATGGAGGAGGCAGAACTGGGATTTAGCCTTCAGCTGACATGAATCAGAACTCAACACAATTGACTTCCAGAGAGAGAGAAAGGTGGGGCTGTCTACCTGGGCTGCCTCAGTAGAAGAGAGCTGAGAATGAAGATATTAGCATCAGTAGTGAAGGAGTTTGAATGCTGCAAGATTAGGAGCCTAATGTAAGCCTCTCCTATCTTCTGAAAAGTCTGGTTTTCCTTTTCCTGGAAAGACTATAGATGGGACACCTATGCTTAGCTTTGAACCACACATTTTAAAAAGGATAAAGCAAATCAAAGTATATCCTGGTAAAGGAGACCAGGGCAGTTGGGGGATGGGAAACTATGCTGAGCCAAAATTTCTTAACACACACATGGTCTCATAGGATCCTGGGTACACAGAGGAGGCAGAGAGCTTTGGGCTTGGAGAAACGTGGAGGATATGGAGTCCTTAGATCCTTTGTGGGAGGGAGTAAGGTAATACAGATCAAGCCTGAGAGGGTTTCACAGTGATTCCTATGCTGCGATCTTAGGTCATCATCTTTAGTCTCCCTACCTATCACCATGACAACTCGCCTAACGAAAGGGACAGGAGTGAGGCAGAATATCAGATGCTTTATCTCGTTTGGGGGAATATTTTGAGGCCTTGCTATTCTATCATGTACCCCACCACCAAGGAGGCTGTGCCCAGCTAATTAAAGTCCTAATCACCCAGTTTAACTAATGAAGTGAGGTAGTTTTATTCTTTACATTTATCTAAAACTCACTGAAGGGTAGCTAAGTTGCCCCCAAAGAAAGATATCACCAAATCTTATAATATTAGTTTTTATTTTCTAGCTATACACAAAGAGAGACTAACAGTAAAAGCATTATTTCAGTCCAAAGCCATCTGGCCTTATGGAAAATATGTCAGATCCCTCGTGGAGAATCTGATGGAAGGCAGAGTTCAATGTTGTCTGTCTGGCTTAGTCCACTCTGGTTCTGTTTGATTAATGTTGGGCCTCTGTAGCACCTGCTTTTGCATCCTCACCTTGTTAATGTGCCTGAGCACAAGTCTGGGGAAGCTGGTGGAGAAGACTGAACGTGTGTAAGCCTAAAGTGGAGACGACAGGGAGCAGGGCACCCCGTGTTAATAGTGTTCATCTCTCCAAAGAGTTGTGTGGTAGAAGGTAGTGATTTGTTCTGTGTGACTCATGAATAGAATCAGACCCGGTGATAGGAGTTTCTAGGAAGCAGTTTCAGTTTATGCGTAAGAAGAATTTTCTACCACTCAGAGCTATTGAGCAGTTAGGTGTAGTGCCTTCTGTGCAAGTGAGTTCACGGTGGCTGGGAATATTCAAGCAAGAACCATAAGAAGGGAAATTGTGGGAGTTGAATAGAAATGAAGTGTTGAGCTAAGTCCCATCTAAGGTGATGACACTATTTTTAAGATTCTTTGTTTCCCTTAAAATAAATTCCTTTCAGTATGACTTATCTTCAGATAAATAGAGGTTTTACAAAAACTTCATTGGAGATTACAAGCAGGAAAGATTTCTTAAACCTTTGTCATTGCCCAGCAGGGGACCGATTGAATTGTGCAGGGTAAGAGTCTAAGTGAAGTATTCTTTCCTAAATATCAAAGAAAAGGAAAACTGGGTCTTTGTCATTTGGAATGTCCAATTTTAGTTGTTTATCACGTCTGAAGTATTTCTGCTCAAGCTTGACTGCACTTTTTTTAAACCAAGAAAAGAAACATTTGCAGAACGTGACAATAGCTAGAATTTTAAAATCCAAAAGCTGTCAAAAATGTTTTGATCCCAATTAAAGAGACCCTTTTCAGCAATTTACACCTTGTCTTGAGTTTCAAAGGATTCTTGATCCCAATCCTTATATGAGTAAATTTCGTTTTATTATTAGCATGTTGCAAGGAATAAGTCATTATTGAAAGCTGTTCCTGTTTTCAGAGACTGAGGTATTGGTACTATGTCAAGGGAATCTGTGAGAAGGTAGAAAATGTCATATGTAAATTCATTGTTGTCAGTGACAGTGGAAGCAGTAGCAAATCGGGAATGGTTTCTTATCACTATGTTACTGGGTCCTCAAATCAGACCAGTGGACACGGAGGCAAAAGTGAAGTCATGATTATGTTGCAGATAAGGAAACAGGCTCTGCAAGGGTCCCTGACTTGCTGTAGACTCAGAACAGACCTTCCAACCCCAAATACTGTGTCTTTCCAGGGAAACTCTTTGAACTCGCTTATTGTCCCATTTAGTTTTGTTCCATAAAATTATTATAATTTTATGCTATAAAAAATCATCAATATTTCAGATCCTAAAGAGAAATCTTTTTCTCAGGATAGAGGACAGTGGTCTGCATCATCTTTTCAGGATGATGTAGCATCTTGTTGCCACAATCCCATGTGAATTTTGCTTGTTCATTCGGTTTAGCCATCACTAATCTGGCACTGTTATGTGCACCATTCTAAGTGCATTACAACAATTCAGTGAAGTATATATGCTATTATTCTCACCATTTCACAGATGAGAAAACTGAGGGCCAAATCATTAAGTCACACAGATACTGAGGGCAGAACAGAGATTCAAACCCAGGTAGTCTGGCCCAGAATCCTTGATGCTAATAAGATCTTGCTAATTATAACAGACCTGCCTTAACAAAATACCATAACTAAGTGGCTTATGAACAACAAGCATTTATTTCTCACAGTTCTGAAGGCTGGGAAGTCCAAGATGATGGCCCCACCAGAATCAGTGTCTTGCGAGAGAGCCTACTTCCTTATAGAGGGCACCATTTTGCTATGTGCTCATGTGGTAGAAGGGTCAGGATGCTGTCTAGGGCCTCCTGTCTAAGGACACTAATCACATTCATGAGGGTTCCATCCTCATGACCCTCAAAGGCCCCACCTCTTAGTACCATCACCTTGAGAGTTAGAATGGGAGGAGTGCACAGAAATATTGAGACCATAGCAATAACAATAACGAATTTTAGAAATGATTTCCTTTTCTATATATTAGAACAGATTCCATGTCATCCCTGTCTTATTGTCACCATTGTTCACTTTCTGATGAGCTTTCCTGAGTGAAGACAAAAGGGTGGAGTTACAACGGGGATTTCTGGTGGACACAATGTTGGCAGTGGAACTAATACCTGGTCAGGCGGCAGCGTGTTTGATGCCTAACCTCTGCCATGTGATGCTCTGTTTTCTGGGGAGTCACAGATGGATAATGAGTGGTCCATACCCGAGGTGGTCACAGTCCAGTGCTGAAATGAGACTCACAGATTGAACTGACAGCTGCTTTATATACAGGTGTGAATGCAGTTGTCAGTGCTCGGGGCATCAAGACTGGGCTGTCCCTAGAATATGAAGGAAGGTTTTTATAGAAAAGGGCTCACTGATTGCCTGTGGAGGAGTACATTGGGGAGGACCAGATGAGCAAGTCGGAAAGAGAAAACTATTTCTAAATGCACAACTGTCTATAAGAGAAAAATATGTGCGCTCATTCATTCCTCCCTGGAGGAAATATTAACTGAGTCCTTCTAAAATACACAGATGAACAGGGTGCATCTTTCTGTTCATCACATTTATCTATCTGGTTAGCATAATGACATCCACATAGTACATGCTCAGTGATACTGCACAAAAAAAATAGACTTAGTGCTTCAGAATTGGCAAATGTACACAGAATACGCAGGGCATGGCAGGGGAAAGGTGGAGAGTAGCCCAGGATTGAACATTGTCCATTATAACAGAGGGGTCATGGTGTTTTAAATGCAAGGGCTGCACTTAAATTTCAGGGCTGATTTAATAATTTATTCAGTGAAAACCAGATGTCACCTTATCTGTGTCTCATCAGAAACAGGACTGTTCTTCCCTCAGTTCTAACCGGATGGTCTGGGAAGAGCTCAGAGGAAGAGGAAAGAAGACTGGTCCTAGGGAGGAAGGCAGGGAGGATGGTGAAGGGGCTGTAGAGCAGGATGCTGGGATCTGGGGGGCCTGGGGGACATCCCTGCCATCTTGCATGCCACTGAAATTAAACAGTACACACTACTCTCATAGGACTGGTGATATATCTTTGGGATTCATGTTTTGGATTTTTTTTGGATAAATACACAGATGTGGAATTGCTGGGTTGTAGGGCAGCTATATTTTTAATTATTTGAGGAAACCATGTCAGGGCCAGCCTGACAGGGTTGAGCCGGGCTGAGGCAGGGAGGTGGGAATTGAGAAAAGAAAGAAAGACAGGAAAGCGGGGTCGGGAGGACTCCAGTTCTCTTGATGAACTGAAGCGAGTTTATTAGCTCTACAATCCTATTTATACATAACACACTGAATAGGAGGTCTATCAAGAGGAATGTATTCTTTGTTCCTCTTAATCTCTAAGGGAGGGATACAGCAGAAGGACAAATTCTCAGTACAGCATATCTCAGTAAATAGGTACAGACTTCTTGGCAAGCTATGAAAAGCTGTTTTCATTCTACAAATGTTACTCTCATTCTACTGATAATCGCCATCCAAACAAGTCTGGGAAAACTGTGTGGATAAGGGTCCCGGCCTTGCTAGCCCCTGCAGGTGCAAGGATCTTGCCAGCTTACATCTGGCCCCCAACAAAACCATGCGGTTTTCTGTAGTGGCTGCACCAATCTGTATTCCCATCAATAGTGCGCAGGGATTCCCTTTTCTCTACATCCTCTTCAGCATTTATTATTTTTGTATTTTTTAAAATGAAAGCCATTCTGAGAGGTGTGAAGTGATATCTCATGGTGGTTTAAATTTGCATTTCCTTGGTGATTAATGATGTTGAGCATCTTTTCATATGTCTGTTAGCCATCAGTATGTCCTCTTTGGAGAAATATCTGTTCAGTTTCTCTGCCTATTTTTAAATGATTTTTTTTTCTGGTATTAAGTTGCATGGGTTCCTTATACATTTTGGCTATTAACTCTTTTTCAAGATGTATCATTTGCAAATATCTTCTCACATTCAATAGGTTGTCTTTTCATTTTGTTGATGGTTTCCTTTGTTGTGAAAAACCTTTTTAGTTTGATATGGTCCCATTATTTATTTTTTCTTTTGTTGTCCTTGCTCAAAGAGACATGCCCAAAAAGATATTCCGAAGACTTATATTAAAGAGTTTACTGTCTGTATTTTATTCTAGGAATTTTATGGTTTGAGGTCTTAACATTTAAGTCTTTAGTACATTTTCAGTTTGTTTATGTATATGGTGGAAGAAAGTGGTCCAATTTCACTTTTTGCATGTAAAGAGTGTCCCAAAATTTGTGCAAGAAGTAATTTTGATAGAAAACATGGGTTTATAATAAAAATTGTAATTTTCTAATTGATTTATAAAGTATACAGTATAGGGTTATATATGGAATAGCACATCGGTAAATGGCCTCCATGGCTTTGCTGGCACATATGCAAAGCCATGGTCTTCATTGTCCCTGCTCCTGGGCTATAATTGGTACTTGGTAATGCTTATCAAATTGAAGAAATTGAAATAAAAGGGAAACATATTAGAATCTGATTCAATAAACCAAGTAAAATTAGGCTTTTATTTTTTGTTGTTGTTATTAATGCTCACGCAAAATTCAAATCTTGCGTGAATTTTAGGACACCCTTTATCTGCCCAATTTTCTCAACACCAGTTACTGAAGAGTCTGTCTTTGCTGCATTGTATATTTTTGTCTTCTTTGTTGTAGATTAATCAACCATATATTTATGGACTCTGTATTCTAGTCCATTGATCTATTATCTGTTTTTATACTAGTGCCATACTGTTCTGATCATTGTAGCTTAGTGGTATAGTTTGAAATTAGGGAGCATGATACTTAACATTTTGTTCTTCCTCAAGGTTTCTGTGGTTATTTGGGGTATTCTTTTAGTTCCATCTACCGGTTTTTCCATATTAATGACTAACCTGTAAGCAGGACTGTATGGTTTATAGCAGGCTTTTGTGGATCTTGTCTCATTTGACAACCAAACAACTCTTGGAGGTTTTTATTAACTCCCTTATATAGATGAGTCAACTAAGGTACAGGTAGGGTAAGTGGCTTGCTCGTGGTTACTATGTGTAGCAGAAACTGAATTCAAATTCACATAATGCCCAAGCTTGTTTTCTTTCTTTTACTCCAAATATTCTTAACTTGACTGGTTCTGTCCCCCTAATGGGTATTTTGGATATTTACATAAGAATTTTGGTGGTATCATCTTTTGGGTTAACCCTTTGTACACCATAAGCGTCTATAGATGCAAGCGGCAGATTTTTTTAAATTAAATTCAAAATATCGTGTGGGAATGGTTTCTGCTTTGGACGTGTGACAGTTAGCTGGTTAAGGGTGGTAATGCAGGAATTTATTAGGAACTACGGATGCTAAACATTCTGCAATGTATAGGACAGTCACACAGCAAAAAAGTTTCCTTTGCCATATGACTTTCTAATGTCTTATCAGACACTCATGTGGATGAAAAGCCTATTTATATTACTGAATTTCAAACCTCACTCTACTTCACATATAAGCAAAGTATTTCTGTACCATATCCACAATGCTGAATTTCCCAGAAATGCAACTAACCTGAGAGAGAGAGATGTATCTTGTTGTTAATCATTTTGGAAAGCCACACCACTGTGATGCATTTTGTATTTGAATTATCAACACAGCAGTGCTGCATCCATTTCATATTCACCATAACTCAACTAATTTGGCTCTTGTTTAAAATGTCAAATATAAAGAAATGAGTGTCAATAATATTGAGTTGAATGCTCTCTTAAACCCAAATTTATTCATTATAAGAAAGTGCAAACATAACACTGTTACATTCTTTTATTGTATCTGTAACTAAGTATAAAGAAGTCCACATGATTTTTATCAAAAATCATATTCTTTTATTTCTCCCTTATGTTATAATTTGGACATTTTAATTTGCTTAAACTTTATATGTGTAGGTATATTATATAATCATTTTAAACAATAAAGGAAGAATTACAAAATATTTGTTATTAAAAGGAATTGAGTTAGATAAAGTGAAGAACTGTCTATGCCAGGGGTGGGCAACCCCTGGCATATGTGCCAAACATGGCACGCCAGTAACTTTTGCTGGCATGCGAAACTCTCTCTTATAATCTTCCATTTACAGTTTTTTTCTTAATATTGACTTTTTTATTTTTCAGATAAATTCAGTGTAGGTGCATCTTAGGTTCTCAAAAAAGTAGGGTTGGCATGCAGAAGAATTTTGAGTCAGAGATTTTGCTGGTTTTGGCACGCACTCACAAAAAGGTTGCCCATCCCTGGTCTAGGCCATGCTACCATTTTCATTGGTTCATTCATTCATTCATTCATTCACTCATGCTACATATGCCTGTTGGATGGGGATGAACCAGTCTGAAACCTTTCCTTTGAGAAACTTATAGGAGGTAAGACATATATATATATATGAAACATTCATAGCAACAATAATAAATGCAATAAAGAGATAAAACTATTATGAGAGTTCAAAAGAAGAAATGATTTCTTCCATCTGAAAACATATGGACTGATTTAGGAAGAGGTTGAGCCTTGAAAATGGTCAGGGCTTGAAGTTGGAGATATGAGAAGATCGGTGTCCAGGCAAAGGGATTGACTAGTACTCTGCAGTGGGAAAGTCATGAAGGAGGATAGGCATGGAGAAGAGTGGGGTGCCAGTGGCTCAATACAGGAGGACTGTGATGCTGTCCATGAAAGATACACTGAGAAGGTAGGCCAGGGCTGGATAGTAAGGCCAACAAATTACATGCAAACCACCTAGGCTTGAACAGCACTCTCTGATGCTCACAAAACAGGAAGTAGAAAGTGTTCTCTTTCCTTCCTCCACTTCCTTATTTTGCCTTTCTTTCCTCCTTACAGTCTTTTCCCTCTATCCCATCTCCATGCTCTTTGTGCATTCTCTTCAGTGTTCCGGCTCCCACATGCCTGACAACAGCCCCAGATCCATTTTAATAACAAAGAGACTGAACATCTAAGGGGAAAAATTGGGTCTCTGGATGTTTAGTATCTTGTTGGATGATATTGAATTTTAATTTATCACCAAAAAAAATCAATTTATAGCTCACAGCCAACCTGTTTCTAGAAGTTGGAACTCATGAAGCGGCCTCTGTAAGATAGTTGAAATGGGGGTTAATTCATGACGGGGATGAAGGATGTCACATCACCCAGAAAGTGAGAGATGACTGCTCTCAAGCAGATTTGGTAAACTCAGAAATGAGTTAGCTTTCCCATAATGAATCATTTTTATCAATTTTGGATTTTAAA
>NW_006294339.1:5072135-5082231 GCF_000327345.1 Myotis davidii | reverse complement strand
GAAAGAGGTAATATTTTCTGTTAGTAGCTTTCAAATGCTTGGGCTAATTAAATTCAATCCCTTAAGAAAGTATTATTCACATGAAACAGATGAGGAAATTGAGACCACCAAAGGGAAGGGACTTGCACAAAGCCAAATACCCAACAAATTGCAGAGCTGAGGACTGAGGACACCCCAGCATGCTCGGTGGCTATATCCCTGTTCTTTGCAATCCTGTGGTGTCTCTCCCCTTCAAGGGCACAGAAGGGCCTCTGGTGAGCAAGTGAAGGTTCATTTTCTCCAGGGGAAAAGTCAAACTGCCCTTAGGGTTGTCATCATGCAGAACGGCCCTGTGACTGAAGGTTTATCAGCTACTATTTGGGACTCTGAAGGGATGTGTGAGGCCCTAGGTCTCAAAGTTTCAGAGCCTAAATATGCAGTGTGATGGGTGTACCTCATCTGCTTGTTCTCAGTGACTCTGTGCCCTCCTCTGGAGACTCAGGGTTGTTCCCCAGGCTTTTTCTTAAGATCTAGATAGTAAACCTGGTGAGCCATATGTTTTTTTGCAAATATTTATTTTTGCTATTGGGATGGGAAAGCCACTACAGACAATATATAAACAAAGAAGCTGGGCCAAGTGCCAATAAAACTTTATTTGTAAAAATAAGTAGCTGGCCCAAGAGCTGTTGTTTGCTTGTTCTGTTCTATACAGTTATTAAGGAATCTTCCAATTTTCTCCTTTTGACCCCACAATGAGCACTAGGGGAGATAGGATGGGCACAAGCTAGAGACTGTTCTTTACCTCTGAGTCCTTTGGGTGGGCATAGAAGTACTTTTTATAAACCTTGAAGATAAATATTCAGCTCTGAGGCATTACATTAATTACTAAGCACTGATTGCCCAGACTACTGCTAAGCACCTCACATATATTTTGCCATTAATTTATCTTTATCTTTTTTTAAAATGTATTTTAAGAGTATTACAGATGTGCCTTCTTTCCTCTCTCCCCCTGCCCCCCTGGCCTGTTCCCACCCAGCCTCAGGCCTTCACAGCCCTATTGTCTATGTCCATGGGTAATGCATGTATGCATATAACTTCTTTGGTTACTCTCTTTCCATCCTTCCTTGCCCCCTTCCCTTTGAGATTCATCATTCTGTCTTATGCTTCCATGTAATTGGATCTATTTTGTTCATCAGTTTATTTTGCTCATTAGATTCCACATATGAGTGAGATGATGTGATACTTTCTCTGACTGGCTCATTCTCCAGGTCCCTCCATGCTGTCGCCATTGAATTCCTGCAATCCATCTGTTAGTTTTGTATTATTTATTATTCCCATCTTACAGATTAGGTGACTGAGGCTCAGAGAGGTTAGGTCATTTGACCAGGACTACTCTTACATTTTTACCCATTTATTCATTTAACAAATATTCACCGAGTACTTCTTATGTGCCGAGGAGTATTCTTTGGGAGTGCATACATTGATGAGTAAAAAGAAGTTCTGTACCTTGTGGCATTTGCATTCTGATGTGGGGAGTCAGAGAAGGAACAGTAGACATACATACCTGATATGCTCTGGTCGAAAGTAGCAAGTGCTCTGGATGAAGAAAAAAGCGAGGCAAGGCCGTGGCATTTCTCCACTGTGCTCTCTGCGTCCTTGCAGACGCGCATTATAAATCACAAGTATTAACGCACTCTGGGAGTTGTGAGGGTCAACTGAGTAATGGAGAGAGACACTTCTGAAAATTCTCATCCATATCCTAGAAGCCGTTACACTTGATAAATCAGAGCCGTCCATTTGGGTGTCTCTGCTTTTATTTCGATGACTGAATGCTTCATATAGAGTCTGCTGTTTATTATTTTTCTATCTCATGCACTTATTTTAAATTTTAATATAGAACTCACTTTCCATGAGTGTGCCTTGGTTATTTAATAGGTGCTTCTGTTTTTGCAAAAGCACTCATTAGGAGAGCTGTTTGTATAGAACTGGTGGTACAGTAGCCATTCGGTGCAGCACTGATACGATGGCTCTGTGCTTCTCTCAAGTATGTCTCAGCAGCAGCCTCAGATGGAGCAGCATTCATACTTCTGGGTGCAATAAAGGCATGTGTTTCACAGAAAGCAAGAGGTTGGGTCCAGGTAAGAGCCTGGCAAAATTCACCTGTCAAGGGAGAGGTTCTGTCTGGGGAAATGTATGTGGAGGAACCTGTGGCCTAGGCGAGCTGTGTCATGGAAAGTGTTCTGTGTTGATATCCGAAGGCCTGAATTTGAATTGTCACTTGCTTATAGCAAGTGCAGGTTGAACTTAATAGTAAAAACAACAATGGCAATAAGAATGATGGTAATAATAATGAAAACACTTAATGTTGTCCCAAACCTTGCTGGAAGTGCTTTCATGCATCTTATTTCATACTTTTATAAATCACTGAACCTCTTAGTATCTCAGTGTTCTCCTTTGGAGCGTGAGAGTAGTAATCAACTAGCCAATCTTTACTAGAGTCTTGCAAAATAGAGGTATCTCTTTTTTTAACATGAGATGACACTGAGGTTCTGTGAGGTGTGGTGCATTGCCAGGATGTCTCAGTGAGAGGGGCCCTGTCCACCACATTAATTCACACCACCAGGCTTCTGGCTGAAACAGGGAAACTGGTGTGTGAGTGTGTCTTACATGGATGGTTAGATGTTACCTGGAATGAAACATTTCAGTGATTTCCTGATTGACTTTGTTATCAGTTGCTATAGTTAATGATTATATATATTTTTGTTGTGAATCTTCACCCAAGGATAGTTTTCCCATTGATCTTTAGAGAGCATAGAAGAGAGGGAGGGGAGAAGAGATAGAATAACATCAATGTGAGAAAGACACATTGATTGGTTGCCTCCTGCATGTGTCCCAACTGGGGCCAGCAAGAGAACTCACAACCCAGATGTATGTACCCTTGACTGGGAATTGAACCCAAGACCCTTCGGTGTGCAGCCAAAGCTCTAACCTCTGAGCAACACCAGCCAGGGCTGACTACATAATTCTAGTATTAACAGTGAGGTGAATCTAATGCTCTCACATTTTTATGTCCTATACACACAGTCCCTACTTCTTTCTTGCACTTTTCCAAGCTTTTCTGTAAACTGGTGACATTTGCTTGCCTGATTACTTGCAAATATGAAAGGTGGGGAGAATTTTAAATAAATAAACAAACAAAAATGCCAGATCAAGCAATATGAATGCAGGGGGTCCATGGTTTGGTCATTCTTGTATCTCCCACCTTCTGGAATGTGGTAAGTTCCCAGGAGCTATTTGTGAAATTGCACTGAATCCTTCATTGTAGAATCAAGCAGCTCCTGACTCCCCTCCTTGTCTAGCTGTGCCCACCTAGCACCCGTGGACATTGTGGCTGGCATCCAAGTTCTAGCAACAGTTATCTCTTGGAGAAAGACAATGGCAGCTCCTTCCCCTTTGCTGGTGGCCTTCAATAATACAACCCATCTTACTCCAGCCACATCTGTCTTTCCTTGGTTCCTTTAACTTCTAGATCAGAGATTTTCAACAGGTGTGCCTCAAGAATGTTTAAAACATGCAATACCTGACTATTTTAGTCAGAGGCACTGACTTATTTTCCCTTAGATTGTCAAATTAAAAAAAAAAATGACTATAACTAACACAATAGCCATCCAGTGTGAATGAATCAAAAGTATACGTACTTCTTGGTCAGACCTGCAAAATATATATTTTTTGATATGCCATAGGATTCTAGTAATTAATTCATGTGTTTCATGAGTGAAAACAGTTGAAAATCGCTATTCTACATGAATAGGTTGTATGATATTTATTAAAGTTTGCATATATACATTTAATCTCACCTAGCATGTAACTGATTTTCCCCATTTTCCTTTCTTTTTCCTCATCCCTTTTCTCCTACTCTCATATGCATGTAGATATAGTCACTTTTTTATATTGCCATATGTATTTTCAAAGACTTAATGAAATACCTATTATGTGTAAAATATAAGTTTAACCTGCAATGAAGAAGTGTTTATGCAAATTGAGAAGAAGGTAGGATCTAATTGAGTGGGAAGGAGAAGAATTAACATTTATTGAGCCCCTACTATGTTTTGAGCACTGTACTAATATCTATATATATAAAAGTCTAAGTGACCAAACAACCGAATGACCAGTCAATAGGTCGCTATGATGGGCAATGACCAACAGGGAGCAGATGCTCAATGCAGGAGTTGCCCCCTGATGGTTAGTGAACTCCTACAGCCAACCTCCCGCAGCCCCTCTCCCCAGCCAACCTCCCATGGCCCTGATCGACCCCAATCACCAGCCAGGCTGAGGGACCCCACCCATGCACAAATTTGTGCAATGGGCCTCTAGTTATGATATATAAGTTCTTGGAGGACATAAAGTCTTGCTTTCTCTCACCCATCCTGTGCACTGCCCAAATGGAGAGTGCTTCCCAAGAGTGGGGTCCACACCTCAGAATTTTGATGGTTGGGCACCCTGGGCCCTCCTTGGAGCCTTTGCAAGCATGGTTTGATCCAAAGGATGAAAGAGTTAGCCTAGCAGAGCTGGCAAAGTGAGGGATAACCTGGGAGTGTTCTAGCTACTATGCAATGAATTACACACACTCACCCAGTCCTTGCAATCACACTAGGAACTATGGGTGTTACCACATCCTACTGTAGGAAGCCATGAGCCTGGGTTTTGGAGGACAATAGAGATGCTCTAGGCACTGGGGACAAAGGACAGGGACTTGATAGTCTGACTGGAGTCTGCAGCCTCACAGTCTGTGCAATGAGCCCAACATCTGGTGCAGTTACAAATGTTTCAGCTGTGGGCAGCTTCTCTGCTGTGGCCTCGGACACCTGTTTCTATTGGGATCACTGCCATGCTCAGCCTTCCTCCAGCTGCCTCAGTCACAGAGCTCAGGGATTTGCCTGCCAGGCTGGATTTGACTTCTTTAACTATTCAGAAAATCAGTAGAGTCCAAATCTGCAAGAATTTACCAGGGAAACATGGTCTTAATATTTAAATACAAAATGCCTGCACCTCCAGAGACTGAGGTCTGAATTTTTCATGATGTCTAAGAGATGTGCAGACTGTTTTGAAATTCTGTATGTAAAATTGAGAAAATAAAGATTGTACTGTCAATTGTCTAAACTCAAGATGCTCATAACCTCACTTTTGAGGAAAAAATACTTCATCTTCTATATAAATGGGTCCGAGGGGAGTATCTGAGACTCCAATACAGAGATGCATCATCTCATGACTCTGTGCAGTGTAATATACCCACCCACACAAATAGACACACATACTCCTTCATGTTTATTTCTGTGCTGTCAAAATCTGTGCTTATGTTTTCCCCCATTCATCAGTAGCCTATGGTACAACTTCCCTAGCACTTACCTAAAACATCTTCATCTGATACAGTGATAAAAAGGACCTCATGTTGAGAATCTCTTTGTAGTTTTGCAAAAGGTTTTACTTTATTTCTTACTAGAGGCCCGGTGCACGAAGACCAGCTTGTGGAAGAATTACAAGTGTGTGGAAAGAATTACATATGTGGAAATATTGTATGATTTCTATTACAGGCGATTCCTAAAGTAGTCAAATTGATAGAGACAGAAAGTAGAATGGTGGTTGCCAGGGACTTGGATGAAGCAGTAGAGAGAATGGGGTGCATGTTTAATAGGTACAGAGCTTCAGTTGGGGAAAATGAAAAAGTTACGGAGATGGTTGGTGGTGATGGTTACACGCAGTGTAAGTGTTCTTAATGCCATTGAACTGCATGCTTCAAAAAGGTTAAAATGGTAGTTTTCATCTTGTGAATATTTCATCACAATAAAATTGTGTTACAGTGGGGTATACCTTCTAATACCTCAGGTTCCATTGAAAGCAGGGAGCATGGGTTTTCACCACTCTACTCCCAGGATGCTAAGCACACAACTTGCAGACAATAGATACTGAAAAAAAAGTTGAAAAATTAATAAATGTAGAAGATCAGACTAATACATTCTAATTCTATTGATAAGGAAACTCAGAGAGGCAGTGTCCTTAGTAAATTCACATGGGCAGTAGATGTCCAAGTCTGCATGGAAACCCAGATATTGTCACCCTTCATCCAACAATATTGTTTTCATTGTGCCAGCCTTTGTTTGCCTCCACTTTCTACACAGTTAGATAGAGCCAGAGAAGATAGATGCAGATAAAGGAACCTGGAATTCCATGCTTTAGGTTAAAAATGATTTTAGAAGACTGAATAGAGAATGGAAAAGGAAGGGGAGAGAACAACACTGGTGGAAGACTTTCCCTGGAATGCTGTCACTTTTTATTTGTTTTTATGTTTTCCAATCTCTTGCCATGTAATCAAAAGCATTGCAATGGGGAGATGGATTGGGCACTCAGTTCTCTCCCAAGGGCTGTAAGGGAACCCCAGCCTCTTAGGTAATCTCACCTAGGAGGGGCTTTTGCTGTGGGGAACAGCCCACATGGTTGGGGATGGACAAGATGATTTAATAGGCCTCTTTCTGCCCTAATTGCTAATCTTCCTCGTGGGACCCCTCTTCTCGTGCAGCATTAAAGACTGCATTAATTTGTTTATATATAAATTCAAGCTACTTCTGTCCTGTCACACTTCTGAGGGCTCCCATTCCAGAGCCCCTGGCTTGTACCACCCATCAGGATTTGCTGATAAGAAAGATGCATTATGCATTTTATTGCCCTGTCTATGGAGCACATGTGACAACTATAAAGTACGTCCATGTGTAGAATGAATAACTGTCAGGGTAATTGATAAAGTAGCCTGTAATAAAGGTAGCTGGAATGGCATTCCTAGATACTGAGGTCTCTAAGTGCTCAAGAGGAGGGAGGAAAGCCACTAAATAAATCTAGTCTCAGAAATTACTGGCATTCAAAAAAAATAGCCAACCAGAATCCTTAGGCCTGCATTTCACTTTCAAGTGTAATTACTTTATGTTGCAATTCATATTTGCTGACACATTGGAATCAACTCAAATAAAGGAATGCCATAAATCTTGCATTGTTTGCACAAAGCACGTGGTGGCGGCACTGGAACACGTCTGGGAGGAGGCTGCCCCTGCCTGTAAATAGTTGAAAAGAATCACGTGGCTAGAGATGATGTAGAGCCAGTTAGGACAAATGGTCTACCCGCAGCCACCCAACCTGTGAAATATGCAAAGAGGTGAGAGGCTCAGTACGTTATCCTTGCAGATGAATTGCAGCTGGCCATTAAAATAATATTAATAACAATCATAGCCAACACTGTCACTCACTCGGCTTCCACTAAGTGCCAGTTACCTAAGTATCCTGGCCTTTTATCCTCAAAACAATTCTACTTGGGAAGTAGCTACATTATCTAGGACACAGTCTTTAACTTCTATGTAACCCAGATTATTCCTTTGGTATTGGAAATAATGATAACAACCCTCAAAGGGTTGTTGAGAGGATTACATTTAGTCATGTATGGAAAGTGCCTAGGTCAGGGCCTGACACTCAGCAGCAGGTGCTCAGAACGATGAGCTGATGTATCATTTTCACTTTAAAGATAAGGAAACCAGGCACAGAGAGATGAGGAACCGCACCCAAGGTCACTGATGGAAGGTTTGAACCTGGCTTTTTATTTTTTTTATTCCAAAGTCAAAATCCATTCTACATGTGCTGCCTGTCTGTGACATGTTCTCCTCATGAGCATTTCCCACAGGTCCTTGTCTGACTTTTGAACATGGAAGGCGGGGGCTTTGTCTTCTCTCCAGCCCATTGCTCCCTTAGTCTGTGCAAAGCTGAAGGAGTGGATGGAGCAATCTCCTTCACCTGGGATTTTCTAGCACGGTGGTTCTCAACCTTCCTAATGCAACCCTTTAATACAGTTCCTCATGTTGTGGTGACCCCCAACCATAAAATGATTTTCGTTGCTATTTCATAACTGTAATTTTTCTACTGTTATGAATCATAATGTAAATATCTGATATGCTATATGTATATATGTATTTTCAGATGGTTGTGACACACAGCACCTTAGTACATGTTGGGTCTTGTCCAGATGTAACTAGTGTGACCCCTCCAAACTGTCAACCTTTTTGCAGTATGATCTCCACTTCCATTGCCCCATGAAAACCAGTTGGATGTTGTTACAGCCACCCTTCACTCTTACTACAGAGTTTGTTTGACTGATGACTAACCATAGTTCACCCCCGACATGGCCGTATCCTTCTCCACCTGTTTTGCATTTGAACTTGGTCTTGCGAGCTGGAATAAGTACTAGAGAAGGAGTCAGATCCAAGATACAGGCCACCACCATATTCCATTACCTGTGTTCTTTGCAGTAAAAGGTGAATATGGGCTATTCCTTGCCCAAGGAGACTGAGCTATGCTTCCCTGTAAGTCCTTGGCTCCCATTTCCACGGTGGTGCCAGGCTATATTCCTCAGCTCAACTGAAGATCCACAGAGCCAGCAGGGCCGTGGCTCATGGAGCTATGCGCTGAGGCTATGCCAGGACTGGCCCATCATCCCCTTCCCCATCGCCATCTTCAAAACCCTGCCATCTTCCTGAGACTATTATCAGTAGGGCTGGAAGGGAAGTGGATTTGAACATTTACAAGAAATATTTTTAGTGTGAAGGGACAAATAAAACAGCTGAGAAACAGAACCAGTGCTTGAACCAATAAAGGGATCAGTGGAGGAAATACACCTTCAATGCTAGTCCCATTGTGAGCTATATTATCTAGGCAGGTTATACAAATGCTCTGGAACTCAATTTTTTCATTTGTAAATAGTAATACACGCTGCACCATAGGTTGAAGTATACTCTGCATGTCAGAGATGCCTTGAAAACTGCTAACTGCCCTGCAAAATGTTCATTGCTGAAAAGAGAATACATATTCAAAAACCAAGGATAGAAGTTTATGTGGCTCTACAACTGGCCAGCTGTGTGATCTTGGACACTTCACAGCTCTGAGCCTCCTCGTCATCTGTAAAATGGGTGAGATCATCTCACTGCTCCACACCTTTGGAATAGGGGCCCAGCCTGTTTCACTGAGTGGTTGTCAGGCTGCAGTTCAATGCAATTGAAAGTGCATGTTTAGAAACTGAACTCCCAAGCACTCTCCAGGTGGTCATCACCATGCCCAGGATAAGAATGGCCACCCAGCGGAGAGTCTCTCACTTCCTTGCAATTCCAAAGGACCCCTTGGCAAATGTAGTCCATTTTTCTCATGTAGAAACCCTTACTTTTCAGGACAAGAAGATTTCCAGCTTTGTCAGCCAAATGACTCTCATCATACCTTAGCTGGAGTGAGAATAGAGAGGAAACAGAAGTCATGGCAGGAATCACTGGGGTTTTTGGTGTAGGTACAAATTAGAAGAGTGGTGATTGCCCTTGCCTCTCATTTGGCTATCTGCCAGACGATGTTTGCACAGGGCTGGGATGAAGTAGCTGAGCTCGCTATTCAGGATAAGTGCTAGTTCTGCTTTGTGCTGCAAGATATATACCAGGACATAAAAAGAGCTCTCTCCATGGTGCTCTGGTTAATTCACAGGAGTTATAGAGAGCCGTCAAAAGCCACCTAATTACTTCTTCCCCCTGTTGTATATTTAAAAGATGGCAGGTATCTTAGTAGATTCAATATAAGTCTGGTATTAAAACCACTGGGCTATAATCTTTTTTTTTTACTCCCTCTTGTAACTGTCAGCTTGATCTGTGAGAGAGAATATTGGCCCCAAGAACCATTTTTGTCCTCGGGCTCCCTTTATCCTTGTAGGAGTGGATGAGACACTGAGTGTCCCCTTTGCTTCTGCTGGCATCCATTTGGCCTCTTGTATACTGAGGGTGATCACTAGGGCAGCTTCTAAAGAAGCATGTCGGACATGTATGCAGTAGGACTGAGGGACCCTTAGGGGCCCAGCCTGCCTTCTGAGCCAGTCTGTGTACAAGCACCCAGCCCTGCACGGTGAGAATCATGTCAGTTGTGGAAACAGTAGTTACCCATCATTGACAGGTTCATGATACCCTCGGTCATCATGAGTAAAGGGAGATGGACTAGAATTCCCATGTAACTGCTGAGCTGTGGAGGCAGGCACTACCATTTCCATCACCAGGTC
>NW_006294339.1:5046154-5072095 GCF_000327345.1 Myotis davidii | reverse complement strand
CAATGTTCCCCAGGGTCCAATGAGGTCTCCTTCATGAGCTTGGTCATCAGGCTCTTTGAAGAGAGACTCCAACCCAGCCCAACTTCAAATCCCTTCCTTCCCAGAACCCTCCCCCATTGTGAAATAGGCCATGGTCTCATCACCCAAAGCAAGGCCAGGACTTCCCCATGTCAGACTCTGTACAACTTTGAAGAGACCAGCTCGGAGGAGACCCTGGCCCATGTGGCTTCCCTCCGCCCTCATCCCAACTGAAAGCCCTCCCTTTGTTTTCTGGGTCCCAGGAACCTTCAGGTGCTCCTTGGAGAGGACGTGAAGGGTAGTTCCGACTTCCACAGCTCAGCTGTATGTGGGAATTCGTAGTCCATCCCCCTTAGAATACATCAGCCAGCCTCATTCGTAGGCACTGAAATGTGCTTGATGTTTGCATCCATTTGCACACGTTTGCAATTATTGTTTCATTCTCCTAATAACCCCAGCATGCAGATACTTTTATTATTGCTAATCTATAGATGAAAAGCAAAAGCAACTTAAAAGTTAAGCAAGGTGATGGCCAGTAAGTGGCAGAGCCTGGAAAGGGAGGGACTCAGATGGTCTGACTCAGAAGCCCCATCCACTGGATCTTGCTGGTTTGACTCTCCTCCGTCTGATTTCAGTATCACTCCCAGCAGAAGTGTTCTTCTCCTCTCCTCGGATGTGGAGGACCTCGGGAATCTTCTGCTTGCTCTGGGAGGGTAAACAAAGCAAATGTCTGAGTGAAGTGGATGCTGCTGAGTGTAGGAGCTTATCTCGTCCCTGGAGAGCTGGCTCTGGGTAAAGGCTCGCCCTCTCCCTCGGCTACTGAAGTGCTAATCGATGCAGCAAATACACCCAATTGACTTCTTGTCAGAGCCCCATCTCTCAACAATGGACAACATCTTCTGTAATTTGAAAACTGATTACAGACCCGTAATCCTGATTCACTTTTTTTATTTTCTTTAACGTAAATGGAGTTTCTCTTTAGAAGAGAGGAAAAGATTTTTCTGGTTTACGCCATACGTTTCCAAGGAGGTTTCTTCGCCAGCCCCATGTTTAGTTAATCTATTAAATTATATAACTGAACTTGAAGATATAGCAAAGGAGAAAATAGTGCTATCTGCATTCCATTTTCATTCATTAAGAACTCTGAGTGTAACAAAAATGATGACCTTCATAAACGGTGTTTATTCAATTTTCTGGTCTATTAACAGATAGATTCTATGTATAAAGTTGATGTATCAGAAACCACAACTACAAAATGGCTAGGAGAATAGATGAGAACATAGGGAGTGGTCCCCAGCTCTGCATTCATATTTTGGTCAGGGGAGGAAATTTAAACAAGGATCACCAATGCAGGGAGACAGGTCAGTTTCCATAGAAACTACTTCTGACAGTGACTCTAAGGCATCACCAAGAGCAGCAGGGAAGTGTTCCAGCCTCGAGCTGAATTCCATTCTAAGACTGTGCATTCTGAATTCTCTGCTGTGCTCCTCCAGCGTTCCTCAAGAGTCGGAGCACTCATGAGAAAGCATGCGCTTTGGAGTTGAGTCGGGTTGTATACTAATAGTGAGGAGAACAGGCTTTGGAGTCCAACAGGATAGGCTTTAGAGCCAGAGTCAGTATGTAGGCTCAAGCCAGCCTGACACCTGTTTTTGTTGTCAAAACTCAGAATAGCTTTTACATTTTTTTAAATATATTTTATTTATTTTTTACAGAGAGGAAGGGAGAGGGATAGAGAGTTAGAAACATCGATGAGAGAGAAACATCGATCAGCCGCCTCCTGCACACTCCTCACTGGAGATGTGCCCGCAACCAAGGTACATGCCCTTGACCGGAATCGAACCTGGGACCCTTCAGTCCGCAGGCTGATGCTCTATCCACTGAGCCAAACCGGTTAGGGCAGCTTTTACATTTTTTAATGATTGAAAGAAATCAAGAGGAATATCACTTCACAACATGTAAAAAGTATATGAAATTTAAATTCCATTGTTAGTAATGTAAGCTTGATGCTCTACTATCGCACTGATGGGTTGGTGCCTTGTCTGAGACTTTCGCACGACAATGGGCAGAGTTGAGTAGTTGCAGCAAAGACAATGTGGCCTGCAAAAGACAAATGTATTCATTTACTGTCTGGCTCCTTATAAAAAGCTGGTCGAGCCCTGGCTGGTTTGGCTCTGGACTGAAGGGTCCCAGGTTCGATTCCGGTCAAGGGCACATGCCAGGGTTGTGGGCTCGATCCCCAGTAGGGGGCGTGCAGAAGGCAGCTGATCAATGATTCTCTCTCATCATTGATGTTTCCATCTCTCTCTCCCTCTCCCTTCCTCTCTGAAATAAATAAAAAATATATATATTTTTAAAAAGCTGGCTGACCTCTCCCCTAGAATCTAAACCCCTATTCTCAAAAGTCAGGCTACTTAAATTATTTGTACCTCAATTTTCTTATCTGAAAAGTAGGCTTAGTAATAGTAGTTACATCAGCAGGTTGTGTGGGTTAAATGCGGTGCTATATGTATATGTTAACACAGTCCCTGCACACAGTAGGCACACAATAAATGTTACCTGATGACCACATGACTTTGGTCAAGTTACGTAAACTCTCGGAGCTTAAATGATCTCATCTTTAAAACGGAGATAATAATACCTACCTTATAGGATTTTTAAAAGGATTAATAAGATAACCCACCAATAACATAATGGCCAATTTTTTAAAAAAATATGTTTTATTGATTTTTTACAAAGAGAAAGCGAGAGAGACAGAGAGTTAAAAACATTGATGAGAGAGAAACATCGATCAGCTGCCTCCTGCACACCTCCCACTGGGGATGTGCCCACAACCAAGGTACACGCCCCTGACCAGAATCGAACCCAGGACCTTTCAGTCCTCAGGCCGATGCTCTATCCACTGAGCCAAACCGGTCAGGGCTGGCCAATTTTTATTTAGCACTTACTTGACAGCTGTGAAAACTGAGACAAAGCGTCTCTAAGGGACTTGCCTAACCCACCCAGGTACTAAGTGACAGAACAGGGTTATGAAACAGGCCATCCCTAGGGCCCACTGCTCTGTCTACATAACTGTCCTCTAGC
Source organism: Myotis davidii (assembly GCF_000327345.1). Classification (NCBI taxonomy): domain Eukaryota; kingdom Metazoa; phylum Chordata; class Mammalia; order Chiroptera; family Vespertilionidae; genus Myotis; species Myotis davidii. The sequence goes on along the minus strand of NW_006294339.1, from coordinate 5,068,996 downwards.
CTCAGTGCCTACCAGGTAGTGAGGCTGTATCCTTGCCCTTCCTTCCTCCTCCTCCTGCTCCCACAGTGGTGCATTCCACATGCCTGGATTGGACACGCCTGCCATTCTACTTTGTAATAATAGCTCTTTGTGATTCTGTCTCCAGCATTCATTTACAATTGTATTAGGATTGATCAAATGTGATTTTGCCATCCTTCCTAGGATGTGATTTTCTTGAGCTTGGAAACCACATCTTATCCTTATGACCCTATTGTCTAGCATGGTACCTGGTCCATTGATAATGCTAAGTTAGTGTTGGCCGGTTGTCTGAAGGAATGAATTAATGAGCAACAATATAAGGTTGTTGATACTGTTTGTGAATTTTCTTACACTAATCCTATTGAGCTTCTTTAGTGATGTGTATGGTCATAAAACACTTGGTATAAAGCTGGTGTAGGAGTTTATATACAAAGGAACTGTTACTCAGTAAGAGCGTTGAGCTGGCCCCTTGAGTTTACCAAAAAAAAAAAAAAAAAAAAAAAAAATTAAGAAAGTATAGTAGTCTCCTCATTGAAAAAAGACCTCTGCAACTTGCCTCTACCTCTTCTTGGCAGTTTCATTCATACTTGCTCTTTGAAAGCCCAGCAGGATTTCTCAGGAAGAAGATGGTGTAAGAGCCAGCTAGACCAGGAATCAGACTGCCCACCTTGGTGATGGATCACCTGTTGGGCGGCAACACAAGACCTCATGTAGCATGACTGAGGCCTTGATAAGCAACCTGATGATGTGCACTGGCTCAGGCCTGGAGATTCAAGGGGGGTTACTGCAGCCCTTACATAGAAATATGTCTCTGGCCCTCAGACTGAACACAGGTCCCTGAGGCTATTCCAACTCCTTAGCCCACGAGACTGGAAGCCAGCTTCTAGACGGGCAGAAAGGAAACCTGAAATTAAGTAGATAATTTTGCTTTCCATGTTAGACCCTGGAATAAAGGAAAATGTGATGGTAAGACTGTCATAAAGCCATCACAGACTTCTATGTGTCAGAAAATTTTAATTATCCATGAGTGTTTAATTAAAGCATTTTTCTTATTTGGAGATGGAAACTGAGGTTTCAGAGGTAGAGGCTGTACATGGAGAGCATTTCAGAGCCTGGAGCAGAATTTAAATTTTATTGACTCCTGATTACCTAACCCAGTGGTTGGCAAACCACGGCTCGCGAGCCACATGTGGCTCTTTGGCCCCATAGCATGGGCCACGAAGTTTCAATTGCACTGTATGTGCACGCCCGCACGTGGTATTTTGTGGAAGAGCCACACTCAAGGGGCCAGTTTGCCAACCACTGACCTAACCCAACCACTAAATTAAGGGCAGAGATTATTCAGTCATTTATCTATTCAACAACTATGTATTGATCACCTATAACAAGCACCAAGGATTCAGCTCTGAGCAAGAAAGATAGATGAGGCCATGGCACTTACTACCCTTGTTTATATTGGGAGAGTCAAACAATAACCATGTAAGTAAATAAATAATTTCAGATGGTGATAAATACCGGGTTGTTACTTTTTTTTTAATTTGGGGTGATGTGATAGGGAGTAACTGGCAGGGCTTGCAAAATTAGATAGGAGGGGTCATAGTAAACAGAACTGATTTGTCTCCCCTGCTAGACTGTTTTAGCCATCTTTGTATGGGTTTCAGTCCCAGCTTTTTGATGGGTGATTTGAGGCAATTGCTTGGTCTCCCTAGACCTCAGTTTCATTATCCATAAGTGAGCTTAATTACAGTATCTATAGAATAGGATTATTCTGAGGCAAAAATAACATGACGCCCACAAAGCACTTAGTTCATAGTAAGCACTCGGTAGATGTAAATAATTGTAATTATTGTTAGTGTATGCCTCACAGCTAATTGTTCACTTTTCTTTATTAGGCAGAGAACAGTGACTGTGTGTGATAAATGTTAGTATATGCATGGTCTAGCCTAGTTCCTGGAACGTAAGTAGTGCTCAATAAATCTCTTGAGTGAATTAGTGAAATCTTTCATTTCTTTTATAGATGTAAACATTATAACATTATAGAAGTTCAGAACTAGAAGGAACCTTAGCATAGTTGAATCAATTCAACCCCTTAATTTAAACAACAGAAAACAGAGGCCAACAGATGTTAAGGAGTTAAGCGCAAAGTTACAAAATCCATTGCTGGTAGATCTGGAAACAGTGTCTGCATCCTCTCAGAGCAGCAGTGTACACAGAAGTAGGTTATAGAGAGTTCTGAGGGCAACAGAGCTACAGTTCTCCAAGATAAGCCCAAATTTAGCATATTTTGTCCCATTAGAACACTGCATCGCGTGAACATGTGGCCTAGTTTTTACTTGGAAATGATGGCAGAGACTGGTCCCGTTCATCTTTTCCTCCCTAGCAGAGCACAGACCCTTGGACAGAACAGATGCTCCATAATGTGTGATAAATGAATGGACAAGTGGCCACCCCACTTGGACCTCAGTGATGTCAAAGTGTTCAGGTGCAAAGTAATCATGAGGTTGACCTCAACATAGAATTTGGAGTTATGCTACCTGTGTTCTAGAATAACCTTTATAATCTCAGCCCTCATCCATTCCCTATGGCCCATCTGATGCAGGGAGCAGTAAATTCCCACCTTGATTAGAATATGCATTGATTAATATGCATTGATTCATCTATGATTGGAGGCTTGTGAGCATTTCAATGACACTAGGGGTTACTGATTTCACAAGCACAGCAGATTGTGTTTAGGAATCATTTAATGAGCTAGGATTAATGTAATAACTCAACAAATACTGATAAATACCTACTATGTGCCAGGCCCTTTTCCTGTCCTCATCAGGAACATGGAGAAAATAACCCTGCTTCCTTCACAGCATGGATTTGAGGAGAGTTAAATGAGACAGTGCATGAGGGGCCCTGAACACAATGCCCAGCACATAGTAACCCCTCAAAATGTTAAGTAGTGTTTATAAAATAGACATGTTCATGAAATTGTGACAGTGACTGCAATGGTGAAGGGAAAGCAAAGTGACTCCAATATTCTTTGAATTTTCATATTACAGAGCTGCCTTTCTTCATTATTATTATTACTAGAGGTCCGGTGCATGACATTCATGCACTGGAATGGGGGCAGTCCCTCAGCTCGGCCTGCACCCTCTCACAGTACGGGACCCCTTGGGGGGTGTCCGACTTCCAGCTTAGGACTTCTCCCCTGTGGGAGTGCTGCTCAGCCAGGAGCAGGGCTCGCTGCTCCTTAGCGCTGCCTCGGAGGCAGGAGAGGCTCCTGCCACTGCCTCTGTGCTCGCCAGCCATAAGCCCTGCTTCTGGCTGAGGGGCACTCCCCCTGTGGGAGCACACTGACCACCACGTGGTCATTCCACTGTTCAGTCGATTTGCATTTTAGCCTTTTATTATATAGGATTATTATTATTTGTTGTTGTTGGTTTTAGAGAGAGTGGAAGGGAGGAAGAGAGACAGAGAGAGAGAAACACTGATGTGAGAGAAACACACTGATTGGTTGCCTCCCACATGTGCCCCAACTGGAGTCGGGGATTGAGCCTGCAACTGGGTACATGCCCTTGACTGGAATCAAACCCATGACCCTTTAGTCTGTGGGCTGATGCTCTAACCATTGAGAAAACCAGTTAGAGCTCTTCCTTATTCTAAACTCACTTTCTTACCAAATCACTTTATCTATAAATTGGGGATATCAGATAAGACAATGCCTGAAATCCTCTCCAGCCTCCTGGTACTCCATCACCTCCTTGGAGGTAGAATCCCACTTCTCTGAGAGCCCAACAGAATTGGTCAGTCTCCCTCTGTTTTGCGTGTTTATTTTATTTTTTATAATGCACAGGCTTATCTGCTTCTGTCCCTCTATCAAGCTGTGTCTCGAGGGTAAGGACAAGATCTTATTCATCTGGTCTCCAGTGCCTCTGACACATAGAAGGTGCCCAGGTTATGAAGGGCAGGGAATACTGCTCCTTTGTTCCTGTATCAACTTAATGCCTTTCCCTGCACCTCACTTTCTCTACCATTCAGTCAAAGGGAAGCCACTCTGTATGTCTCCACCACTTCCTGTCTTTGAAGGCCTAGTGCTATAAGTGAAAATTCAAATGTTTAGGATCTCTAATCCTCCATGGCCCTCCCTAGACAGGGAACAGACAGGAAGCTCCACCCCACCAACTGGATCGCTCTGGGAAGGCTCCAGATCCACAGACATCAAAGATGGGTTTTGCTCGTTGTTTATAAAAGAGCTGTGTGCCCTGCAGAACATGAGACATGGCCTAAAATTTGTGATGAAGCATTTAAATTGGGCCAACAAAACACTCGCACTTCCCACCCCCTGTACAGAGATGGACTTAATGAGCCTGTGTCTTGTTGAGATGAAAGGAACTAAAAACCGACCATCTCCCCACCCCTAAACATTCAGTGCAGAGAGATAACAATGGGGGGAGGGGGGAGAATAAATGAACAGGGAGAGAAGTTTCAAACCATCAAATAAAATAACAGAAGCTCTATGTTTCATTTAAGATCATGTTTCTGTTTTAGGAACGGTTAACCCAGGGTGATTATTGTTGCCTAAGAGAAAGGTGAAAGGAATTAACAGGAACTGAGCACCTAGTGGGGGCCTCATAAGACAGGCCAAGTCAGCAGGGCAGGTTTTCTTTAGACCTTGCATCTAACTGATCGGGATACTGAAGCTCACAGAGGCTGAGAGATCTGCCTGAGGTCACCTCAAATAGGAAGCATTTAAGCCTGGATTCCGAGCCGGGGCTCCCAGCTCCCCGCTCACAGGCTTTTCTCCGAATCCAGCCAAAGGGGGGGCATTAGGAAGAGGACCCCAAAGCCCGTCTGGCTGCAAATCCTGCATATGCCCTCGAAGGAAATCACAGCACTCATAAAATTACAATATGAGAATCGAAAAGGAAAGAAAGAAAGAAGAGTTTAAAGAAAATCAAAGTGGCACAGTGACATGATGCCGCGTTTTGGAGGTTGTCTTTGCACAGACTGTTTAATTGGCATCACATTTTGAGGGTTAGATTAGAGGAAGAAGAAAAAAGACTGTTCAAACTGATTTACATGAAAATGAGAAGAAGGGGAAAAGTGGGGTGTTACAATGTGTGAGCTGAATCCTTAGATCTCTGCCTCGTGAGGGGTGCATGGCAGAACTTCTAAAATGGCTACATGACTTTAATTGAAATATAGAATCGTAATAACACAATGTGACAGGCACCTACTGAGGGGGGCGGTGGCTGCTCCCACCGCTCCCTGGAGCAGCAAACAACTGGGGGATGAAAAAAAATACACACCAAGAAGCACTTGAAAGGGCTTTGTTCTTTTCCAGGCTGTTTGAGCTTTGCCTTTTGAAAAATGCATCTTTTTTTCTCTCATTCACTCCAGGGCCCAATTAATCCACCCCACCCAACCCCCATTCCTAGCATGTTCCTGCTGTGGAGGTATTTTGCATCAGTTAGGGTGTTTGTTGTATACTGGATGGAAGGAAAAAAAAAATTGTAAAATGGCCAGATTTTCCAACAAAGATCCCAAAGCTGTGGACAGCCTGAACCACATTGAGGAGTTGGATGGGGATCTCACTACCCGCCAAGGTTCCCCTCCCATCTCTGCGTGGCTCTGATCATTCTCAAGTGTGCACAGATGTCGAAGTTTACTGCAAGGGTCCTTGATCTAGAGCAGTGGTCGGCAAACTGCGGCTCGTGAGCCACATGCGGCTCTTTGGCCCCTTGAGTGTGGCTCTTCCACAAAATACCATGTGTGGGTGCGCATGTACAGTGCGACTGAAACTTCCTGGCCCATGCGCAGAAGTCGGTATTTTGTGGAAGAGCCACACTCAAGGGGCCAAAGAGCCGCATGTGGCTCGCGAGCCGCAGTTTGCCGACCACTGATCTAGAGGCAGCCCTGGGAGATGGGCCCAGGCGGCAAGGACACGTGATGATGAGGGCAGGCTGTTTAGTGACCGGGGTCAGCAGGGTGGGGCCCCCAGGCTTCTCTCTGACCTGGCCTCCCTAAGTTCTGGCCCAGCCTCCCGGCAGGATTCATCCTCTAATTATGACTATCCCAGGCAGCCCACTTCCCCAGCCCTCTTCCAACTTTTTCTGTAACACATGTTCCATGATCTCATCTTCATCCTCTCCTCCTCCGTTTCCTAATTGTGCCTCATCGAAATGCCATGAGGTCCAGCCAACACCAGCCCCATCTTACAGGCAACACATTAGCTGTGTTCTCCTCACTTCATCATTCCCCATAAAATTTGTGCCTGAAACATACAGGTCTCCTGAAAGATATAGCTTTCTTCAACCATAGGGTGTAGATTCAATCAGCTACGATTTAAACCCATTAGCCCTCCCTGCCCTAATTCCCAGCACACCATCTCTTAATACCAATGCACTTTCATGTTAAAATCAGCAAAAGTTCATTGTAAAAATTTAAATTGTGAGGTTTAGATGAAAGGGGTGTTCCTTTTCATCTATTTGTGGTGAAGGACTAGTTATTTTCTTTCCAATCCATCACGGACCAAGGCGGGGTTCTATAGTGCATGCTTTGTGCACCGGTAACTTACCACGGGAGCCCCGTGCTAACTGCCTTGCCCCTGTCCTGCTTGTGAGACAGGCCCACTGAGCTCACACAGTGTTGCAGCAACATCGCCATAGAAGTTTCTAACCTACTGTTTTCAAACTTCCTTCATCACAGTTTCATAACAGTTTGCAGACCAGTTCTAGTCTGCAGACCACAAATGCATGTTCAGGTTGTTACTGGCTTCACATTCCCCATGGCGCATAATTAGGAGGTGAAGATGCTGGTACCCTCCCGGGCCCGTGTCCTGGGCACCACCGTTCATCCCGATGCACAGCCAGCCAGGATTTGCCATTGACCTGCCTCTCAGATGCACCCACCTCTCCTCAGCTCACCTGCCAGCTCCCGTCACCCAACCTGGCCTGCTCCAGGGCCTCCTACCCGGTCTCTCAGTAGCCCTTCTGACCCAGCTCAAGCCATTCTAAAAAGTCACGCCACAGCTCCCTCTTTAAAATATACATAGAGCAAGTCTCTCCTGCATGTCAAACTCACAGCCAGTGGGCCACATGCCTCATTTATGCTTGGCTTAAAGCCTTTGGTGGCTCATTCTGCTCTTCTGCTAAAGATCACAGCACTTGACATGGCCTGTGAGGAGTCCCTTTCCCTGGGACGCCTGTCACCACTCTACTCAAGAGTCCTCTGCCTCCCATCCCAAGCCTCCTCTGGCCCTTTGCACCTGCTGCTTATCTTGATTGGAATGTCCTCCCCATACTCCCAGCACATATAGCTACTCCTCCAGAGCTCTGTTTTAGGTACTTTGCAAAGTGTGATCCCCACATCCACAAGATATGATTAATCCTATTTTTAAAATATTTTTTATTGATTTCAGAGAGGAGAGAGAAGGAGAGAAAGATAGAAACATCAATGATGAGAATCATTGATCAGCTGCCTCCTACACATCCCCTACTGGGGATCGAGCCCACAGGCATGTGCCTTGACCTGGAATCGACTGTGACTTCCTGGTTTATAGGTCAATGCTCAACCACTGAGCCACACTGGCTGGGCTGATTAATCCTGTTTTTAAAATGAGAAAACCCAAAGCTCAGAGAGGTTAAGAGTTAATTAGACCCACACTCAGCCTATGTGATCCCGGGGCGTGAGCGGGCCGCCATCTGTGCTGCTTCATCCACCGCTGGGCCTGAGTGGGCCTTGGCACGCTGGGCTTTAGGGAATTGTTACAGTCTCTGACTGCCCCTGGGCCACACTGAGACCTTCTCTCCACGCTTCTCTGCTTTTCACCGCGCCGCCGCCCCCCTCGCCCCCCCGCTCTAGCTGACTCTGCTCTTCTTTTAGCATCTCCTCTCATTTACTAGATAATGTGAGCACCCGGCTGTTAGCACCCAGGGAGTCATGATTAGGCAGTGCCTGAAGAACAGCTAAAAATAGCCCCATTTTGCCCATTTTCTCTGTGAAGGCCTGGGTCTGTGGGTTTCAGAGACCCCATCATAATTGTGTTGACCTTTAACTCCACTATTTGGGCCCTGCCATTCTGAGGAGAGAGCCGCCTTACTCAGGGTTAGGGCTTGGTCCTTTTCAGCTTCTTGACAGCAGCTTCCTTGAGCTCCCAGCAGAAAGCAGCCGAGTGAACCATTTTCAGGAGGCCCCCAGCATATTCTGGCCTCTTCACACATGGGAATATGCAGTCAGAAATCCACTTACATGAATAAATGAACTATTCAGGAGATGAAAATCATGTTTCCCCATTTAAAAGAGGAGAAAGAGAATCCCCTGCACTTTGCAACTCCATGATATCCTATAGTTTGTGTCATTGGCTCCACTGGAAGCAAGAGAAGTTCTGAAAAGAGAGAAGAAAAGCCTTCATGATGAAAATAGTTGGGCAGGCACTGGCAATGAGAAAAAAAAATCATATGCTGTAATTATAGATTTTTTTGTTTGTTTTAAATCCCTGGTGATTCATCCATGAGCTCGGTTTAATAATGAAATACTAGAATTATGCATGCAAGTGCAAATTTGGTATCATGTCAGTCAATTCCAAACACTATTTACAGAACAGAATCATTACAGTGCATTACTGTAATGAAGGCGGCAGTGTAGCCTGTTTCAGTACAACATCCCTAAAACACCACTGCAGGATGGTGGCTCTGTACCCCTAGTGCTATGGCCATGCTTGGGAGTTTGAGCTTATCTCAAGCCATCAACATCATTTGAGCTTTGCTATTTAAATAATGCGGCTTAGGTTGTGCTGTTAACAATGTGTATGGCAATTGCTTGTGATGAGAGAGAGACAAAGAGAGAGAGAGAGAGAGAGAGAGAGAGAGAGAGAGAGAGAGAGAGAGATGAGAGATTGATAGAGATTGAGTAAGAATCCCTAAAGGGAAGCTCCTCTGGCCGAGAGAGAGAGAGAGAGAGAGAGAGGTGAGAGATTGATAGAGATTGAGTAGGAATCCCTAAAGGGAAGCTCCTCTAGCTGTGGTTTTCTATAAACATGCTTTTGTCACTGCAAAGATCATACTGCTTTGGTCTGTGATTGCTTATGTGTCTCTTGCCTCACTAGATGGGGCGTTCATTGATAGCAGGGTACCTTGTTTATTTATCTCTGAAATAGTAGGCAGCATGGCACAGCGATTAAAAGCACTGGCTCTGCAGCCAGACAGATTCAAAACTCAGCTCCACCAACATAGCAGCCTGGTGACTTTGCATCGCTAATTAACCTCTCTGTGCCTCAGTCACCCATCTCATAGAGTTGCTATGGGGATTAAGTAAGCAGGACCCTAGAAAGATGCCTGGCACATAGAAAACGCTCATTGGATGTCAGCTGTTATCCTCATCTCTGTACCCCTCATGCTCTGTGCAGTAGCTGGGCTACACAACCCTAGACTACCAATCAGTGTTCGAGGGGTGGAAGGATGAATGGATGAATGGGTGAATGAACAGCACGGCTATACTCCACAGCATGCATTGCTTATCTGAATCTATAGCATTCTTTGTGTTTCAATGGCTCTGCCAGAATCCAGACCTCTTCTTTGTTGGGACTTGAGGCTGCCCAGAGAGGATTGGACTTGGTTCAGATAGCTATCGGGAGAGACAAAGAGGTTTGCACATCAGGGACTGAAGTCGAGCCTCCGCGAATGTGCAAAACTGAGAATGGATGCAGAAGTCATTATTAACTCACACATTTAACAGGATGTTTGCCTTTCAACAAATGGTGACTAATTAATATAACAGTTGATTATGTAGCTCCCTTAATTTGTTACTGGTTTTCAAGCACCAGAGTCATTACGCTAAAGAAGGACAGTGGCTGAGAAGTCCGTGTACAAAACAGATTCTGAAAGATTTCACTCTCTTGGTTCCAAGCCCTGTTTGGATGTAGTCTTGTGTTTGGGTCTGACTTGGTAGCAGTTTACAAGTCCCCCTGTAGAAGTCAAACCCTGTGCCCTGGCAAGGTGAGAATGAGAGCCTGGTGTGGTGAGTAGGTGTGTGGAGGGGCTGTGTAGTCAGACTGCCTGGGTTCAAATCCTACCGCTGACGTCCAGAAATGCTGTTCCAATAGTAACTCTTTCACAAAGAAGTTAGAAGGATTAAAGTGTTTAAGACTTCTGGCATATGATTAAGGGCTGAAAAATATTTGATATTATTAGTCATAACCTACCTCCTGCTTTTCTCTCCAGCCTGTGTCCTTACGTTCTCCTCAGGGATCTGATTTCCTGAAAAATATTTGATATTATTAGTCATAACCTATCTCCTGCTTTTCTCTCCAGCCTGTGTCCTTACATTCTCCTCAGGGATCTGATTTCCCAAATTTCTCCTGCCCCGATGACCCAGGCCTGCTCATGCTGTTCCCTGGGTCTCAGAGCTTCAGTAATTCATTAACATACTCCCGTACCCCACTGCACACACACATTTTCGCCTCTCCCACCCAGCTTGGCATGCTCCTATTCATCCTACAAACCTCAGCCTAAGTCCTCTTCGAAGCACCCCTGCGTCTGCTGGGTAGACATGGGCACTCCATGTCCTGTACTGCTTTATCCCTTGCATATATTATGTTTCAATGACTGTAAAATCCTTCTTTTCCTCACATTTTAACATCTCTGCAATGAGGCTTTGGCTTGGTCTATAACATCTTGGATTCAGTGCAATACAGCACCTCCATGATAGCTTGTCCTATCCCATATATAGTATCATTATTTGTGCATCTGAGCAAACTGAGGGTGGAGACTATGATGTATGGTCTTTGTATTCCTTGGCCCTAGAGAAGGCCCTCAATCAGTGCTGCTAAACAAATAGGAGAATAAATGAACAACAATATAGCTAGGAGCCTGATTTTGTTACACCATTTTTTTTTATATATTCAAACTTCTGAAAAAATAGCTACAATATAGCACTCACTATGTGCCAGGCACCATTCACAGCAGGTACATATATTAATTAATTGATTCACTTCATCTTCATGATAACCCAATGAAGTAGTTTCTACTTTTATCTTCATTTCACAAATGAAGGAAGCGGAGGTTCAGGGAGGCTAAGCAGCCTGCCCAAGATCCTACTGCTAGGGGTGATGGAGCTGGGATTTTCAACCTAGTAAATCTTCCCCTTAGCCTCTGGCCTTTTATTGTTGTGACTGGATTGATTCAAAACTCCTTAATTGGGCATCCAGAGCCTTTCCTGCCCTGTCATTCACTCTCTGCCTGGACAAGCTGTGCACTCCAGCTGCCATGCCCTATTCTCATATCCTCAGTCAAGACAAGTGCAATTTGAGGGAGCTACTATATTTTGCAAATGTCACTTCTCTGCCTAGAATTATATTTTCCTTCCCTTGACCATCAATTTAAATACAGAACTGGCTTCAAAGCCCATCCCAATCCATCCTTCCTCCCATGATGTCTTCATAACCCACTCCTCCCTCCACGGAGTCTGTTTCCTTCTAACTCACTGTGTGTAGTAGCCTTTGAAAATTATATGTGTGCCCATTTATGCATCTGTAATGAACTTGTGTTAGGGTTTATGTTGTGATGGCTTTTTCTAACCCTGTTTTCACCTTTGACTGTCAAATACTTGAGGATAGGGGCAGGTCTTAAATACTTTTAAGGTCCCCCAAAATCTTCCTATTCCAAAGCCCCAGAAGTAGTAAGGATGAAATCTGTTGATAAAAAATATTATGAGAAACTATACAACCTATTATATTAACATTTTATATCACTCAACAATGTTTAGTGTCTACTGAGCACCCATGGTGTTCTAGGAACTGAGCTAATTACCATTCCCCTTATAGCTCTTATTACTACTAATAATAGCACCTAACATGTATTGAGCACTTATACTTTCTCAGACATTGTGCTAGGTAGCATATGCATCAATTCTTTTAATCCTTACAAAACCCTATTATCTTCAATTTACAGATGAAATTGAGGCTCAGAAATATTAAATATTATGTCTTATAAACACCATGAGTGTTTGTTTTTACTCATTTTTTTATCCACCCAAAAGTTTCTGACTCTTTTTAGGTGCTCAATGAATATTTATTGATTGAGTAAATGGATAAACCAATGAGCTCATTTTAAAAATAGCCGTCTGGCCCCAGAATCATCAATCATAATTATTATGCTACCCTGACTACCTCAGCCCTATTTTACAGATAAGGATACTTAGACTTGAGAAGTAAGGTACTTGTCCCAGTTCATGCAACTAAGAAATAGCAGAGTTGAGGAAATACTCAGGTCTATCTAACTATCCTTGAAAAAGAACATTTAGCCCAAGGGTAATTTTACTATGTGAATGGTCTATAGGATAGAGTTACAATGTGTCCTTTTTTCCCATCTTTCTCAAAGACCCCCAGGGCAGTCGACATTAGATATATTTAGTATATGAGCCTAAGAATTGCCCACTTTTTATGGAGTATTGTTTCAGCTCTCTAAAAAGACCTCATGATTGCTCACAGTCTACTAGAACATTGATCTATAAGTTGTAATCCTCTGTTTTTTTTTTCATATCTTTAAACATGGAACAAGCCATAATCCCCGTGTGATAAATCAGAAACTTTTATATGGTGGCGTTTGAATTTTTTTCTTAGTATGGGTTATAAAATGCTTTCACAGGATGTTAGAGGTCAAAGGGACAATAGAAATCATCTGCCTAAGAAGTTCACTCCTGTGCTCCAGAGGTACTGGGCTCCAGTTACAGGATGATGGGTTCGGTGAGCTGTTTTCACATAGACCCGTTTAAATTCCACATGTTCCAGTTGAATCCTTATGATTTGTGAAAATTCGGTTAAGAATCTTAACCCCTCTGAGCTGTAGTTTCCTCCTTTTTAAAATTAGAATTATGTATAATACTAGAGGCCCAGTGCATGAATTAGTGCACCAGTGGGGTCCCTCGGTCTGGCCTGTGGGATCGGGCCAAAACTGGCTCTCCAACATCCCCCAAGGGGTCCCGGATTGTGAGAGGGCATAGGCCAGGCAAGGGACCCCACTGGTGCATGATCGGGGCCAAGGAGGGTCGCAGGAGGTTGGACAGCCGGGGAGGGACCATGGAAGGGCTCTAGGGTGTGTCTGGCCTGTCTTACTCAATCCCAATTGGCCAGACCCCAGCAGCAAGCTAACCTACTGGTAGGAGCATCTGCCCCCTGTTGGTCAGTGCACATCATAGCGAGCAGTTGAGCAGCCTTAGCATAGCATTAGCATATTACACTTTGATTTGTTGAACAGACGACTGGACACTTAGCATATTAGGCTTTTATTATATAGGGTTATCTTGTGTGGTTGCTGTCAGGATTAGACATTATGTAAATCAAGGATCAACCATACTGGTACCAAGTAGACAGTAAATAAATGTGAGCAATTATTTCAAAAAGCCCGAGAGAATCTATATTTGCCTTTAATAAAGTTGTAAAGATGTATAGATGGATGGATGTAGAGGTAGTTTGAGATTTTAGAAGATGTACTTTAAGCAGAGGACACTACACACACACACACACACACACATACACACACACACATACACACACAACGTGTAAGAAGCAGTATATTGTCAAACTCTTGGATTTTGGAATTAGACAGTTAGGGTCAGGGAGGGGCCCAATCTCAGGACTTCTACTTTCTAGCTATTTGAACTAGACCTGCAACATCACCTCTCTGAATCTCACTGCTCCTCTATGTCAAATAAGTGATCATGACACTTTCCTCACTGGCTTATAATGAGAAGCAAGTTTGATCCCATAAGGCAAGCTGAGCATCAGGCACATGGGAGGTGCTCCAGAACGCCCCCTCCCAAGCCCCTGGATGTTTCCTATTGTATCCCATGATGAAAAACCCAAGGCTGCCTATTTGTTGGAATGCACGTCCTGAAGTGGGGAGAGGGCATTCAGAAGAAACCTCGGTGTCCTCCTCCTTTCGCTCACCTGCTTGCAGGTGCACCGGTGCAGGAGACCATCCCTTCAGCAGGCGCCTTTGTTCTGCTGCAGTTGCAGGCGCCCAGCTAATCCTTCTGCTTCCCAGATGCTCCGGGAACCGCTGTATTTTTAGCTCATCTCTTTTATGTGCCTCACTCCAAATATATCTTATTATTCATTTCAAAACTTGGCAACTCCTATCACGTTGTCCCCTCATTCCATTTTGATACACAAAGGAAGGACAGAATGAATCAGGCTCAAGCCCAGTTCTTCTGCTCAGTCCAGTCCAGAGCTTCCAGGATTTCTGGTCCCGTCCACTCATGGCCCCACTCTGGGCGTCACGAGGACTCGCTCACATTCTCATCTGCCTCGTGTTATAGAATGTGTAACTCCGTACTGCGGGCAGGTGCACTCAAGGGTACCACACCCAGCAGTCACAGCCCAGTTCTGGGACAAGCACGTGGGAGTGAATAATAACAGCCTAGTTGAGCATTTCTAACATTAAGTCATTGGCTCAACAGATATAAGTAAGTGCTGACTGTGCCCCAGGACATGTGTTAGGGGAGGACTTACATGTTGCATTAACAGAAAAGGTGGTACTTCATAGGCTGTGCTTTGAGTGACTTGGAGATGACAATATCACATTTATTACGCATTTCCTGTGCTCTGGGCACCATGTGTTCACTCATATAATTCTCATAAACACTCTCGTGAGATGGACACAGTGATTTCCATTATACAGGTGAGAAAGCAAAGTCACAGGAAGGGGAAGTGACGAGCCCAAATGTCACAGTTTGTGATGGAGGAGCCGGGCTTTGCACCTGTGCTCTTAAGCACTGTCCATACTCCCTCTGGGACCCCCAGACTGCCTCTCCTTCCAGGGTCCTAACAGCTGAAATGGTGCCTAAAGGCTCAGAGCCTGGGCCTTACTATAGTAGAGATTGTATTGCTGGTTTGCTGTCAGGGACAGATACAGCTGGACATTAAAGTGGTGGAAAGCGATTTTATTTAACTGACAGTAGGGGAAAGAGCTGAGCTCCACTAGGATTTATGCAGCAGGACTGCATAAATGGGAAAATGAGGGAGAGGGAATAGTGGAGGCTTGTGCAGACAGCCCAGACCTGTGCAGAGCAGTTTAGAAAAATTAGAAAAGGTGGGCAGGTGAGGTTAGTCCACATTAAACTCACATGGGTTTACCAACTGATGTTCATCCAACCTCCCATTGAGACTGGGAGATGGGGCCCCCTGCAGCCTGTTGAAAGGCTTTACTGTAGTTGAGAATAACAGCAGAGTGGAGTACAAAGGAGCTAGCCAATTTCACCACCACCCTAATATTTTAAAATTGATTTTGAGAGAGAGAGAGAGAGAGAGATAGAGAGAGAGAGACATTAATGTGAGAGAGAAACATCGATCAGTTGCCTCCTGTATGCATCCCACCTGGGATTGAACCCACAACCTGGGTGTGTGCCTTCACCAGAAATCTAACCTGCCAGCCTTTGGTGTATGGGACAATGCTCCAACCAACTGAGCCACACCAGTCAGGGCACCACCCCAATTTTCTAACCAGGCCTTAAAAATCCTGCATCCCTCACCTCTGCCTGCCTTCTCACTGCCACTTTCTGCCTAGTGTGTTATGGTCCAGTAATCCCAATCTGATTGCAGTAATCCCAATCTGGTCCAGTAATCCCAATCTGATTCCCAATCTATAAAATGCTATTCTATAGCTTCCCGTGTCTTTGTTATGCCTCTGAGTGAGGTGTCTTGATTCCTACTACCCCCATTGTCTCTAATTTTTAACTGGTCAAGTCCTATGAATTGAGTCCACTTAGGCCTCCATGCCTACCCTGTTCTTACCTTTGGTATAGCCTGAGCATAATACTCACCTATTCATTCCACAAATCATCACTGAGCCCCACAGTGTCTGTCACTGTGCTGGTGCTGGGGAAGCGGTGATGAGCCAGGAACAGGCGTGGGATTTCTTTCCTAGTCTCCGCAGACTGATGGAGGAGACAGATATTAACCAGGAAGTTCATGCAAGAGAAGGGATAATTACAGACTGTGATATGTGTTAGGGAGAAAGAGAATGGTTTCTTGGAAAATAGTAAACAAAGGCTAACCCCCTGTCTCCATAGAGAATATGAGCTCCTTACAGGCAAGGATCTGACCAGCTTTAGTGTTGTATTGCCAGCCCCCACCACAGTGCCTGACACAGAGGAGCCCCATTACTAGAATTGAGTCTGGGGGCATGTCACAGCCAGGCCAATAGCTGGTGGTATTTTATGTAGGAAGCACTGAGCAACTAAGCCAGAACTCCTCACCTGTGCCCTGGATGCAGCTGTCTCTGAGTCTGGCACAGAGATGAAAATATATTCCAGGAAGGATGGGAAGGAGGGATACATGAGCAGAGATCTGGGCAGAATCTGGCCATCACTGCCCTGCAGGAAATGATCTGATGTAGAAAAATGGGCATGAAGTTTGCAATCACACCGATGTTTAGCACCAGCTCCGAACACATTGATTAAACAGTGGTGGGGCACCTTGCTTAAGCCCTCTGAGGCTCAGTCTTCTCACCTCTAACAAGGAAAAGATAGAGTGAGGGGTTAGAATATATTAGTTCATACCAATGTTTCCCTCTGAGACCCTAAGGTGAGTTGAAGGAGATGGTGTTTGGCACATTTTCAATGAGGGGGCAACTTTGTGCTAAATTCTTTTACTGACAGTTCATTTTCCACGGTAACAACCTAACAAATCGTGGGGCCAATTAGTGTAAGAAAAACAACTGAGCCTGGTACTCAGAGAGCTCAGCCCACCATGCCAATGGTCTGGCGGCGCATGTGGGGAAATGCTGCACAGCACTAAATGGGAAGTAATTGGATAGATGTGGCTATAAATTACACAGCGCTGCACTACATCCAGCCTCTGATTTAAGTAGCCAGGTCCGACAGTAATAGGTAAACTAAAGGGTTTGCCGTCCTGCATTGAAAAGCAGAGCAGAGCTGGCTGGGACCAGTCCTGCCCCTCATTTTAGAGTCGAGAAAATTAAGGCTCACCGAGGGAGTAGAGATGAGACTAGATACCTAAGAATCTGTTGTTTCATCCCTGTATTCTCTTGTCAAACTCCTCAAATGAAGGTATCTGGAGATGAACCTAAGGAGATGACTCCATTTCTTTCCGAAGACGGCCGTAACAGATGATCACAACTGAGTGGCTTATTGCCTCAGAGTCCTGAGAGGCGAGAAGTCTGAGGTAAAGGTTCTGGCAAGGTTGATGCCTTCTGAGGATTGTGAGAGGGAACTGTCCCATGCCTCTCTCCTGGTGTCTGGTGGTTTGCTGGCCATCTTTGGTGTTCCTTGACCTCTAGACACATCACCCCAATCTCGGCCTTCATATCTGCCAGGCATTCTCCTTGTGCATGTGGCTGTGTCCAATTTCCTCTTGCTATGAAGACACCAGTCCTATTGGGTTAGAGGCACATCCTATTCTAGTATGACCTAATTTTAACTAATCCTATATAATAAAGAGCTAATATGCTAATTAGACCGAACAACTGAACGACTGTCTGGACATCTTTCCAGACAACCATCTGGACGACCTTCTGGACAAAGCTGGGGCTGTGAGGGCCAGCCAAAGCAGCCGGGGCTGTGAGGGCCAGTCGGGGCTGCGAGGGCCAAGCCCCTTGCACAAATTTTGTGAATCAGGCCGCTAGTTAATCTATAAGATCCCTATTTCCAAGGAAGGTCACATTCTGAAGTACTGATTTTAAGGACGTCAACATACAGATTTTGGGAGGGCACCATTCAACATGGAAAAATAACTGACAAATGAGATAACAGAATCTTTGATCTGGAGAGGAACTGCCGTTTATTAAGCAACGCTAGGTGCCAGGCAGGATACTAAAATTTTAGCAGCATGATTTTATTTAGTTTTCACCCCAATCAAATGGAGTATATATGGGACACCCAGGTTCAGAGATGCTGGGTGATTTGTCTAAGGTGACACAAGTAGCACACACTTGGATTTCAGATGCTGGCCTCTGTCTAATCCACAGTCATGTGTTTCCTTAGAACCCAAGTGTTTTAATAAAAAAGGAATCTTAGAATCCATATTTACCACCACCTTAATTTATAAATAAAGACGGCTTGACCTGGAATCCCAGCCTTCTCACCCCTAATATAGCACTCTTCCTGTTGGCTTTGTTTTAGTCCACATTCATTTTTTTGGTAAGTTTCTGTCTGGCATGCAAGGCTTCACTGTGACCAAGGCGGAGGTTAATTTCAGACTGGTTACAATGCAGAAAGTAGTTTTCCATTAAATATAATCACCTCATTTCTGCAGTGACTTGTGGCAAAACATGCTGTTTCATTTCCATTCATTCACACTCATTTACCTACTTGCTATAGAAATTTTACACCATAAGCTAAAATGTTGAAATCATTGGTTACATTACTGAACACCTACAATGGTTATTAGGATTCTTCATGCGGGAAGTAACAGAAATAAAAATAAGAATTTGAGGGGAGTGAAAAATATAGGCAGTTAATATACATTCAAGCCGAAACCGGTTTGGCTCAGTGGATGGAGCATCGGCCTGCGGACTGAAAGGTCCCAGGTTCGATTCCGGTCAAGGGCATGTACCTGGGTTGCGGGCACATCCCCAGTAGGAGGTGTGCAGGAGGCAGCTGATTGATGTTTCTCTCCCATCGATGTTTCTGACTCTCTGTCTCTCTCCCTTCCTCTCTGTAAAAAATCAATAAAATATATTTTAAAAAAAATACATTCAAAATTGTGTTCAAGTGCACAGAGGCTGCCTGGGTCTACCTTTTATCAGCAGTGTGACCTGGGCAAGTACTCAACCTCTCTGTTACCTCAGCAGTACAAGCAGGGAAGTGACATGGAAGGCTGTTGGGTGAATGAAATAAATGAAGATTCTGTATGTAGAGGACTTGGCAGGATACCTAGCATATAGTCGGCACTCTCTGAATCATACCCTTTTTTAATATAATAAAAATAAAATCTGAATCCATATGCATATTTGGAGAATCTTCCAAGTTTGGGATATTTTTTCCCCCAGAGTTTCAGAAGTGTAAATTTTTCTCACATTTAGTCAACCTGAACTATTTAAAATGTGGTTGTAGAAAATAGAAAAGTAATGGCTGATGTTTATTTATGCCATAGGAATGCAAGGACAAAGAAAACTCTAACTTTAAGAACTTCTAAGCCACTAAATGACCTTCTGTGTTGGACCAGTTGTTACCTGATGGAATTGATAAAAGCCTTTAGTCTGCATCCTACTTGCAATTGAGTCTTTGAAGTGATCAGTGCCTTGATTTCTCCTGTTCTCAGAGAGAGGAAGAAGGAATGGGAGGTAGAGAAGGGAGCATGCCAAGATTTATGTTTTTCTCCAACATATTTTTATGAAAACATTTAAATAAACAGAAAATTTTACCTTTTGCCATATTTGCTTTCTCTGACTCTCTCTCTAGATAAGTTAAGTGATCAATGAATAGACAACTAGATAATAAATAGCCATGTTAGGTGTGCTCCTTGCTGCTGGGGTTTCATTGTTTCTAGGTACCTCCTGTGAACAGTGCTAGGAATATAGTTTTTAAATCATGAGTTCATATTGATATTTCCAATTAAAATGTAAAATGATCAGGTCATTTCTTAATTTTATATTTGCATATCATTTTTCTTGCACTGAAAATCTTGCTTTCTAATACTATGCATTTATTTTATACTAATATGTACCTAAAGCAAATTCAAAATTTCAATTCCAATGTTAATTACTACTAACAATAAACCAGGCATAGACTTGCATGTCGAAAGACTTTCTGAAAGCCCACGTTAGCCTGATATTTCTTGGGCAAGTCACTTCTTTCTGAGACTGTCTTCTGTTGTCTAAAATAAGGATAACAATGATTATTGTGTTGTTCAGAAAGCTCTTGGTTTGCAAGTAGTAATATGAAACTCACCTCACAACAGAAGGAATTCACTGATTTATATAACTGGAAACTACAGGGTTAAATTTCTCTGGATCAGGGGGCCCAGGTTCTTAAATGAGGCTATAAAGTTTGAAACTCTCTCTTGAACTCTTAGCTCTTTCTCTTTCCCACCACCCTTTGGCTACTCCTAAACTATTATCCTGTCCGCTCTAAGGAAGACCTCACCTGAGGGAGCCATGCTTGGCAATTGAACACTATGTAACGTAGCCATTACATTGATAATTTTAATCTAGGTTGCCTGGGATAACATCCAAGGTATTAAAGGCCTACCATCTACCAGATACACTGCTAGGCATGTCAAGTAATCTTCCTCACATCTCTGTAAGGGAGGGATTGTTCCCATTTTGTAGGTTAAAAAACTAAGGCCCAGTGGGATAAAGTGACTTGCCCATGGCCTCAAAGCTGAGATTTAGATCCTTCCATCACACTTCATGCCTTTGGAGGTGGGGACAAAACAGCACAATGTATAAACTACTCTGAGTATGTACCAGAAAAGAAGCCCTCCGCCTGCCTTCACACACACACACACACACACACACACACACACACACACACACCACTGTGGACTTTTGAGAGCTCTAACTGCATATTAAATCGTCTCTGGGGCCTAGTATACCCTTGTACCTAAGAGCTTTAGGGGAGGAATGAGAATGGAGTGAGAGCAGACAGCTAGGCCAGCCCACCACCAACTGTGGCTATGCTGTAGCCACATCGTAGGTCATGGGACATGGAGTTTGGATTGAACTCCAGTGTTAAGAAATTAGTGTTTCACATAGAAGCCTGTTTTCTGTTTAATGTGGTTTTTACATCTCCTGCACTGAAATCTGCTTCATTGTCACTCTGGTGATTGCTAACTGATGAAGCACACCTGGCTCCACTTGGCCTGTTAGACAAATTTAAACCCAAATCATGGATCTAGGATGCTCTCAGCTGGTTAACTCGTTCATCTCTCTATTTTTAGGTCAGGGCTTCAGTCCCATCTTCCAGTGCCGTGTGTTTATGACATGTGTGTAGAGAGTGACTAAGAAGCTGTCTTTTATAGCTGTCATCTTGTTATAAAACTTAAAAAGGATTTAAAGAAGTGTCAAGAGCAAACAAGGACATGAGAATTTATTGGATCCAAACTCCTCATTTCACAGCTGAGGAAAGGAAGACTGGGGAGGGAAACAGAGGCACAAACAAGCAAAGAGTCAGTGAGGTTGCGGGGGTGGTGTTTCAGGGAAGACTTGGACTCAAGATCCTATTGACATTCATTCATTCAAAATGTTCATTTAAATATGGCAGTCTCAAAGAGATAGAAAGTAGAATGTGGTCGCCAGGGTTGGGGGCAAAGGAGGGAAGGGGAGTTAGTGTTTAATGATGGATGGTCTGTTGGGAAAGATGAGAAAGTTCTGGAGAGAGATGGTGGTGATGTTGCAGAACAATGTGAATCTACTTAATACCACAGAACTATAAACTTAAAATGGTAAATGTATGTATCTTCACCACAATAAAAATATATAGGTACTGAATTCCTACTGTACGTCAGGCACCATACTTAATGTTCAGGAAGTCTCCGGCATATTCGCTACAAACATTTTTGCATTTTCACTGCAAACATTTTTGTGGTACAATTAATTGGCCATCAGATGATTCACCCTGAAATATAAGATAGCTGGTTGAGAGTTTGGTTTGCTTTTGGCAGATTTAATGTATGTAAGCTAGTTGTCAGTTTGGTGTCAAGTCTCCATTATATTTTATCAAGCTGAGCCTTCATAATGGGCTATATGGTGATGAGGAGATGTGGTGGTCTTAAAATAGTGCATGATGACAACTATGTGTAAACCAGATTGCAAGCCTACATGTTGAGTCAGATTGCATACTAAGCTTGAAAATGATAACACAGATTGCAAATCCTTTGGTGAACATATTATCCCCTCCTACCCATTAAAACCAAAAATTTACCAAGCTACAGAAAACGTAAAATAGGCAACTACTAATTTACAACAGTCTGTGAGAGCATTAATTATATTTTTAGTTGGAAACTGTACCTCTCTTAATGAAGGAAGAAATTGAAGCAAAAAAGGGAAAGTGCATTGCTGAACAAAGAAATGAATCAAGTCCAAAAAAAATGTATAATGCTATGAACAAAAGACCTTAAAGATTTTTTTGCAATAGTCATTTTTAAATCACATTATAAATAGTTGGTTTTGTTGTGTCATTTTTAATGTTCCTCTTGTATTTTTTATTTTATCTTTAATGACAAAATTTCCTTCTGGCCAATTAGTTGTGTAGCGAAAATGCTTGCGGCCAAATGTCAAGAAGCACTCAGGATAAGAAGATGAGGAAAAAAGATATTGTTGCTGCCACAGCCCTGGAGCTGACTCTATGTATGTGGCCCACTTGGGAAGTCCAGAAAGCTGAGAGGTCTTGCAGCTTGGGGACCAGGTCTCTGCAGGAAATTCAGGGGCACTTTTGAGAACAGACATCTGTCCTGAGGTCTGAAGGAGAAGGAGCTGAGCTTTCCAGGCAGATGGACTAGCATGTGCAAAAACCTGAGGTGGAAGTATGATGCTTTTGAGGAACTGGAGAATGGCCAGATGTGGGGAAACAAGGTCAGGT
This sequence comes from Myotis davidii, assembly GCF_000327345.1. Taxonomy (NCBI): domain Eukaryota; kingdom Metazoa; phylum Chordata; class Mammalia; order Chiroptera; family Vespertilionidae; genus Myotis; species Myotis davidii. The sequence goes on along the minus strand of NW_006294339.1, from coordinate 5,046,451 downwards.
CTCGAGAGGTCAGGCAGGGGACCTGGCAAAGGTTTTTGCCTATTTTATATTTTCCATAGCTTGGTAAACTTTTGGTTTTACCCTAAAAGCAATGAGGAACTTGTAATATGGTTTAACCCTATGAGATTGACCTAATTAAATGTGGCAGATTTCCCCTCAGTCCCTTCACACTCTGGTGTAACTATTAGAAAAAGTGGATGAGTAGGGTCTGGGGCTACTGTGTGAATCCAGGCCATAAATCATGGCTATGACCTAGGTCTGGTGGTGGAGATAAAAAGGAATGGCCAAAGTCAAAGG
>NW_006294339.1:5034803-5046089 GCF_000327345.1 Myotis davidii | reverse complement strand
GGGGGGGGGGGGGAGGTGAGAAGGACGGAAGCTCAAGGCTGGCTGTAGAAATGAATGATGGTGTGCACACTAAATTCACCAAATTCAAATATGAAAGACAAAGCATTGTGCATTTTTCTTTAATATTTGTTAGAATTTTAATACATATTAGTATTTTATATAGTTAGTATAAATCAGTATAAAATTTTTAAAAATTATCTATATATATAGATAGGTCAACCGGTCACTATGACATGCACTGGCAACGAGGGGGCAGACTCTCAACACAGGCAATGCCCCCTGTTGGTCAGTCACTGCGCTCACAAAGCCAACCTCCCAGAGTCAGCCAACCTCCTGTGGTCCCTCACCCTGGCCGGCCCAAATTGGCTGGATTGCCATCACCAGCCAGGCCAAGGAACCCCACCTGTGCACGAATTTGTGCACCTGGCCTCTAGTTATAAATAAGCAAGAAGCAAGATTTTAAAAATCAGTAGTAATCCACCACTTGAAAGAACCCTTGTTAAGATTGTATTGGATACAGTTCCAGATTTTTCATACACACACACACACACACACACACAGAAATGCATACTTTTATTTTTAAAAACAGGAGTATATTAAATATACTATTTTATCGTATGCTTTTGATTCATTCAACAAGATATTATGATTATACTTCCACCACAAAAAGTAAATTATGTCCCCAAGATGACTTTCAGTGACTGTGTATTATTTCATCGTATAGAGAAATGCAATTTCTTCAACCAGTCAGTTAATGTTCAGCATTTCTAATTTTTCACTGGTCTAATAGCACTTCAGGGAATATCTTGCATCCAAATCTTTGCCCACATCTTACATTATTTACAGATAATTGAATTTCTACAAGAAGATTCATAGGGTCAAAGTTTATGCATGTTTTCAAGGCTTTGAAACACACAGCCGGTCTGCCCTCCAGAAAAGTTGCACTAAATCACACTTCAACAAATAACAAAAAATCACCATAATAGCCAACACTTACATAACTCTTACTATGAGCTTTGCACCCTTCCAGGCCATTTACATATACTCACTCATTAATCCTCCTAGCAGGACTACAGAGAGGCACTACTATTATCCCCATTGTACACAGAAAACCAGGAGCCCAAGGAAATACCTGTTTCCCCACACTTTTGTCAACACTGAGTGGGAACCTTTATTTTCTCTTTTTTGCGGGGGGGGAGAGGATGGCATTTCATTAATATCTGATATAGTTTATATGAATCAATGTAATATTTTCAACAACCTTTTAGGTTCTATATCATTCTTTATATTATAAAAGTAGAGAAAATAAGGTACAAAAAGTTAGAGTGATGTACCCAATGTTACACATCTGATAAAGGAAAGAGCTTAGATTTGAAGTGTGTTCTCTCTGGTTCCAGAGTCCATATTCTTTCTTCTGTTATCACACTGCCTCCTCAGCTAGAGGCTAGGGTATTTGGAAATTTAGTCTAGTTCTTGAGTAAAACTTCTGGAAGATCTTAGGATGGGAACTCTGGGAAGAATTCACTCTGACATTCTCCATATAGCATATGATGATGGGGTGTCTGGGGCTGGTACAGAGATTGCCTCCCAGCCTCATTGGTGCTGTGTTGCAGCAAACACATCCAAAAATATGTTAGAAGAGAGAAAGGCCTTTATAATGAGCTTTTGTCTTGTGAGGTTTTAACTACTGTAATTGCCTATAATGTGAAGGAGTGTATTTTTCTATATGTCTGTTTTTATTGTGTCTATCTGCATACTTGTTTTTTTATTTTGTTTTGTTTTGTTTTTAACTCACTGGAATCCTGGTGGGTATTTTTCCTGTGAATAGTTTTGCCTACTCATACGCGCACGCACACACACACACACACACACACACACTAATAATATGAAGGCTAAATGGAGTAGAATTTATTCTTTACAAAAAGCTAGTGGCAAAGTCTGAGCTGATGACTTTCTAATCCATACTGTATTTAATTGGCTGTATTGAACCATGATACAAATTAAGTCTTCTCTGTAATTTATTCTGTCAGATGGTAACCCTCCAAACAATTTGATACTTCATTTAAACATTGGTAAATGGCTCATGGAAATGCTAATGAAAAAAAAAAAGATTTAGTGATGATCAGATACGAAACCCTCTGTTCACAAAATGAATCCTGTGTGAAATGTCTTGAATTAATCTGATTCAATCATTCATTGAACATTTATTGAGCAACTACCTTGTGCAATGTATGTCTTCAGATGCTTGGTTCTTCCTTCTTTTAAAAAAATTATCAAATATTATCGAGCATTTATAGTTCAAAAGGAGCAGTATTAGGAGCTAGGATAGATTGAGGAGGACCAGAAATCAATCTTTCTTTTTAGGAGCTCACATCCCCATAGTGGAGAGAAAGTATGTTTTTAGGACCTAGAGGTTTTGCATGCTTAGTTCTTTCTGTCTAGGATGCTCTTTCCCCTAATTTTCTGGGGCTCCCCTTTTATCCTTTGATGCTGGGTTGAAGGTCAGCTCCTTTGTCAAAACTTCTCTGGCGCCATTCTTCATTCCTACTGTGACCCCAATAACATCCTACTCACACATTTACTACAAAGCTTGTCTTGCTGTAGTGTCTTTGCTTCTCTGTATTATGCGATTATTAGGAAGGGACTCCATTTTAATCATCTGGATAGATGTAGCACTTAGTATGAGACCTGGAACATAACAGCTTCTCAAGAAATACATATGGTGTGAAATACTGGATGAATGGATAAATGTGAAACAAAATTAAGAACTATGAAGCATCCCAGATAGAAGAACAAATGCAATGCAATGAGATCTAGGGACAGGTATTACGACTAAGGGGAATGGGACAGTCAGGGATGAGCAGGATGTGGGAGCCAGGCCTCGAAGCACAGATGTGATGTAGTTACGTGGAGCCGATGAAGTGTGAGTCAGGGCTGAAGAGTGAGATCAGCGTGACCAATGGCACAGTGTGACCAATGGCACAGGGAAAGTACAGACCCTGAAGTGGGAGAGATGAGTTATTTAGATTATCTGCAGCCAAGGTTACCCTGAAGTTCACTCACAAAAGGAAGATCAGACTGGATTGAGGAGTTTGATCTCTGAATTGCCCTTGGAATTGTTCAGTAACAATTTTCATCCACAAAGTAATGCAGAGGGTTCTGAGCAGGAAGAGCAAGTAAAGCTGTGGCAGAGAGATGAGGTGTTCTTGAAGACTCTTTTTGTTAAGAATTTTTATTGATTTTTGAGAGAGAGAGAGGAAGGGAGAGGGAGGGGGAAAGAGCAAAATTGACATGAGAGCGAAACATCAATTGAGTGCTCCTGCACTCCCCCTAGCAAGGATAAAGCCTGCAACCCAGGCCTGTACCCTGACTGGGAATCGAACCAGCAGCCTTTTGGTTCATGGGGCAATACCCAACCAACTTAGCCACACCAGCCAGGGTGAAGCCTCTATTTTTAAAACCTGAAATTGGCTTTGATTTTTGGCAGTGCTTTAATATATAGACTAAGTTTTTCCAAAACAAAAATTGTGTTTTCAAAAGAGATGTGGAAGAAGGATGACCAGAATCCTCCCCATTCCCCTCAATCTGGGAATTTCAGATGCTTCCAGAACAGCCCATGAGGTCCCAGGAACTTGCCAGAGAAACCTGGGATGAAGCAATGCTTCTCTCCCTCACCTCATCTTCCCATGGAGGGCCGGGCTTCCGAGAGTGACTTCCAGATCATGCTGGCTTGTCCTTTTTCTTTAAGATGCTTATAGCTGGCCTTTACTCAGACCTGATTTATGACCTTCTCTGATCTCAGATTCCTGCGGAAATCCAGAACAGCCTCAGCTGTACTTCCCTATCCAGCAATCAATCCCGTTTTCATTCCAGTTTGTCAGGGGTCATGGTTTTGTGAGAGAGATACATCAACTGGTTGCCTCTCACATGCACCTCAATCGGGGCCAGGGACCAAGCCTGCAGCCGAGGCGTGTGCCCTTGACTTGACTAGGGAGCCAGGAGTCTAAGAAAAGGAGGCCTTGATTCTATGTCATCTTGTTTCCTTTTCTCCATTCTTTGTCATCCTGAGTAGGGAGAATAGGACCTGGGTTTAGTACTGGGCCTGCCAGAATTCTCTCAGTTCTTTTATGAATAAACTCAGAGTTGAAGTAGATGATGTTTAAGGCTCCAACTGTCTTTGATTGTGCTGATAAAATCTCCTGGAAGACCCGAAGCAATTTTGAGGCTCAATGAACAAGTATTTGCAAGATCCTCTGAGTTGCCAAAATGAATGAGATAATACGACTGTGGGATTAGCAGGATTCTAATGTATTTGTATTTCCAAGTGTCTATATTATATCTGCACGGTTAAGGTTGTAGAAAGTGGAGACACATCCCCTCACGGACTCTTAGTTTCCAAATGAATGAGCCACTTTCTGAGCATTCCTTTTTAACATGCCATAAAATTAACTGTGGAAAAAGACAATGTTACAAATATCTTCAAGCAATTTATGCACACACGCAGCTACACTTTGCAAGGCAATATTAGGTATCATTAGGCATTAAAAATGTTTTGATTTTAAAACACTTAATGAGGATTCTCAGTTAAATTACATCATCTCTGTCTGCTGCCTTGCATCGTAGGTGATATGTTACTATTGCACAATCATCGCCAAATCTAATTCCACCAGGAAGACTTCTAATCGCGGTTTAATTTTAGAGCAATATTCCACTTGGCAATCAATAAGCTGCTGTCGTCAAACTTTGATTTACTAGGAGACGTGGATAACATCCTCCACATTATGCAGAGAGAGGACTACTTTCAGGAAAGGGAGAGGAGAAAGTCTTTGTCTGCCACTTCCCCTGCTGCCTACCATTGGCACTCGCAAAAGCCTATAAATCAATACCCCCACGTAGTGTGAATATAAGTCTCATCAATTTTACATCATTAACACCATGAAAAAGCTACCGCTTTTTGAGCAGTTTTCTTCTGCTGGCGAAATATGTGCTCTTAATAAAACAAAGATGAATGGATTCTGATTATTCTCCTAACACACACTTCTTTCTTCACCAACCTTGTTTGTGTTGAAATCCACTGGAATTATACAGTGATGTCCACTATAGCAGCTAGGGATACTGGGCGCTGACAACACCCTCCAGGCATGAAGTCCAGTGGGCAGTGGGCAACCTGGACATGGTATGATGCTGAAGGGAGCCTCGCAAGGGGAGTACAGAGGTTACTGAATGGTCAGAATCGAGAAGGGTAAGGTGTGGCAGCAGATTCTTCAGGGATGATCACAGGAGCCTGGAAAGATGGCACCAGCCTGGGAAGAGATGTTTTGGAAGACCCGGGCCAGTGGTCCAGAACTAAGGTGATGACCGGCATGAGAAGCAGATGTCCACTGTCCTCAGAGTCTGGTTGTGTGCTGTGAGGTTCTGATGGCTCACGGATCCAGGGAAATAGAACAAGACCTTAGAGAACATCTAGTCCAGTGGTTCCCGATGTTTTCATGACATAGTTCCTATTGTGTGCCATGTCTTCCTCCATGGGCTCAGTAAGGAGGAAGATTTGTGCCCCCCCCCCAAAAAAAAAGAATGCAGTGATAGTCATTCACTTTCCTATTTGAATTATTTGAGCCCATAATGAATTTCCAATGAGAATCTTCCCCAAGATTAGCTAAGGAGTACAGCTGCCTGGTACAATCCCAAATAAACTTGGCATTTTCATTTGCATGCACAATGAAATGTGTAGTCTTACTAGGAATAATTATTCATTTCTGTTTAGCTTTTTTAGATGTTTAAAATTGCTTGGGAGTTCTTTTTATTACCTTTAATGACCCAGTAGGTCCAGGGCTTTGGATTAGGAGTCACTGATCTGATACAAACATCTCATTTGATAGAGGAATGCGCTGAGGCCCATATAGTGAGTGCCTTATGTCCACACAGTGGCTAGAATTCAAGCTTCTTAATAGCCAGCATGATGAAAAGGCCCTTCAAGTTATAAAGATCTTAAGCAGGTGCATACATATTCCTGTACACAGAGTACTGTTTAATGAGCATTTTTTTAGGTAGACTTAATAGGCAAATGGTTGTAAAGATCACTATCATCAACAGGATGGTGAACATTGTTTGCTGAAGCTTAGACAATCAAGGCAGGGAGGTCAGTTTCAAAAGATTTTCAAATTACTGACCAGCTATCCCAGTTTACCTTATTCAACAACTCGGGCCAGGAACAGTGCACGGTTCTGGGGTGACAGAGATGAGGAAGACAGACCTGGTGGGGAAGACAGGCAAGGGACCAGGCAAATATGTCAGAGAAGAAGGTCTTGGGAAGCAGGACCTCGGGAAGCTGTTGTGAAGAGTCCATCAGGCGTTTCACCATCACTGGGACTGACATTCCATGGAAACACAGAAGGGAGGAGTTACTCCTGCAGGGAGAGGGAGGGTGAGCCTCGCTCAGGGGAGGTGTCACGAGGTGGTGCTATTTCAAATGGCCTTTGAAAGAGGAAAAGATTCGAACCAGTGGATAAAAAGAACAGGCAGACAGAGAGAGAGGGGGACCAATTCGTGAACAGCCTGAGATATGGGGGACCCCACATCTAGCCTAGATGGTGACTTTGGACAAGTTAGAGAAAGGGGTTTGTTTCTCAAGACACTCAGTCACCATCTGTGAGAACATCGTAGCCATGCAAAGGCACGGTTCTATGATTGTGAATGGCGCCCCTGTGGCCGTGCAGGGTAGGTCTTCCGCCTGGTATGTGAGTGTGTTACATATCCAGCCAGAACTCGAGCTGGGCTGTGTCAGGAAGAAGGATGTAGCAGAAACCTCCGCCACTGAGTGGAGCTGACTGGCTCGGCAGGCTGAAGGAAGCCGGCACACAGACGCTCAGCCGGCGTATGAGCAGCCCTGTTTACCTCTCCGGTCACAGCACTAAGACCTTGGAGGGGAGACTCCCTCTCTCACGGGCAGGCACAGCTCTCTTTCCTTCCATCTGGACCAAACAGCTTTTCCCAAGCCCTGCGGGCCTGTTCACACGTAGCTGAAATGCATCTCTCATTGATGAACAGCTCGAAGGGAAAGTCCCCTCAAAGATGCTCTTCCTTTTGTCTCTCGCAGGCCCTTCAGCATCACCATGCTGTTCACGAAATTTCCTACATTGCAAAGGACATCACAGACCACCGGGCCTTTGGCTACGTGTGTGGGAAGGAAGGGAACCACAGATTTGTGGCCATAAAAACAGCCCAAGCGGTGAGTACCCCATCCAGAGAGGGCACCTTCCCTGTGTCTTGAGGGGACAGTGGCACTGCTGCTCTCTGGAAGCCCACTGTGATGTTTGCCTCAGCGATGCCGGTACTCAGGCTCCCATCGAGAGAAGATACACAGTCTGGAAGCGGGAAAGCACGCTCACGCCCATCCGGTTTTGTTGTTGTTTTTACTAATGGGTATTTCGTAAGGACTCACTATTTTCCTTTCTGATTAAGCAGGCTTGGAGGCACAGTATACAAATAAGTTTCCTTGTGTTCATAGCCTCATTTAAAAAGAAAATAAGAGAAAACAAATAGCCACTTTGCATAAGGCCTACCCTAATTTTATCGTATCCGAAATTACTAATAAATAAAAGCATTGCCTTTTACGCCAGTGATTATTATGAATTTACAAATATAATTAGTTGGAGAAATGAACTTTAGCCTAGATGCAATTTGCTAAACCAATACAAACAAGGTAGAGTTAATTAAAGATGGAATGCTTTCAGTTTAATGGGAAAAGGAAGAGCTGTGGGTTGTAGCCAGCGCACACAAAAGTGGGTCTTCGCAGCTCAGGCGCATCCCCTTATGAATAATGTGTTTTACCACCTTCCACTCCAGGCTGAACCTGTTATTCTGGACTTGAGAGATCTCTTTCAACTTATTTATGAATTGAAGCAAAGAGAAGAGTTGGAGAAAAAGGCACAAAAGGATAAGCAGTGTGAACAAGCTGTGTATCAGGTATAGCTGTGAGTTTATCCCGATACCAGGGAAGATTGGGGCTTAAAATAAATAGATGTGAAAACTGACAGTCAGGGCTTCTCTTCCTGCTTCCAAATAGCAATACAGATGAAAGGTTCTCGTGTAAATTACTAGCTCAGAAGCGAGCCGTGAGAAATGATCCCTTATTCTCTGAAATTCTAGACATGTAAGAGAAAGGGAAATCTTGAATCCAGAGGAAGATCAGGGGAGGATAAAGAAAGAAACACAATTGCTCTTGCTGTTGTTACAGTGGGTGGGGGTGGCTGCAAGAGTTTTGTTGTTTTTTGCTGTGTGTTTTCTACCTGATGGCCCCCCAGCCTATCCTACACAGAACTGGCTTCTTTACTGTCCTGTAACTTCTGAATCCAGTCTCACATCTCTCCTTATGTCCTCTGCTCTCACCTTCCCTGCCCTCGCTCTGCCGTAGACAATTCTGGAAGAGGATGTTGAAGATCCTGTGTACCAGGTAATTTCTGAAACCAAACGGGTTTTTAGGGTCCGGAATGGCTAGGCTTGTGGTATAGACACTGCGTCTGAGACCTGAAGCATTGGCTGCCTGCGGAGCCTAGACAGGGACAAGGTGGTTTCTGAGGGTGAGGGCTGTCAGCCCCCACAGGAGCCAGTTTCCATGAAAAGGAGCCAAAGTGTGACCAACATCAGTGACATGGGGTGTGGTGATGTGCTTTCCCATCTTGCCTTGCCCCCTCCACAAGCTGTAAATGTCTGATCCTGGAGCTGAACATCTTCATGAGTCTCTTGAATATTCTGAGTTCATGAGAGAGACTGAATAATGAGGTGGTTTCTCTGAGTCAAGAACTGGAGATAGGGACTGACGTTATGATGACATTTGAATACAAACCCAAAGGCTGGCTTTGTAAGCTTCAGAAAGGCTGTGGGAAGTCTCTCCCAGCTTGATCAGCCAGGCTGCCCCTCTGATGAGCTGGCTGGTGCCCAGGGGCTGTTGTGAGGAGGGAATGGGAGAACCTAGCGACGTCGCAGCCCACAGCTTTCTCTGCATGCTCTTCAGGGTTGCAGCCCAGGTGTGTGTAGAGACATGACTTCTCTTAGGCTCAGGTATGTGCTCTGCTCAAACAGGTCCAGGGAAAAGGGAAGAGGTGGCCTCCGCCCCTCACCCCAAATGCTTATTCCCAAAGAGAGAAAGAAGCCCAAAAGATGTACTTGCTGGACATAAAAGAAAACCTGAAACTTGTATTCTAACTGGGACGCATGTGGGTTCTAGATAAGTGTGTGTCACACATGCATAGGTGTGAATGCGTATTTTCACACAGAAAGCTGCTATGCCGAAAGTAAGATAATATGGATTTTTAAAGGCAGCATAATATGGATAACTTGTAGTGGAAGAAGTATCTAGCACATAAGACTAACAGAAGCCAAATGCACTTAATGACGGCCCTTGCTTTACAGTTAATGCTGAGGCGAGGATTTGTTTATAATGCGTGCTCCGCCCTTTGCTAACTGGCTCCAGAGAATGAAGAATGTTAGCCTTTAGAATGGGCCTGTCCTTTAGAGTCCCAAACACGCACATGGGCAATCTGATATCTAATGCTTAAAACTGAGAATGAAATCCGGGTGGTATTTATGGGATGAGGGAATTTGGGGCTTATGAGCACTTCAGAGTTGACTTAGGAACCTGAGCCTTGAGCAAAGGGGGGCGACTGCTGTGACCCAAAGTTTACAAAGTTGGGACCCAGGCATTCCCAGGAGATGTCATTCTCACTCAGCATGCCACGCAGGCAGGCAGTACTGAGACAAATGCCATTGAGTGAGGAAGCTGTGACTCCAGAAGAGCTGCTGGGCCCTGTGCAATCATCACGAAGTACTGACTGCCAGCCATTTGCAGATTTCTTTAGAAAAGGCAGAAATGTGCGAGGCCCACCGGTACTTCAGTAGTTCAGTGGTCTCACTAAGATGTGTTCTCTTGTGCCCGTTTCTTTAATGCTCACTGTGATTTGTATCTTAAATTCCAAATGCCTTTTTTTCCCCTCTTTCTTTTTCCTCTGACCTTTCCTCTCTGGCCGCTGCATGATAGTACATTGTGTTTGAGGCTGGACACGAGCCAATCCGTGACCCCGATACGGAAGAAAACATTTATCAGGTATAAAATCGCTTCTCTCTCAGCGTTGCGCCATCACCAGTAGATGTTCTGCAGGGTCTGAAGGACCAGGGCTCTCTCCGCACACACTCCACACACTCATTCCAGGCTGGTTAAGATACCTCTGCTTTTAGCTTCTCTCTAACTTACCAGCAGTTTTCATACCTGATCATGGAATGGTTAATGACCAGTTGGGTACAGTATTTTAACTTCTAATGGATCTTAACTATTTTCAGTTGACTCCAACATCAGCTATTCCATTTTTCTAAATTAAATGTCTGCTTATGTGAAAAACCACAAACACACTTTTAATCCATTTCATTCTCACAAGTATTCGATGAAGTAGGCATTTGAATTCCACTTTTACAAGGGGAAGCTGAGACTCGGAGAAGTTGAGTAGCTTTCTCAGGGTTGTACAGTTATTTAGGCCTGAGATCAAACCCAGGCAAAGGCTAAGCTCGTGCTCTTCCCCATGCATTTCCATCAAAGAGTTTGAGTAATTGCAGCCTAGCAACACATCAAACAAATATGACAACCTCCAGTTTTCACTAATTAGAATTTCAGTCCTCATTTGAATATAAACATTAGAGACGTAGGAACAATTTTAATGTATTTCATAAGTGATTTTAATTTTCTTAATTTACTTAGTTGTGTGGTCTGTTATTCTGCCTTGGGCGCACATTACTTGTGTAATAAAAACGAAACAGATTTTCAGTTTGCATCAAATGCATGGAGTTCTAAATGACCAAAGTGTAATGTTGGCTCCATCGAGTGCTCAGTTTTAACCAGCCCTGTGGAATAATTATCTAAGCACTGTTGAACCTTGAACCAATGAGTTTAAACTACCGTATTTGCCGGCGTATAAGACGATTTTTTGGCCCTGAAAAATATGCCTCCAAGTGGGGGGTCGTCTTATACGCCGGGTACACTTCAGATAGACTGCCCATAGTGCTTGCCCCGTGCCATAGTGGCCTCCCGATGCCCGCCCACTTCATTCCATATACCGTTCAGGCATCAGCAGCGCTGCTGGGTGTATGCTCGGCTGTTATGCGATTTTGCTATTATGCGATTTTACCACACTCGCAAAATCGCACACAGCCGACCATACACCCAGTATGATAGCGCAAAATCGCGAATCGCGATAACATACTGGGTGTATGGTCGGCTGTGTGCGGTTTTGCGCGTGT
>NW_006294339.1:5030738-5034736 GCF_000327345.1 Myotis davidii | reverse complement strand
TGCTCTCTCCCTCTATTTGTTATCTTACTTCTATCATTGACAGTCCCTCTAGGTTGTGGGCTGCTTGCCTGTGTTCCTGAGAAGCATCTACGGTACCAGTCTATAGAGTGTGTTTTCTTTAGTGAATTACCGGTATGTTTACCGGTAATAAACTTGCACTGTTTTATGTATATGTTTGATTACATACAGCCTTGTGACAGTTTTCCTGCATGTCATAAGCATTTGAATATAAATTAAAATGTTAAAATCAAATCTGATATTGTTTTACCTTTTATTTGGTGTGTGGAAGGTGTGCGGAAGAGGGGGTGGTCTTATACGGCGAGTATATAACAAACTCTGTATTTTGAGTGGAAATGTTAGGGGGTCGTCTTATACGCCCAGTCGTCTTATACGCTGGCAAATACGGTACATGAGTCCATTTATATGTGGATTTCATTCAATAAATACCTGTTCTGTTTTTGATTTTTGGTTGGCAATCCACAGATGCAGAGGGCTGACTGTATGCATTGATCTACGCCATTCTATACAGAGTACTTAGCATCCACCAATTTTGGTGTCCAGTGGGGGAGGGGGAGAGGGCGGTGTCCTGGAACCAATTCCTGATAAATACCCAAGGACAACTGTTTTCAGGGAGTCAAAAGGTATACATAGATTTTTCAGCGCAGGGGGCAGTGTCCCTGACACCCACATTGTATGTTTATCCACCTGATCTGTCTGGATTGGATCCAAGTGTGAGGTTGTACTTGGAGGTTTTGTTTAAAATCATCACTGACAAAGTTTCTGTCTTCAAACAGATAAGTTGCATCTTTGTCTTCATTGGCAGATATTCAAGTACAACCTGGCAGTACCTGAATATGGGGCCAAAAGAACCATGAACCAATATTCCTCTGAGGAGAGAGCACCTTTTGTTTTTCACATTTTTTCCTTTTCTTAATTTTTATTTTAATTGCAGTTTATATTCAATATTATTCGGTATTAGTTTTAAGTGTACAGCATAGTGGTTCGATAGTCAAATACTTTACAAAGTGTTCCTCCTGGTATTTCCAGCCCCCGCTGTCAGCATGTATAGTTATTCCAATATCATTGACTGTATTTGCTATGCTGTACTTTATATCCCCATGACTATACTGTAACTACCAGTCTATACTTGTCAACCCCTTCACACTTTTCACCCAGACTCCTATCAATAGATGAGTGGATAAAAAAGCTGTGGTACATATATACAATGTAGAGAGCACCTTTTAAAATAATAGACCCTTCAATATAAGAGGTTTCTGAATTCAGAGTTAGTTGTAGTTGGCAGGACTCCTGTTGTACCCTGTGGGGAGTGTAGGGGAATGGGGTTTAGGCAAGTGGAGAACTAGATTCTAGTTATGGCTCTGTCACTAACAACCTTTGTCTGAGTGGTACTGGGCAGGGTAGTTGCCCTCTCAGAGACTCAGCTTCTCTAATGACAAAATTGGGGAATACTTTCTCTCCAATACACATGTTGGCCTGAGAAAAAAAAACAAGCTCATGAGGAGAAAGAATAGAAGAGGCTTCATCTGGGTCACACACTGAGCCCATCGTATGTGAATTCAGGATCTTAAGTACCAGTACTACCAACTCAGCCATTGCTGTACCTTGTCAAGTTCCTTTTCTCCTCTGGGCCTCAGTTTACTCATCTGTAAAATGAGTCAGCGAAACTGAGGGATATCTCAGGCAATGCCCTTTTCTGCTCTTTGCAACTAGTTGCCTCATCATAGGCTTGTGATTCTTCAGAGGAGCATGTTTTACAGGAACAGGAATGGTGTGTGTGTGTGTGTGTGTGTGTGTGTGTGTGTGTGTGTGTGTGTGGTAACTTTTGTTGAGTGCTGATTGTGGGCTGTTCTGTGAATGAGGGTTTATATGCAGTATCTCAATATCCCTCACAGCAGCCTGATGTGGCTTGAGCCATTATTCCCACATTACAGATGAGGAAAGTGAGGCTCACAGGGTTGGCAACTCCAAGAAGTAAAACTCCCCATTCATACCCACATCTGTGTGACTCTGTAAATGAATAGATTAATCCTGGGGCTCTCCTTGGCTCAGAAAATGCTAATGCTGAATCTCACAATCAGATTCTGTGCATCTTCAAGTCACTATCTAAAAATCACACTTGTTCTAACAGTTCTGACCTCCAATCTCCCTGTCTGTCCATCATGAACAGGAAGGTACCATTTAAGAGAATGAATATTTTACCGCCCCCTATTGGAAAGGCCTCTGGTCATTTTCCTTTCTTGCAATTGCCTGGCTGGGCCTGAATTTGCTTAACAAAAGATAAACTCTTGTATCTAAAGATAGGTCTGGGCTTTTAAGGAGCTGCAATTAGGAACATCATTATTTTTTAAGGGCCTCCAAGTGTTGCTCTTCCTCCTGAGTAGATTGCAGTGTTCCTCATACTTCAGCCTAGCCCAGCTTGAACTCAGACTCAGTTTCACCTCCCCTTTTCTGGAAGGAAGGAAAGGGGACTAGGGTCTAATCCAGCCAGCCAGCCGTGGGCAAACTACGGCCCTCGGGCCAGATTCAGCCCCTTTGAAATGAATAAAATTAAAAAAAAGTACCCTTTTATGTAATGATGTTTACTTTGAATTTATATTAGTTCACACAAACACTCCATCCATGCTTTTGTTCCGGCCCTCTGGTCCAGTTTAAGAACCCATTGTGGCCCTCCAGTCAAAAAGTTTGCCCATCCCTGGCTAATCCTTTAACTATTTGATGACCCTGAGGGAAGTACATAACTTCCACATCTCAATTTCCTGAGCTACAAATAGGGATATGATATCATCTGCTTCTAGAATTGATATGAAGATGTAAAATGAGAAGGACAGCACTTGGACCTAGTAGGCTCCATGTAGATGTGAATTCCCCTCACTCCCCAACGTTGTCAGCATCTGCTATTGCCCAGCTGTCTGACGATGATGTGTTAACTGAAGGGGAACATGGCTTACTCACCCCTTCTTGTCCGAGAGCTGCAGCTGCTTCCAGCTGTGCTGTTGATAACTCCAGCCAACAGGAGGTAGGGGCTCTTGGGTAAAGTAATCTCTCTTTGAGGTTCACCAGTCTCATTTCCCAACCAAATTGATCATCGTAATTGTGTTTCTCTTTGCATGCCTCAGAAAAGTTAGCAGCCGTCCCTTTAAAACGACACAGAGCCTTGCGGTTCAAAGCATTTTTACATGGTTCTCAGTTTTGACCCTTCCAGTACCTCGGTGAGATGAAAACAGCTATGATGACAGTTGCGATGGCAATCATTTTAAATGGAAGAAAGTCAAGTCCTCCAATCTGAGTGCTGGGTCCAAGGCCAGAGCCTCTGATTCTGAATCCAGAGTTCTTTCGTTTCTTAATAAGTCTCCCACCTGAGTGAGATCACAGCTTCCTGTGCAGGCATGCCCCAATTTTGTTCTTTCAAAAGTCATTTTTAATCACCCACGATGTGTCAAGTATCATTACTTTAAAATGGAAGTCTCTAGTCCTATGTCACTGCCTCTCCACTCTACTAATATGCTGCTGAACTGAAAGTATCTTCTGTATGGACAGTACTGAATATATAGTTTTAGCGTCATATCTCATCTATTAATTGGTTCATTTTAAAAGTAATTATTTATTGAGCAACTAGCAAATGCCCGGTCCATGGGGATGTACTGGTCCGTTTTCCATCATCATTCCAAGCAAAGTACAGTGCATGATACAAAATAGGTACCTGGCAACTTTTATTTTTTAATGAAAGGATGCACCAGAGGTTACAAGACTACAGAGAAAGGTTCAAATGCAGCCTGGGGAGTCAAGCAAGGCTCACAAGAAGATGTCCGGGCTGAGATAAATCTTAAAGGACAAACAGGCAGATTGATATCGCACCCATGGGAGAGAAAGCAGAAAAGCTTTTTCAATTATGCACAGTTTGGGTTTATCCATCCTGCCGCTTTTCCCCCATTTGCAGGCATAATTGAGAGTCAGCAGTGGTTCGGCTTGCTAAGTGC
>NW_006294339.1:5026555-5030705 GCF_000327345.1 Myotis davidii | reverse complement strand
GCTGTTTGTTGTGCTCAGGAAAGGGTGAGCTCGTGGAAATCAAGTGCGGGCTCGGAATTTATTGGCCCTCGTTGACAAGGACTCTGTGGGCATTCTTCAAGGATTCATTTTCGATGGCGCCCAGTTATCAGGAGCAAAGAAAATTGCATTCTTCGTTGGCTACCTGCAAACGAAGGCTTGTAAGAGTGGTTCTCAAGTGCCTCTTTTGCACAGCCATGCTCACGCATAGTCCCACTGTCTGCAAGAATGTGCAGGAGCTTCTGGGAGTGCAGAATGTGATGGCAGAGAAAAAGAAGCCCCTGGAACAGCTATAAGACTGGTGGGGCCAGGAGCCAGATACAGCTGTCTATACAGTATAGTAGTGAAAAGGCCATCTGCCGAGGCTCCACCCTCTGGCAGGACTCTCTCTGAGCCTCACTTTCCGGTTGTCATCCCTCCCTGATTGACTTGTCCTGAGGATTATATTGGAATGCCGGTAAACAAATGTTCAGAATAGCGCTGGCACATAGTCAACAATAGTTCACACTGTTCGGAATAAATGTCTTGTTGGTAGCCAGAAGGAGCTGACTTGGAATCTGATCACTTCCTGGCTATGGAGCTTTAAGCAAAGTTCCTGAACATCTCTGAGTCTCAGTTTCCATTACTTCAAGTGGAGGATACAATACCAATTTCTTAGTGTTATTGTAAAGATTTTAAGTTGAATGAGAGTTAAAATAACAAAGGAACTCAAGGAGCAAGCTCAAATTCTTACTTCTTGAAGGATGGTTTGGTTACCTAGACAAATACACATTTTACCTAAAATACACATTTTTTCTTCACCATTTCCCACATTTCTCTATGGAACATTTACCCAGCAGACATGACTGAAGGCCTACTGGGTGTTAGGCAATATGCCTGCTCGTAGGGAGCCCCCAGTCTGAGGAAAGACATGTTATCACAGACAATTCTACAACCTCTATTGGCTGATCCCATCAGTGGGCTAAACTCTGCTCTGCTAGGTGCTGGGGAATGACAACCAATGATTACTCTCAATTTGGGACATTTCAGTACAAAGCCGTTGATTGACAAATGAGAGCAGTATTCACTGTACCCGCTGTTGTTAAGTATTATAAAATGTGTGTGTGTGTGTGTGTGTGTGTGTGTATAATGCACTCACGATAAAAGAAGCTATCATTCTAACATTTTTCCATATTATGGTGCCTAGTAGATTTTGATTATTGAGTGTCTATTTTCTCATTTGATCTCCACAATAATCAGAGTGAGAAGCAGAGCCGATAGCACCATTTTGTAAGCGTGCAGCTCAGAGGAGCTAAGTGACCGGCTTAGGGTGTTACCATCACCACGTGGCCCAATTAGACAGGATGGATGACTAAGAGAAGAGAGAGAGAGAAGACACAGATATGTGTTTTTAAAAATTGAGATTTTTTTCTGGATTCTAGTCTCATGCTTTTCATATAACTTCTGGGTCCTTTCCTTGAACAAAGCCTTTGGTAATTACCCAGTGGCTTACGCGTGATCCCAACAGAAGTGGAACTTTGAATGAGGACCTTAATACTTGCTATATTTTAAATAGCCTGGATCTCAGTCTTAGGGTTGAACAGTATAAGCTCAGCTGCAAACTGTGTTTAATCACTTTGGGCAACTCGAAGAACATCCCTGGGCCTCAGTTTTGTCTTTGGTGAAATGAGGATTACATGTTTCACCACAAGATTGCTGAGGTCTCTGCAGCTTCCTGTTCTGTGGTTCTGTGATTCTGTGAGGAGTCCAAAGGCAGAGGCAGCCTGCAGACATGTGTGAAATGATTCCCACACACAGCCCTCCTGCCTGCTGCTATCACAGCCCCTTGGAGCTGTCCCCTGGGACCCCAAAGCCATTCTCTCACACACACATATCCCCTGGGGTCCCCTTAGAGTTGAGTTCTGGTTGCTTTGTTCTTTTAAAATGAAACACCAGAGTATCTTGACTGTGTTGAATTTTTATCTTTCCATAGGTTCCCACCAGCCAAAAGAAGGAAGGTGTTTATGATGTGCCAAAAAGTCAACCTGTAAGTGTAAGTACATCTCCTTTCTACTGCCAGGTTCCCGTGACCTGTGCTCATATGTCTGCAGCCTGAGGAAAGGGACTCCTCTTCTGGATATGGGTCATGACCCATGTGGCTTCACTGGGGATTGCATGCTGGGACGCCTCAGTGGGTCAGAGGGAAGGAAGCATACGGGACAGACTGGTGGGGCTGCCGATCTAGATGAAGGTCTGGCTTCATGGGTGGCAGTGAGTTGGATTGTGCAAACCACCACGTACAAGGGATTTGAGGTTTCAGGTGTTCTCCAGCCAAAGATTTTAGAGGACAGTGTCTTTGTTCTGGGAGATTTTTGGCCATACAACTTGGAAGTGGTTGAGAAGTTTCAGAGGGACAATAGAAGAAGGGCTAGTCAAAACCTTTACAGTGTGTAAGGGTCTGGCCAGTGGCCAGAAAACTGTGGGAAAGGCCATGTGTAGTGGTTTACGGAGGACCCAGAAGTCCACTGCATCCGAACCCCATGTGCTGGTGGGATTCCTGGAAATGCGAGAGAGAAAGGAAATTTCATGCTCTGAGGTACAGCCCCAGAGCACTCGAGGCCCAGACCTACATTTAGGACCTCCACTTGGCACTTTGACCCCTCTGTATAGGGTGTTTCCAAAAATGTATACACACACTTCAAATGATGATAAAGGCAGTAGTTATTAAAATACATTTTATTTTCAAAATCAAGCTCTTCACTGTTAAAGTGTGTATACATTTTTGGGGGGACACTTTGTATAATTAAGGGTGTACTGCGGGGCCAGTGAAGGCTCTTGAGCAGGGGGACATGATATTTTGCCACAATGTATGTAAGACAAACAAACTAACAACAACAAAAAAAAAACTAGGATGTTTAAAATCACTATTGATGTCAGTTAACTCAGCAATGGGTGGAAAGAGTATGGTCTTGAAGTCCTGCAGACCCTCAAGAATCCCAGCTCTGGCCCTAGTGAGCTGTTGGGAGAAATGACTCTCTCTGGAACATTGTTTTAGGTCTGGACCCATACTGTGGGAGACATAAAGACACACCTGTGTGTTTCAAGATCAGATTGATAAGGGGCTTTGAAACCCCATCCCATGAGGAGCAGCTGAAGGACTTGGAAATGTTTTACCTGGAAAAAAAGAAACCATGGAAAAGAGAATGTGGAGATGGGAGTCCAGTGTGCCACGTATGGAGGGGGACTGTGGTGCTCTGTGCCAGCCAGCTCAGGGAACTAGGACCAGTGGGGGCAAGGAATCCAGTTCCAGCACCAGTGAGGGTGAGCTGCTGAGGGGCAGGCTGTGCAAGGGTGGAGGAGCCGGCAGCTGAGAAGGTGTGCTCCCCAGCCTGGGAGACTGCCTGTCAGCAGGACTGTGGGAGATTCAGACATGGGACTGGCAGAAGCCGAATGAGCTCTTGTTGTCCTTCCACATCTGAGCTTTTGGATTCTCTGAGTTGGGAAGTCTTTTTGGTCTAATTCTTACTCCCTCCTGCTCCCTATCCCCTTTGCACTTATGAAATTTATTTTTGCCGAGTTTCCATTTCTCTACCCCCACTGGGCTAGGATCTTTCTGAAACCACCATACTCCACCTAAGTACTGCTTCCAAAACCCAATTCAGGTTAGTTTTAATGGAAAAGAATAAAAACATCTAAATATGGGCCCCTTTCCAAAAACCCATGCCTGGAAACATAGTAGAGATTATGCAATGGGTGCCACTCAGAGAAAGTAATTTTTCTCCCTGAGGCCCTTGCATCTAATCGGGCTTCCTTGTCACTGAGAGACAGGTCTTTCCAGTTTCAGCTGGTCCAGCCCCCCGGACACAGCTCCCCCGATTCCATTTGTGCCTACATTGCCTCACTGGCCCCTAAAGGGGGTAAATACTAGGGAAATATGCCTCATTTGCCACCTTCATTTTAGTGAATTTACTAACCAACCTGGCCTTACCATCTCCATGCTTAATAGCTAAAAAATAAAATAATAATCCAAGTTCCTTAGCCTACACAGCACTTGGGTCTCAGCCTCAGTCTATGTCTCTGACCGCCTCCTCTTGGTCCAGCTCCACCGAACTCTACAGTTTCCTGAAGGAGCCAGCCCCCACCCCCTACCCCA
>NW_006294339.1:5004595-5026537 GCF_000327345.1 Myotis davidii | reverse complement strand
GCAGCCATCCCATAACAGGCCAGCTTAGCTTCAAGCTCTGTGCCCTCAGGAAGACCTTCTGGATGTCTTCTCTGAACAGTGTCAGCAGAGCACCCCTACCTTGTGCCCTCATAGCCCATCATTCCTCTCTTCATAGCCCTTACCACACAGTGGGAATCTTCCTCCTTCCCCATTGCTGCCAGGAGCTTCCTGAGGTCCTTGTGTTACCGGAGCAGGCCCAGGGTCTGGTACATGAAAGCCAGGCACCTCACAGCCGCTCAAGGGATATTTAATAAATCTATGAATGACTCTACCCTGTAGTACGGATTTATGAAAAGCCCCGGCACTTTCTTTTAATGGGAATTCTCAGTTTGTCTGACTCTAAAATAGCTATTCAACATAATCCAGTTTTGTTGGAAAATATCTGGGCTGCCTGAATGGCCTGCTGTGGCTCCAGCCTGCTGTTCCCACGGGGTCCTAGAAGCATCTGATGGTGATGGTGGTTTTTCCATGAATGATTGCAGCATTGCTAAAAGTCTAGAAGAGGCAGCAGGTAAAAGTCATGGCTCCGATGGAGAGGCAGACAGATGCAGCTAGAACATCAGCTCCTGCTCTTACCACTGTGGGACTTCTGACACATGTCCTTGAATTTCAGTGTTCTCATCTACCAAAGGGTTTTTTTAATCTAACTTGCAAGGCGATTTTGAGGAGAAAATGGTATCTGTATTGGAAAGTTGGTCTCACTTGCCTAAACCTCTCAGATGTACTTTAAATCCCCCACATCTTCCCTTGTGTGGGCTCTTCCTGCCCTCTACGTTCCCTCCTGCAGACCTGCCGCCTTGATGAGGCACCTCCCTGGGACACTCTGCATTGTCCCCTTCTCCTAACAGGTCTGTTCTTAGGTCATGCTGTGCTCCCCTCCACCCTTTCCTAGGAGCTCTGAGCCAAGATAAGGATGAAACCCACTCACTACTGGCAATACACATTTCAGCTCTTCCTGGTCAGGGCAGCAGAAGCTTTGCACAGGGGCTGATCTCTCTTGTATTGTGAATACATGGGTATATTTTTTGTGTCAGGATCCCTGAAATCCAATGGCATAATGCTTGCTGACAGGAGATGTTAGATGGCTAGAGACACAGGGAGGTTTCAGGCAAGAGGGTATACTTCGGGCAAAGCTTTGAAAGGTGGGCAGGATTGGAACAGGCAACGGAGAAACGGAGCACATTCTAGGCAGATCATCGAGGTCCCTCTAGCTCCTGAGTCCACGCTGCCTGTACTTAGCAGCACTCAGAGTGGATTAATGTATCTTCATTTTCCTTCTGGAAGAGACAGGGACATACTGGTGGTCTTCTTTTCTGCCCGCTGATACTGCTGGTCCTGTTCTTTAGACAGATATCCTGCCTCTTTGGGACATTCCTGAGTGGGGAGGAAGGTGTGTGCTCAGCACCCCATTACTGTATTCATTATTTAGTGCTTTTTGCTCCGTTAACATGATTCTAGCTCCACAGTGGATCCTCAAGTGGAGCAGGACAGTCACAGGCTCTGAAGGGCCTATTTCAGACCCTTTTAGGCCCCACAACATTGAACCAGGTTGAAATTTACTATGAAGGTCAACTGTTTCAATGACACAGACCTAAACCTTAGGATGGTTCATGTCAGTTTTTGCATGAGAAATACTCAGTGATTTTCTTCTTCCCTCTCCTCTTACCCCTCCTTGTATTCTTACGGCTGAAAAATGTCTTTTATCCTTCACCTTGTAGTTTCCCATTTTAAAAGTATTTTATGTAGTTGTATGAGGCATAAACGACTTTCTAATGATCAGTAATACTGTTTGGGGGCCTTCAAAGGGGAGATTCTTAAAAGTTAGGCATAATGGTAAATGGGAAGGACATAGGTTGTCAAATTGATAAATTGGACTTGACATTAATTTCCTTTTGATGAAACACGGATTCAGAAATGGAAAGGAGATTCTTTCCTCGCTTTGGGTGTGATCTTTGTCAATCCCTTAGACTTTCTCGGTCTCATTTTCCTGAATGAAAAAGATGACCATCTTCTGCCAGCATCTCAGGGCTCCGGTGAGACTCATGGGGCAGTGTGGCAGCGTCTTCTGTGACCATGAGGCTGCTTTCATAGAACCTGGGGAAGTGAGGACTGAGGAACTCTATGGATTAGTTGCCTCCTTTTATATTATGGGAGGTCCTATGATTAAGATAAAGGCCCAAGTTTTATGACAAGAGAGACCAAATCCAGGCTCAATATAAGAAAGAAATTTCAGACTCTCTGAGCTTATTTTCAGGGGGAAATGTAGCCTCTCAGAGGAGTGAGGTCTCTGTCCCTAGGAGTATTCAAGCTGCAGGTAAATGGCTCCATACAGGATTCTATTTGTGAAGGTGACTGCTGTCATGGACCTCAGAATGACTTATCTCTTCTCTCATTCCATGTGCCCCCATATTCAGTATGTCCAGTATTTATTTACCTCACCATCCTCTTGTTCCCATTATCCCAGCTGCCAACCCACATATGCTAGAGGCCCTGTGTCTGCCTTTATCATTATGACCTTAGATTGAAAGTCACCCCCTCGGGAGTGCACAGCACTGACCTGGGAAGTTGGTGCTCTGGGTGGAAGGAAGTTTACCAGGTATAATAACCAAGTCGTCTCACTGAGCCAGCATTGGGCATAGTGTCAGGCTTAGGAAATCTGTTTCTCCTTAGTTATCTCTGAAGAGGTTGGAATCAGGGCTCCACATCTTTCTGCTATGTCCTGTGAGAAACTGATAGAAATCCCAATGGGATTTAAAACCCAGGCCTCCATTATGTTCCTTTCTCTATTTTATAGTGTCAGGCACTGGCCATATGTACTAAGAGTCCAAGGTTGCCTTAGCTGTGGAAAATGCTGGTACACTTAATTGAGCATCTGCTGTATGCCATGGACTGACAAAGTTCTGATCTTGGCTTATCTTTCAGTAACTCCAAATCTGGGAGGTAGATGTCATTTAGCTAAGGAAAGGGAGGCATCTAGAGGTCACATAACTCAACCACAATCACAAAGGGAGTCAGTGGCAGAGCCAGAATTTGACTTATGCACCCACACAATTTCCACTAAAACCTACTGCCTTCAAGGTGAAAAAAAAAATGCAGAGCCCTTTCTCTCCTCACCATCACCCTAATCAGAATAAATACTCAGGCTGCCATTCCCTCACCCAGTACTCACTGTTTTTGAGTCTCTATAAATAGCACTTGGGCCTCAGGAGGTCCAGCACTTGGTCGCTGGCTGTGAACACCTTTCTTGTCCTTTAGAAGTTCTGTGAGTCAGGCCCATGTCTAACTCATTCCTGGACCCTCTCTCTGCATTGGCACTCTGTTTCCATCCTCCTGATAGTGAATAGGTATTTGTGATTCACAAAGAACCAATCTTGATGCAAGCCGCCCATCTCTGAAGATCAGAAAGCCTCTCATGGTGCCACTTCTGTCTCCTAACCTCCCAGCACCTGTGTGTTGCTTTATGAGACCCCATTCACCCAACAATCAGTATTTGGTCAATTTTTCCTTGCCTTAGATTTAATTCATTTCTCTGCTGCCAATGTAAGAAGAGTCAATCCATTAATGTGAAGAATTTATCTGGACAACTGTTCCCTACCTCTCCGCCCTCCCCCCTACCCCCCGCCATCTTTCACGGCAAATAAATTTTCATTCACAATTCAGCAGTTGGTTTTTTCTTTAGTTTGAAATCTGGATCAAGATTTTGCATAATTGGATTAAACCTCATCTGAACATTTGTCAGTTTCACTTCCTCATTAAGCACCACATTGTAGAGAAATTATAATTATTGCAACGCAGTTAACATGGATGTCACACAAGAGGAGGTCGGCCAAAGTGAGGAAAAGGAATCTGATCTCCGTATTCCCACAAATGAAACAGGATTGTGATGTTTTGCTTGAGTGGGCTTTCTTTTAGCTGTGCTTATAAATTGTCCTGGGATAGAATGCTGAATTCCTAGAAATCCTAGAGCTAGTAGGAATGTTACAAGATGCTGTCTGGTTTAGCCTCCCCAGCAATGCAAGAGTCCCTGGAGAAGGATTGTGGGAAGTGCAGGTGAACATTCCTGACTCTGGCTTTTTCTCACATACCTTCAGTGATAGGCCTTCATTATTTTTATAACCTAGGAGCTCCAATTGTTACAAGGTCCTTCTTTTATGGAATCTCCTTACAACTTCTACTCATTTATTTATTCATTCATCCACCCATTTGGCAAATATTTGCTGACAGTGTTCTACTCACTAGAGATACAAAGAAGAAGACCGGCTGCTTCAGCATCTCAATGGTCTCAAACAGAAGGCAGATGTATAAAAATAGTGACAATCAGTATATCAGGACTGTGACTGAGATGCTCTGGGAGCAGAGTGGAGGCCAGGCTCTTCCACAAAATACTGACTTCTGCGCATGGGCCACGAAGTTTCAATCGCACTGTACATGCGCGCCCACACATGGTATTTTGTGGAAGAGCCACACTCAAGGGGCCAAAGAGCCTCATGTGGCTCGTGAGCCACAGTTTGCCGACCACAGGTAAGGGATTTGGTGAGGTCTTCCCCCAGGGGATGGAGTTGAGGTAGAGTCTTAAAAGATGATGGAAGTTTGGCAGTGGAGAAAGGGAGTAAGGGTGGAACAGCATTCAGGAAGAGGGAACAGAAATGTTCAAAGACACTGAAATGTGGAAAAGCCTACCATATTCCAGGGGCTGATGAGTAGTCTGGGGTGGCATGGCCACAGGATGTCTTCGTGGGAGCAGAGGACAAGGACACCAGGGGAAGCCAGCCCCAGTGAGCCAAGGGCCTGAAAGGTAGGGCTTAGAAGCTAGAATTTGTGAGGAAGCCACTGATGCTTTCAGGTGGTAGAGTAATACTATTAAAGTTGCATTTCCAAGCATCACTCTGATGGCCTGTGGCAGGTGGCTGGGCAGGTGGGGAGTTCATTAAGAAGCTAATTGAATTATCTGTGTGTATCCATCAAGATGGAGTCAGGAAAACAGAGCCCACACCAGTGTAATACAGGGAATTTAATGCGGAGAACTAGTGACAAAGGTATTAGAAGAGCTGAAAAGCCAAATGGGACACTGGGGCAACCCAGATTAGTAATATTTGCAAGATGCTACCATCCCTAGGATAGAAAGGACAAAGGAAGGAGGTGGCCTTAGCATAGCCCAGGAACTGGGGCTGCCAGGATCCCATTACCAGCAGGTACTGGGGTGCAGAGGGAGCTGTCCAGCAGGTCAGGACCCTGGAGAGATGGACTGTCTGGAGGAAACTAAAACTATGGAGGAAACTCAACCAATGCTGAATACTGTGAAAGAAAAGTGGGAAGAAATTCACTTCTCCCTTCTTCCCACTATCGTTTCCCACCACTGCCTCCTGTTGGCCAAATGGAAATGGAAATGTGTTTGGCAAGGGAGCCTGGGTAATGTAGTTCAGAGGGATCTGTCCCTGTCATGCAGCACAGAGCAGGGAGAGCGCAAGAATGGGTCTGAGGGCAAATTGGTCAAGGAGTAGACAGATGAGGACCAGGGGTAGACAGGTGAGGACAGGGATAGACAGGATCTGGACTGAAGGTGGGGCCCTGGAGAGAGAGAGAGAGAGAGAGAGAGAGAGAGAGGAGAGAGGAGAGAGGAGAGAGGAGAGAGGAGAGAAGAGAGAGAGAGAGAGAGAGAGGAGAGAGAGAGAACGAGGAGAGAGAGAAGAGAGAGAGAAAGAGAGAGAGAGAGAGGAAAGAGAGAGAGGAGAGAGGAGAGAGGAGAGAGAGAAAGAAGTAAATTTGAGTGGATGGCTAATGTGGGAGGTGAGACAAACATTAGGTCCCAGCTACCTCCAAGGTGGAAAGCTTTGGGAGGTCAGGTATGAGGCGATGTGGACTGACCGCCCCATCTCCTCTCCTATCACTCTGTCATTTAACGTACCTGCTGTTCTACATCTCCAACTTCTGAGAGTGCTTTTGTGTCAGCTTTTCCACCTGCTGTCTTCAGGTTCTTGCCAAAGGCGGTTGTGATCCCTTTCATCTTCCTCTCTGTTCTCAGTCCATGAATCTCCTTTGGGCGGTGTCATTGTTACCCCTTTAAATGATATCTGGCTCTTTCTCCCAAGGTGGAAAAACTGAGCTGTCATGAATGGAATCAAACAGAGTTGTAGATAGCTCACTGTCAAATCATTGCTGCGACTTGTTTTCCACAAATGCAAATGGGGATGGGGATCAGTGTTTGCATAAGCTGCTGCCTGTTCTACTGCTTGCTCAGTTGTGTGTTGGCAAAAATCATGTCAGAATAAACAATAATCTCTCCATGCCTTTGCTAAAATACCTACCAGTGCTCTCCTAGAGGGATGGTCTTCAAACTTCGTATAAGACCCAGGAACCTTTATTCAAATGAAACCTGCCCAGTAACCTTCTATATAAACAGAGGAAAGAAAGGAGAGGTGTGGGTGAAGCTGGGTTCAAGACTACACACCTGAAAGCCCTCCCCCTACCCACTCTGAAGGCCAGAAGTTTCTGGAAGTGAAGAGATCCAGGGAGGGTAGTGTGAAATCCACTATTAAAGGAACCACCAGTTCCTTCCATGGGGGGAGAAGTGAGGAAGTCAGATGAGGAGGAGGTCCTTTGCATTATTCCCCCCATCAGAGGCTCTGTGATTCTGGATCGGTGAACCCAGGTGGCAAGCCCACTCTTTGGGAGCCACTAAAACAACAGGATGAGCCGGTGGTTTGAGTAAGTTGGAGCTTCACACTTCTCAGCTAAGTGACCCTGGGTAAAGTGCTTTATTTTTCAGATTCTTCTTCATGACCAGTAAACAACACAGAGCTACTTCCCTGGGTCTCATGAGGATTAAATAACAGATATGACTTCTGTTGTGTTTGGCACAGAATAAGAACTCAGTACTTTGTAGGCAATGCGGTATTGGAGTGAAAAGTGTGAACCTTGTAGCCAAACTACTTGGGCTTGAACATTTTCTCCCTCAAACACCAGCAGTGTAACCTGGAGGAGTTATTTAAACTTATCTGTGCCTGGGTGTGTTCACTTGTAGAATGAGGATAAGGACTATTATACCTACCTTGTAGAGTTCTTCTGAAGACTTGGATAACGTATTATATGTAAAATATTTATAACAACACCTGACACATAGTAAGTACTCTGTAAATGTTAGCCATAGTTATTTTTATGAGCTATAATATGGACAAAAGACTGTATCAAGTGCTTCATGAGTAAGACCTGGCCTAGCTAGTAAGATGCTTTTATTCCACTGAAAAGAAGAAGGTTAATGTGCAGAGTAAAGGGCTGGAGTGCCTTCAGTTCTCCATGCCCAAGAAATAATGTCAACAAGATCAAGTTTAAGTCAATATCCAGGGGTGGGCTGAATCTGTAGGGGAGTGCCATGCTATGGTTCAGGAAAAACACAACTGTAGCTACCAAATGTTGAGCACCAAAATAAGGGACTGTGATAGGCACTTCATTCATTACTTCAAGACTGCCCCCAAACAGCCACGAGATACAGGTCTCTTCTTTACTATAAAGTTTACTGAAGATCAGAGCAGTTAAATCACTTAGCACAGTTAGAAGAGGCATCACTAAGAATTTAATCCAGCTGCCTCTGGCCCTAAAACTAGAGTGACCTAGTTTATCATCCAGACTGGGTCACTTTTGAAAATAACAATTAGAGCAGGTCACTAGGCAAGAGGAGCAGTCTTAGGTAGACTAGCGTGTAAGGCCACCGTACCCAAAGCTAGCAAATGCTCTTCCTTCTGGGCCAAGCTATCTCTAGACCAGAACACAGTGAGATTTCAAACAGAAGGTAGGAAGCATCTATCTTTCTTGTTCCTAAAACTCATTACCAATAGTGCTACCTGTGCTGAAGCAACAGCAGTCCCATCCCCAAGATGCAGGTGCACCGATGCACGCTTGCTCCTTCAGTGGGCATAAATCAGGTGATTCGGAGATCTGTGCATGGTAAGAAAATATGAGTCAGAGGTATCCATTAACTGCTGCTGCTGTGAGTCTGTCATTATTCCTCTAATACAGATTGTTAACATTCACAGAACCTTAACTTCAGCATTGCTAATGAGCAGAGCTCTAAAATGCACGTTCCCCATAAATATCCATCCATGGTGACACATTCTCTCTTGGTACAGTAATTCCACTTTTCTGGATAAATCATCATGTTGAGGCTCTTTCTTTCTCCCTAACTGCTATTATTAGTGGTTGCAGAAGAATAATGAACAAACTCTAGTTGTAAAAAAAGGGGGGGGGAGATAAATAAATGATCATGGAGAATAAAAAAATATATATTGGTGACAGTCCCAACCCAAAGTGCACAATCCCTTGTTTTGGCAATGACTTAGAGAGGAGGTAAGAAATGAGCATTTGTTGAGAACTTACTGGGGCCAGGGGTGCAGCTGGGCAAGCTGTATCTGGTTCAGTGATTCCTCAGCACTGAGTTTCCTAACAGTCATTTGTGACACTTCTAAAGGCACAGCTTCTCGGGGCCCACTCCCTCAATCTGCTTTTGTAAGCCTTGAGGGTTTTTTTCTATAAAGGGAAATGTATAAAGCTCCCTGATGGGTTCTGAGGCTTGACTAAGTGTATCTAGTTTCATTAATATGATAAGTATTGTTTTTTCCATTTTATGGATGAGAAGATTGAGGTTGCGATACTAAGGAGAGATGAAGATAGTCTAGTCATCAGGGATGAATCGCTTGCTTCTCTGCCTGTGCATAAAGAGTGTCCCATGTGAAGGTGACATTCCCTCTCACTTTTTACAACATTGTCTCCCATGTCCACCTCCCATTCTCTGACCTGTCATAGCATCCTGTCAGCGTGTCAGTGTGTTTCTCTCCAGCAGGTCAGCCTCTGTCCTCATCGCTGCATAGTTCGTCTTTCCTGCTGCTGCTGTCAGCTCAGTACTCTGTGTCTTCACCCTTTCCTATATTTTAGTCTCATGGCCTTGTCTCTTTGGCTCTTCCTGTGTTGTTGTTTTTGTTGCCTCAGAAATTCTAGTCCCCCTTTCCCCTCCAATCATTAGAAGGACAACACTTGCAGTGAGACTTGGCCATGGCCCCACAGAGGAGATTGGGGTGGACTGAGGGCAGGCTCCTGAACTGCCCACCAGGGTTCTCCTTCCAGAACCAGACTTCCCACCCTAGTCTTAAAACGCAGGTCATCTGACACCCTTTGTTCTCTCCCCATAGTATAATGGTCCAAAGCATGTACTCCAAAGCTAACCCACTTTGGTGACAATCCTAGCTCTTCCACTTACTACCTATGTGACCTGGGGCAGGTTAATTAACCCTTCGTTGCACAAGTTTCCTCCTCTGAAGACAAGGATTACAGTAATAGCACCTACATGTGTTGTGATAATTAAATGAATCCATACTTGAAAGCACTTGAGAATAGTGCCTGGCACATACACAGAAAGTTCCACCTAAGCATTAGCTATTATTTCTATCCTGCATGACCCTTGCCTGGCCAAGAAAGTATGAGGTTTTAATATTACTGTTTAATTTAGTCTTTCCTCTTCAGACCAGAATGGGTGTTTGGGATACATTCTAGAGATAGAATCACCATTTCTTAATGAATAATAGGATGTCATGGTGTGGAAAAGAGAAGTATCAAGAGTAACAGGTACATTTTGGGGCTTTATGGATCTACCAAAACCAGAAATAATGATGTCAACCACTTGAGCCCTAACAAAGGAGATATTGTTTACTTTAAATCAAAAGGATCTATCATAGAAGAGACAGAGCAAGTAGGTGGATAAAGAGACCTCTGCTTATAGCATCTTTGTAAGATCTTATTGAATATCCCAGAATATACCATCCTCTTGCCCTAGCTACGTGATCTTCAATGATAGGGTGCCCATCACTAGGGAACAAGCAGGGGAAAAACCAGAGACCAGAACACTGGTGTCAGTGACAAAATCAGCATTCCCTTGTCTCTGCAGCAGTATGCACAAAGTGTCTCTTTCTTTTTAGTTTTATATTTTCTGCAACAGTGGCAAGTGCTTCCTAGAACCAGTGTCTGGTCACATGTGCATTGCTCTGTTCAAGCATCCATCCCGCAAATACTATCTGGGTCCACTGTGTGTCCACTCTCTCCCAGCCACTGGTGCCATACAGGTCAGGCCAGGCCCCACCCGTTTCCCAGCCCACACTCCATGGGGGAGGTCTGCCAACAAACAAGTAAACAGGCAAACAGGTATGAATGCTGGCCACAAAACCAAACAGGGTAATATGGCAAGTGCTGGGGACTGCTACTCTATTTAAGTAGCGAGTCAGACAGAGGAGGTCTCTCTAGGGAAGTGACACCTAAGTTGAGATCTGAATTATGAGAAGAAATCAGACAAAGAGTGGGGCAGGAACATGGAATGACAAGGGAAAAGACCTTGGGATAGGACTGTTCCAGTGGTCCATGAGGAAGCAGTGGTCCGTGAGGGACAGAGAGAAGACCAGAGTATGGTGTGGAAGGGGAGACTGATGGGAGTTGAGTTCAGACACAGAAGCAATGGCTGAGCATGGACAGTTTTATAGGCAGTGTTAAGGAGTTTGAATTTTACCCCGAGTATAATGAAAGACAGAGCAGGGTTTTAAGCAGGGGAGTGAATCTGGTCTTAAAAAAAAAAAAGAAAGAAAGAAAAGAAAAGTACTCTAACTGCTCTATGGAAGATGAACTTAAGGGATGAGAATAGAAACAGCAGCCTCGGCAAGAAGTAATGCTCCAGAGGTGATGAGAGAGGACGACAGAGCTGGGATATGTGTAGAGAGAGACTCATCATTTAATGAATAATGGTTGTGGGAGACAGAGGGATGAGGAGTAACTTGTGTATTGGGGGGCTGGCGCTTCTAGATGTGAGTTGGTGGCTTTTACAGACATCAGAAGAACAAGGAAAGAATGGTTTGGGAGAGATCAGAAAGAAGTTCTTTGGACATGCAAAATTTGAGGGTAAGTGGTATGGGACACAATTGCTTCACCAGTTGCTAGCTACTAAGGGAAGGAGTGAAAGATCAGATTTGGCTAGCCAAGTTGCAAGGATGCCACAGTCTGACTGCCATCTTGAACCAAGGATGGGGAGGACTTGAAGAGTTCACATGGAAAATACCACCAGACATTGGAAGGGCCAGAAGGATGGCGTGCCCCTTTTCTTACAGCTTGTTTTTCTGGGGTATCTTCCTAGTATTTCTTTGCAATTAGAACCAGGTCCATTAATCTAATTACAGAACCTCATTAGATAAATGACAGAGTGGATATGAAATCTTTTCTGGATTTTATAATAACACATGCCAAGTCTCTGTGAGTGAGCGAGTGTGTGTGTGTGTGTGTGTTTGTGTGCGCGCGCACACGTGCACATGGGGCACACACATACATGCTGAGCATTTAAAAACACCATATGGACTACCATACCCTCCACTTAGTAAGTCATATTATCACCAAGACATTTTCTGTTCAGTTTTCTATTCTCTTGCATAAGCAAGCTTATCCCTCATTTATTCTGTGTGTGTTTTATTTTTAAATATATTTTATTGATTTTTTACAGAGAGGAAGGGAGAGAGATAGAGAGCTAGAAACATCGATGAGAGAGAAACATCGATCAGCTGCCTCCTGCACATCCCCCACTGGGGATGTGCCTGCAACCCAGGTACATGCCCTTGACCGGAATCGAACCCGGGACCCTTGAGTCCGCAGGCCGACGCTCTATCCACTGAGCCAAACCGGTTTCGGCAGTGTGTGTGTTTTTTTTAATTTATCAATTGAATATAACTTCATTCTGTGTCCTAGCCACTGGATTATCTAGATATTAGGAATTTGAAGATGAGAAGGGACTTAGAGTCTCTGTAAGGTCATAGTCTGTAGTAGAGAAGAGAGAAGGTAATCCATTACAACTGGACATGGGTGGTGCCCAGAGAAGGGTCATCTAATTCATCCCAAGGGCCAAGGATGAAGGCTTAGATAGAGGTGACTATACTTAGGTCTCAAGGGATGTCTTAAAGTTGTCCTGAAGAGTGAGGATGGGAAGAGCAGCCAGTCACATGGAATAGCTCATTCCAAGGCCTGACAGGGGAAGAAATATACAGAGAACTGTTAAGAGGGCATGTGAAATTATGACACAAAGTTGCAAACTATTTGTAGGTTGGACAATCAATCAGAGACAGTTGAGGATAATGCTCTTCCAGATTTCTTCTGACTTCAAATCCTTAGGCTGCCTTCCACGTCTGGCTTATTGGTGAACATCATCTCGCTTGATCATCAGAGCTCCATGAAGAAGCTGTGTATGTCCCTGACTGTTTTACATATGAGCAAGCCAAGCTTTTCCTGGGGCCCCAGTTTTCTTGCTGTAAAATATGAGCCAGGTTTCTCCGCTCTGAGTTATTATTGTCCCTTCTTGCTTTATAAAACTGTGAGGGGAATTGTGATCAGGTAGAAAGGAACTAGACTAAGACTAGGAGACGAGTGTTAACCAAGCTCTTCCATTAAAATTATCATGATTTTGAAAAAGTTGGAAGCCTGTTTCTGAAGACAGAAAAAATAGGGATGAGTTGAGTTAGAGCTCTCTATAGTCTCCTCTAATTCCATTACTCTGCAATTTTCAAACTATTCAAAATGCCATCACATAGGTGCTACAAAATCATCATAATCCTAAAGGATACTCCATTGAATTGTTGACTTAGTATTTGACTGAAATAAGCAAGCACTAACAGAGGTCTTACTGTGTGTCAAACACCATGCTAATTAAGCTATATTACCTTAAATCTTACCCAGGGAAATCTTCACACAGTCCTGTGAGATGGATATTTCCCTATTCTTTCAACAAAGAAAAATGTGAGAGATGGGTAAGCTAGTCAAATTCCTTCTACGTACTAGTAGAAACGGAATTCTTGGTTTGGTTGTTTGCATTGGAGTTGTCTTCAGTCGTGTGAGTGGCATTGTACCCTCTGTGGATTGGGACGCACTCTGTGAAAATGCTCAGTGTAGTACACATGTTGGCACTGTCCAGGCTCTGACCCGAATGGGTTCCCTCCAATCTCCCTAACTTGCCTGTCACAGCTTAGGGAAGGGATAGTGCCTGAGTCCTCAAAACATCAGCGCCATGCCTTGCTCACAGTGGGCATCAGGAGAAGTTTCTTAATTATTCATTGACAGCCTTAAGAATTGAATCCAAGAATGAAGAAATGAATAAGGAAATGAATGTCACTCCTGTAAAATCTGCATTCCTCCAAAGAAGAAAAGGAAAAACATTCTGTATAGAACGGCTGTCAGAGCAGCAGGCAAAGGCCTCCTGACTATTTTTTCCTGTGCTGTGATATCTCTCCATTTGTGATTGCCTCTGATTTGCTCCATGCTCAGCCAGAGCCTCTGCTACTCTCGCTTGATTTCAGCTCCATTCAATAGTTCCTGGTACCGTTGGCTGCCATCTGGCCTGCAGGAGTAGCCCCTCCAAGATAGATGCACCAGCACAGAAAGAGATGGCTCTCGCCTCCTCCCCAAAGCGTGCTGATCCTGTCATCCCGCTGACAGGAGCCAATTCCACATCCCTGAGATTCTAATTCACCCCCTTTTCAAAGTACTGAATGGATGCCAGGTCTTGTTAGGAGTTTTTTGGAAAAGCCTTGAGTGTTGCTAATGTGGAACCGGAATAATAGATTTTTCAAAGGAGAAGGGATGAAGGAGGAGAGATTTAAAAACAAATAATTACAAGCTTTAGGAAAGGACTCCCCTCGGTTTCTAGTTTTCTCTGACACTTACACCTATGCAGGTGTGTTTGTTTTATGGACGGTTGTTAAAGTAGGAAAGCCATCTCACACCCTGCCCCCACCTCCCCTAACAGAGGAGCCAACATCCTTGTCAAATGGCAGGTCTTTAGGGTGAGATCATGGGTTGGGACCAGGATTAGAGAGAAGCAACAGCCCTGTGGCTAGGAGGGTGTATTCCATGTTCCTTCATTCCCGTCACGGGCCCTATTTTGGCTTTTACCATAGGAAGAAGTGTCATCATCTCTCTCTTTATGACCACTGTCCTCAGACCACAGACTGTCACCATCAAATCCCCGACACCAGTACTGCCATCATCTCAGACCGTCTGCTGCTTCCAGTTTCCCTGGCTCCTCAAGATTGGGTTGAGCAACATGTGTTTAATAGTAAAGGCAATAGTAGCAGCCACCATTGGCATGAATCACTTCATCGCTCTGAAGCAGACACTGTACATATATAAAAGGCTTTATGCGAATTATCTCATCACCAATCACATGATAATTGCCTGTTTTCTTTTCCATCTCCCTTGTGTGATATAAGGGCAAGAACTGCCTGTGCAGAGTAGCTCAATAAATCGATGCGGAGTGGATGAGTGACGGGTTATCACCGTCCTATGATAGCCATCACCCCAAGCACTGGCATCATCATTTTTCAGGCATGACAATCATCTCCTTCCCAGTGTCACTGTTACTGAGATCAAACCCACTTAGCGATTGGCATCTTATTGCACAATCAGCAGCCTGAAAATCGTGCCACCATCCCCATCCTTTTATATATTTCCAGGAAAATAATGGATGTGTTTTAGAAAACCTGGGCGTGAAAGCATGGAGTTACCATCCGAGTTTTGAAGTCGGTGTGAGGGATGGGAAAGAAGAAGAGCAAGGCAAAAAGGGCATGGGTTGGTGGAATGAGGGAGAACAGTCCCGCCTTGCCATGCCAGTGTTAACTGTGGGGAAATCTGTATGAGCAGGAACCTGCTCCGAGCATCTGCTCTGTGAGGACCGTGTTGCACCTTCAGCTTCTCCTCCAGGTGACTTCACTCCTTCCCAGGACCAGCATTTCCCAAACTTTTGCAATAGCCTACCTTCACCTTCCCCACCAAGTCATTCCATAGCTATATAATTCCTCTCTCCCTCCAAGTTCTTCCTTCTCTCCCTCACCCTCTTTTCTTCCTTCCTCCTTGTCCCTGTCCTTCTCTTTCCTTCCTGTAATTTTGAAAAGGGAACTGACATCCATTGAGATTTTACTCTGCCAGTTGTTGGGCTAATTCTTTTCATACACATCAAACTTATCACTGGATCTTCTTACCAAGCTCACCTTGAAAGCATTATTACCCCTACTCTGCAGAGGAGGAAAGGGTGATGCAGGAATTTACCCAAGGAAATGCAATAGAAAAGCAGCAGTCTGACCTCACAGCTGCTGTTTCTCTTTCTCACTCTCTCTCTGTAAAGAGTGATCTTTAAAAAAAATCCTGGCATGTGCCTTGACCGGGAATTGAACTGTGACCTCCTCCTCCTGGTTCATAGGTCGATGCTCAACCACTGAACCACCTCGGCCAGGCTCACAGTTGCTGTTTCTAACTTCTCTCCACTCCCCTACCCCGTATTTACTAAAAACATCAAACCTCTCCTTTAAAGTATCCATTGCTTTCAAATGCAAGCAAATTCATTTTCTTGGTATTAGACTAAAGTTGAGAAAATCAAAATCTAGAGTCAGATTCCTTAGCCACAGCTGCCACCTGTGTATTCATGTGAGCTTGTTCAGGTCAGCTTAGAGCCCTGTGTCCAGGGGCCTGCCTTTCTCAAAACACCTCCCTAATGCCCCAGCAACTCCCTTTCACCACCATTCCCCATATTGACTTTCTCTTTGCATTTTAAGAAAGGCAATTTCAAGGACCAGCCTAATTTTTAGGAAGCCAGGTGTAAATATTCCATTGCCCAAGGATTTGTGGAGATACTACACCTGCGTGCACTTCAAAGGGAAGATGTAACTTTCGTTATAAAGTCTAGACGTTTCCCTCCACCCTCTAACCTTCTGGACAACCTTTGGGACCTTCCTAACATGGTAGCTGGGGGAAGGAGGGCCTTTAGATGCTAAAGTGAGGCCCAGCTTTGAGTAATGAAAGGCAAGTCTTCAGTCATTATAGAGACTGATCCTCAAAGCGACACCAAGTCCTCTCTTGGATCAAGGATTGACACACAGTAGCCACAATGCAGCTACTGGCTACCTCCTGGGACAGTACAGATTTGGAACTTTACAGCATCACAGCAAGTCCTAATCCACAGCTTTGCTCTTGGAGGAAATCGTTTATTAACATTATAGTTTCTATTCCTCAATCTCCGCTCCTTGGTTCTTCGATTATGGAACAGGTTTACCTGTCTCTCTCTGCCAAGCAGTGGGAATGAGGCTGTTCACTCTTGGCTAAAGGTGATAGACTCCTAGGTCCCCAGGGGAATTAGTCTTCATTAGCAGGTGTCTTCCCTCTTCAATCACTTCCCAAGGAAAGGCCCGTGCATTCAAATGCCTGGAATCACTCTGTGCCTTAGGAGTACCCACCAGTGGTGCAATTACAAATCACTTAAGTTCATCCATTTCTCCTGAAGCTTCTAAATGGTAATTGAATTCATCCTTTTGCAGCAGTGGCCCGAGTTCTGAGTTGAGATCTAGAAGCCGTGTGTGTCCTCCCTGTTCCACTCCTACCCACCCCACCCACCCCCAAGCTAGAATGACAACATATCCTGGCTCACTCTGAGCTTCAGGAGAGCAGGGGCCGGACATTACTCATCTCTGTAGCTCCCCAGGACGTGGCATGTGGAGAGCGCCCGGTGAATGTTTGTAGAAGAAATTAATTAGTCAATTACATAATCAATCAAGACGCCTTCCGCTTTCCCAGTGGGATTTTCACTAATTATTCCTGCAGAGAGTCCATTCCCCAGCACAGTGATCAGCAGATCTGGCTGCGCATTAGTATTACCTGGGGAGCTTTTGCAAACCTACAGATGCCAGGGCCCTGCCCCAGACCCATAGAGTCCAAATCTCTGATGATGGGGCTCAGGCATGGGTAGGTTTGCCAAAGCTCCCCCAAAGGATTGCCTTGTGCAGCCAGAGGTGCGAGTCCCTGCAGAGTTCTGATGTGGCAGCCATAGTAAGTTTTCATCTTTTTTCTTCAGCCCAAGTCCTACCTCATCCACTATCACGTTGGCTGCAAGAGTAACAGGAATTTGATCTTAATAGTTACCCTACTCAGTTATGAGACAATCCTGTTCCCACTGCTCCTAAAAGAGAGTATGGGGAGATAAAACTCCCTGTGGGAGCTTTCCTTTAATGTCTTAATGAAGATTCAGGATAGAACTGGGTTGAAACAAAATGGGAATTTCTTCCTTTGAATCCTCCCTGGAAGTTTAAGTTGTGAGAGAAATTTGGTGTCAGGTTGATGTTCTGAAAGCAGAGCAGAAAGCTGCGTGTACTCTATGATAGTAAGTACGGGAAAGATATCTATAAGAACGAAAAGCCTGGGGATGATCCTGCTCTGGAGCCATTTGCTTCTTTATAGGGGGATAAGTGAACTAGAACTCTAGTAGTAACAGCAGGTAAAGCAAGAGCCAAGGGTGTGGGAGACCAGGGAATGGGTTCCAGGTACTGCCCATGAGAAGCAGCTGGGAGAGAGTATAAGGGCCGGATATGGTGCACTGGGCATTACCACAGATTGCCATGTGCGGGAGAAAGGAGCTCTGAGAAATGACTGAGCCAGGGGCAACCAGGAAGGGAACACAGGAGCCAGGGACAAAATGTATGTATAGGAAGAGGATGATCAGACAATACTATAGCCAGAACTGAAACGAGAGGGAGAAGATGAAGTCAAGAATGGATAGAGAGGTTCAGATCTAAGGCCAAGAAGTATTCGGCATCCTCTGACACCCGTCTGGCCTGTGCTGTCAGGCAGGGCTATTTCTAAACAGGGGTTCCTGGCAGGGTATTTGTTTATTCTTCCTCTTTCTTTTCCCAAACATTACATAATAACAGTTTTCTAGCATTAAACACTATGCATTGCAAAAATGAGTCAAAAGAAACAGAATGAAGAGATACTAATAATAACTACTATTTATTGAGCACCTACTATGTGCCAAACACCAAACAAGACTTTGCACCCACATCTCAGTTCATCCTCTGAGAGGATGTCATCGTTATCATCCCCACTTTAAAAATGAGAAAACCGAGGCTAATTGGGTTGTGAGGGTCACACGGCCAGCACACTGTGCAGCCAGGATTCAGTCTGTGTCTGTGGGACTCCAGAGAGAGGCATTGGCTCCCATGCATTTGGTCTCCAGCTCCATCTGGATGAATGAAATCGCCTCCTCACACCCCAGCTCCGCAGCTCACCAAAGGCCACCTCTCCGTCACCAGGACAGCGACGGGCTCATGCCAGCACTGGTTATCCTCACGCGTTTTCATTAGGTGGTGGGGGTTTGTGAGACTCGACCACAGGCTGTTTTTCAAATTTATTTAATTCATCCATCATGCTCTGAAGCTATTTGCTTCTTTATATTGGACAGGTGTAATGAGATTTTGGACACTAAAAAATGTTTTTATTAAAAGTTATGACCCAGAGCTAGTTGGTAGGGACTGTGCCATAAATCCCAAGAAGTGTGCGAATTTATAAAGGATGTAGCGACATAACCTTAACCTTTTAGGCCACTCCACAGATTACAGGATCTCTTAAACTAATATTGTTTCCCTGTCTCTCCCCACCGCTGGCCAAATAATAATAATAATGTATGTGGTTATCCAATGTGGTTGCTCGTTCTCTCCTCATAGCCACAGTTGACTCGTGGGGAGCCAGTGCCTGGCGGAAGCTGATGGTTGATGAGGGAATTTGCTGATGGTTGGTCCCAAGGCCCCGCTGTAGTGGGCACGCTGGTTCCCTGGCTCTGCTTTGCAGCCTTGTTGCTGAGGCTGAGTGGCAGAATGTCACTTTTACCACCGAGGGTGAGAGTGAGTTCTGACAGATGAGTATTATGAGGCTATTGGGTGATGGTTTCTCCATTCCTCTATTGCTAATAGCCAGCTCTCCTAAAAAATAGGAAATGATACAATGATTCCTGTGCATTATAACTCATTGTAATGTCAATAGTATCAGATTTATATTAATGTTATAGTGCTTGGAAATCATCCAAAGAATAATTAGCTCATAATATAGACCAAAATAAGGTGATAGATCTATTTACAGAGATATTATGTATTATCTATAGTAAATCTTATTGTGGTGACTTTGTTAAATTAACATTTATTAAGTGGAGCCCTGGGGCGTCAGATGGAGGGACGAAGTTCAAAAAAGACCACAAGAGAATTGAAGTAGAGAAGCTTATTAGTCACAGGCCCAGGAGGAGGGGTCACCAGGAGAGATCAAGGTGGCTGGCCTGAGAGAGCCAAAGGACCTAAGGCACATGCCTTTATTAGGCCCGTGGGTGAAGTGCCGGCATTTCCTGGGCTAAGGCTGGATTAGGCCACTGAAACCAAGCACAGCAGGGTTTGGGGTCTTATCTAAGAGGTAACAAGGGGAGGGAAGGCCCTGGGTGGTGGGCAGACTGCCTACCATGGGAGTCCTCATGGGACATGCTTCCCCACAAGGGTTGGAGCCAGTTTAAGGCACCTGCAGGCCACTTGGCCATGCAAAATGGGTCCTGAGACAGCAGTATTTTGGAGTAGTTTAGTGAAACACTCGATAGTTATAAACAACAAAATAAAAAATCAAAACAATTAGATCTGGTCAACAACCAGCTGCTTGTAAAACATGCATTCATTCATGTAGGACACTGCTGTGTGCCAGACCCTCTGTTAGCTCTGGGGATTCAAAAGTAAATACAGCGCGGTCCCTGCTTCAGGAAGCTCACCATGGGGTCAGCACAGATGATGTGCTGTTATTCTCAGAGGAGGAGTTTCAACTCAGAAGATCAGGGAAGGCTTCATGAAAGAGGTGGCCCTTCAGCAGGGTTTGAGGAATCGGATGAGCTCTGAGCATGCAGGGGTGAGGGGAAGAGCATTTCAAGCAGAGGGGACAGCGGACACAAAGGCACCTATTAAACCAGCTGTTTGCAGGCTGCTCTAAAGACTTTGGTTTGCTAAAGCAGATGACATTTTTGTCTTTTGAAACAAAAATCTCAAGGGTAAACATGGTCTTATCTGTTGCCACTGTTGAGACTGGCTGGGTAATGTCTGTAATTTCGGAAAGATGAACTTTGAACCACTGCTGTATGTCCTAATCAGGCCTCTGTTTGGTCATCTGCTTATGCTGGGAACACATTCCAGGGTTTTCACAGAAGGTTGGCAACAGTCCTGCCACTGAGGCCATGGGAGCATAAGCCATAGATACCATCCTCATCAAACTCATTAATCCCTGTCGTGTGTGTGTCATTCACTGCATCCTCATTCATCGCCCCTTCCACTTGCAGAATGGCCAGCCAATGGAGGATTTCGAAAAACGCTTTGCCGCGGCTACTCCGGTAAGAGTGCGAGGGCCCTGTGAGCTGTTTCATGTCATTGCCCATCGTTCATTTCATGCTCATAAGTCGTGCCTTGTGCTTACAGAACAGAAACCTGCCTGCGGACATTGATGAGATTCTTGAGGCAACGAAGGTAAGGCCTCCAGGCTCTTAAGTGAGGATTGTTCTGGTCACTGACATGCATCCCATAGCATCTCCAACCAGCCTGCGTGAGGAGCAGGCGCTCGACTCGGCTCTGTTCTAGTGTTCCCAGGATGAGTCCTGGCAGGCCTTGCCATAGGGTCAAATAATAACTGTGTATGTATGTGTGTGCACATGTGTGCATGTGTGTGTGCGTGTGTGCATGTGTATGTGAAAGAGGGTATATTGGACAGGAAGTGATGCTCCTTCATTTCATTCAACAAATATTTTTTGAGCACCTAACAGGTCCTAGGCATTCCGATAAATGGCTGGAGGTTTAGTGAAGAGGAAGACGCTCATACTACAACACAGTGCAACACTGCATAGCATAGGATAGGATAAGGTCGGATGGGTGGGGAAGGTAGGGGAGGGAAGAGTAGGGTATGGTGGGGTGGCCTAGGGCAGTGGTCAGCAAACTCATTAGTCAACAGAGCCAAATATCAACAGTACAACGATTGAAATTTTTTTTGGAGAGCCAATTTTTTTAAACTTCAACTATATAGGTATGTACATTGTTATTAACTTAATTAGGGTACTCCTAAGCTGGCCTTTGCTAAAAACATCCTCAATCTTATTGAGGTACATTCGCTGAGGTCGACCCCTTCCAACTCTCCCATCCAAACTTGTCTTGTATACTTGTTTCATCTATCGCCTTTCATTCATCTTCTCTCTATGTCCACCCCCCACTTCTTCTAACGCCATTTCTTCAAAATAGACTTGCCCAGGCTGAAAACCAACTTCTGCACATGGGCCACGAAGTTTCAATCGCACTGTACGTGCGTGCCCGCACCTGGTATTTTGTGGAAGAGCCACACTCAAGGGGCCAAAGAGCAGCATGTGGCTCATGAGCCGCGGTTTGCCAACCACAGGCCTAGGGGAATGTAGATAGTGTGACAGTGTAGGGGGTATTCAAACACAGAAACAGCATGTGCTAAGTGCCCCATTGGGAATAAAAGACACGCAAGACTGTTCTTCAGTCAGCATACCCTGAAGTAGATGTACTGGTTTACATCGAATATTTACTAGTTTACAGCTTGGCTGATATATAGGTCAATGAATATGATTACCCCTGAGGGTGTTTGGGAGGATTCTAGGGTTTTTGACCTTGGTTTCAAATTAGAATCACCAGGAGAGCTTTTAAAGTTTTAGGTTCTAGGCTGTACAGAATTTCCTGGGGTGTGAAGAAGGCATCAGTATTTTCCCTCTGGTGATTTCAGTGTGCATCCAAGGTTGAGACCACTGAAATAAAAGTATCACACAGCTGTTCTGAATAGTGCAATGGGGTACAAACTGAGTTAGGAGACATTTCCCAGGCAGGAGGAAAGGTCCTCTAATTTGTCCCCTGAAGGATGATGGGTGGACAGGCAAGGGGGGAAGGGATTAGTGTTCTAGGTAGGAGGAAAGCATGTGCGAAGGCCTGAGGTGGCCTTTCCTTTTATAGCCCTTGTGCTTCTGGGCTCATGACACTGCCCTGATTATGTCTGTAGGCCTGTCTTTCCTTCAAGTAA
>NW_006294339.1:4992764-5004555 GCF_000327345.1 Myotis davidii | reverse complement strand
GAATGTGCCTCATTCTTCCCCGTATCCCCTGCTCTTGGCACAGTAGCTGATGTGCCATACTTTTCCTAAATGAAGGACCTCCTTATGCCAAACATAGGTAGTAAGAATGTGACTTGGGGTCAGTCAAGGACATCTCAGCCTTCAGCAGTGGTGCCTTCAGAATTTCTCTGTAGGAGGGGATAGGAGTCTAGTTGCCATAGTCTAGTTCAGTGGTCGGCAAACTGCGGCTCGCAAGCCACATGTGGCTCTTTGGCCCCTTGAGTGTGGCTCTGCCACAAAATACCACGTGTGGTCACACACGTACAGTGCAATTGAAACTTTGTGGCCCATGCATTGTAGTTGAACGAAGGACCCAGAGGCTAACCTTGGAATAGTGGTTGTGTAACATGGCAGATACTCTTGTGAAAACATCATTTGTTCATATCAAATGATGGCTGTGGAGGGACAGGTCTGATACAGACATTGATGGGATGCCCCATCAACATGCAAGCTACCCATCCTCTCTGTCTCTGGCCTTGGCATTTCTGCTGTCACTCTTCTTACCCTGGACAATGCCAGGCCTAAAGAAGGGGCAGAATCTGCCAGCAACTGCCAAGTCTTTCTTCGCCTGAATATGTCTGAAGTGCTAGTAATGGAAAGACAAGGAGGCACCTTGAGCTGGCCTTCCAGGTGACGTCTTCAGATGGATGTGACTCGTGGCAGACCTTTTAGGAGCTTGGCTGCCAGTTAGAGAGCACAATGGAGCTGGACTTTCCACGGGGTAGAAAGGTAACGAAGGCTCTGTGACATAACAGATAAATGAGATGCTGCTCAGGCTGCGGGTCAAGCCCAGCTCTGTTAGCTCACGGATCAGAGGCACGTCGCTTAACCTCTTGGTCTCAGTTAGCTCATCTGCAAAATCCAGTCAACGAGAGAGACACCTGTGCTGCCGATGTCATGGGGCTCAGTGAGCATCACATGCAATGATAAGGTATCACCAAGTGTATTGTAAACTCTACAATGTTTGACTAATGTGGACGGTTAATTTTGTTCTCTTCAGAACCTTAAGTGATTCATTATGACAATCTTATTCGAAGGAACGTGGTTTGTTAGGTTACAAATAAAAGGTCTGGGGTTAACATGGGGAAGGAAGTTGTTAAAATAGATGTTACTCCAGATTCTCAATTACATATAGCCATTAGAATTATTTTTAATTATATGGCCTAAGAGTCCATTTTTATATAAAATTTAAATTAACTCAAGGTTCCATTTAAACAGCAAGTCCAATGGAATGAAATAATCTATGTGTTACACCTCTGCATGCTTTTCTCATTCAGTCCTTGAGTGAAAACCATCAGGCAGTGGGAAGTCTACATCTCAAGAATGAGAGTTATTTTAAACATTGTGTTTTCATCTTTAAAAATGAAAATAAATAAATAAATGAAAAGTTGTGTTTAAGGAGAAAATGAGTCAGTACATTATATGAACGATGTTAGCAACAATGTGCCATGAGGTCAACACATTTGAAATGTAAATTGTGAAACTTAATTATTAACTTTATTTTAATATTTGCCTACCAGTGAAGATAGTGGGGACCATTTTAATAGCACCAAGTTTCAATTCTAGGAAGCCCAGAAGCTTCATTTGAGTTAGAGTTATTACTCCTGTGAATTTGAGAGAGTCTAAAGGATTGGCATAGTTTCACCAAATAATGTAAAATGATGGAAGCAAGCTAAGGAAACAAGGAGTATTTAGGGTCCAGCCAGATTTGGGAGAGCACCCAGCATGCTGGCC
Organism: Myotis davidii; assembly: GCF_000327345.1. Taxonomy (NCBI): domain Eukaryota; kingdom Metazoa; phylum Chordata; class Mammalia; order Chiroptera; family Vespertilionidae; genus Myotis; species Myotis davidii. The sequence continues at coordinate 5,002,782 of NW_006294339.1, read as the reverse complement.
ATCCTGTTACCATCTCATTACCTTGGACCATTATCCTTTGGGAGAGAATCAGGTTGGTAGAGAGTGGGCAGAAAAGACTGAAATGTGCTGAGTCCTACACGAGCTGGGCCCTGTCCCCTTCGCTGGTCTCCTCTCCTGCTCCTCTCTCCACCCTCGCTGGTTCAACCAAACTGTTAGACAGCCTTGGGCCACTACCCCTCTTGCTCCTGTATTTCCATCTGCCCGGATGGCCCCTCCTCATCCTAGTTGCCTGGGTGACTGCTCCTCTTCTTCAGGACTCAGATCAGAGCTGTTTCTTTGAGAAAACCTTCATTGAGCTTCTTTGCCAAAAGCTGGCTGGTCCCTCCTGGGCTGGCCTATGGAGACGTCTGTTGCCATTCCTGCCACAATGCCTTGAAATTAGCTCTGTCTATGGGTTGTCCCACCAGACTGTAAGCTCCCTGCAGGCAGGAACTTGGCATTTCTCGTTATTCTGTTCCCAGCACCTAGCACAGTGCCCACCACCTACTGCTCAGCCCGTGTGTACGGGAAAAGCATTGCATGGTTGGGAGGGAAATCACCATGCTCAGGGTCCTGCTTTATGCCAGGCACTACTGCTCATCTGAAAGCTTAAAGGGAAGAGTTGAATGTGAGTTAGCCAGGCTAAGCTGCTTTCAGCCAAAAGAGCCTTTGGTACCTCTTAAACCGGGCTTCGCCAAACTCCAAAGAAAGTCCTGCTATTAGTGTTGTCAATAAATCTGCAAAGGAGATACTACCATCTCCATTGCCCAGTGAGGGAACTGCAGCTCTGAGAAGAAGCAGAGATAGATCGGAGGTGGTAGAACCCAAACATATGCCCAGGTGGGCACCTTGTCTGGCCGCCAGAGCTCCTCACCTGTCTGTAGGAGAGAGCGTTCCCTTCTTCATGGTGAGTTGTAGAGATAGGAATTCAGGTGCAGGGACCCTGCATGGCAAGCAGGTGAATGCGCCCTGTCCTTTCTAATGAGTGGTTTTAGGTTCCCCCAGTGAGAGTTGTGCAATCCGAAGAGGAGCAGAGTATTTTTCCCTCAGTGGGCAGGTTTGCACAAAGCATATGATTATGTACTTTAAGTCAGGCCACTGGGATCCTGGCCGGGGACTCCCCATGGTCTCTGCAGCTGGGAGAGTCTGCAGATTCATTTCTAAGTGTATCTTAAAGGGTTCCTCCACAGCTACTGGCTGGCGTCACTCAGACACTCCTGGGTGTTGCAGATGACACGGTGTCTGCAGCCATGGAGTTCTGAGGACTGATTAATAGTGTGTGCACTGGGCTGTTTCTGATGCCCTTCCTGGTATTAAATACTATGATTTCTTTTCCTCCAACTATATTTTTTATTCTCAAGACAGACTTTTTCAGGAACTGTCATCTGACTGCATACCCCGCATGGAGAAAACTTAAGTCTTAGCCTCTGTGAGGTCACCTCTGTGAGGCTCAGTTTACTCATCTGTAGAAATGAGGATGATGATGATGCCTTCTTCTCAGGGTCACTGTTGTTGGGGGCATGCACGGAGAGGTGGCCATGAAGTCTTACTGTACTTAGTGTGTGAAGGGCTAAGTATACAAGTGAACACACGCATGAAAGAAAAACCAATGATGTGACTGCCTTCTTGTGTTATCTCCTGGAGAAGGGAGACAGTGCTGGCATCGGTGGTAAATACGTGTGAAGGGTCTTAGTTTTGCTGATGGGAGGTGGCCAAGCACTGATCTCCTGGACTGAGTCTGAATAAACAGCCAGACACATTGAAGCAAGAATTGATTCTGGCCACATCCCAGGTGCTGTCTCTAGGGCCATGAGGTGTAGCAATGACCAACTGGGCTTATTATTTATGTAGGGATGTTGAGAAAGAGAAATACTTATCCTCCTAGGATGCTGTGTTTCAAGAAGTACCCCCGCAGCAGCAGTATTCCTCCTGGTGACATCATTATCTTTTATGTCTTTTCAGGCTGTGACCCAATTAGAACTTTTTGGGGACATGTCCACCCCTCCTGATATAACCTCTCCCCCTGTAAGTATGCACCGCCCTCTGTGCCCGGCATCCCTGCCCTTCCCTTCTTCGGTCTCCCAGGGAAAAGCATGTGCGCTTTGTAGCAGAGGCCTGATGGTGGAGGTCAGCCCTGGCTCCTTCAAGCTGTGTGATCTGGGAAAAATAACTAGTGATTCTAAATCTCAATTTCCTAGGCTATGTTTTAAGAGGAGTTATGATACAAGCTTCTGTTTTTAGAAATAGATACATCCGTGCATTAGCAATTACAGGTCACCAGGGGACTTGCTATTATGCTGGGCAGCGGAGACATGAATGGGATGTGGCTGCTGATTGCAGGAGCACATTACCTAGGTGGGTATAGGGAGGAAACTCAACAGGACAGCAAGGCCGTGAGGCATCTGACAGCACCTACCCGCATGGCCAGGTGGTCAGCCCAGTAAAGGAAGCATCTTCTCCCGACCCTTTCTTCCTTTCCCTCTCTCCTTTCTTTCTGACTTCCTCTCTCCTCTTTCCTCTATCTCTCTCTCTCTCTCTATCTCTCTCTCTCTCCTCTATTTCTCTCTCTCTCTCTCTCTCTCTCTCCATCTCCACCTCAGTCATTGCTAGCAGGGAGACAGGTTGCAGGAAGTCCTCATTTGAAAATGAAAAGAAGAAAAAAGAGTATTAAAACCAAAACCAAATAGAAACCCAGAGAACTGGGTGCATTCAAAGGCCACCCTGCTGCAGCCACTGCAAACAACAGAGCCAGCTAGATGGCCCCTTCAGCTCCTCCCCCGACTCTCCACTCCCTGAGATGGGTGGGGCTCATTCAGCACAGCTGCACCAGCTGAAGCTGCTGGCAGTGGGCTGCTCCCCAGGGCACTGTGCAAACCCAGGGATGGTGCTGTGGTTCATTGGCGAGATGCGCCTCACAGAGAAAAGGCTGTAACCTCACCACAGAGGACAGATGGCATTAAGACCCTGCTGCCCCCAGCTGCCACCAGGGAATCTAGACACAGCTGTTCTGCCCCCAACACCTGATGCCCAGAGCAGCCATGAAGGCGGGGACAGTAGCTCCTGTCTCCAGGGAAGCCGGGCAGCTCTAGCCAGTCTCATCCCTGCTCCATCCCTGGGCGAAACAGCTGTGTCCTGGGCACTGGTAATGTCAGAACCCTGGGCTATGGAGCTAGAAAGGCCAGAAGGGATCTTCTAACCTTATTCCCTTCATTTTACAGATGAGCAGACTGAGGCCCATAGAGGGCATGTGACTCACCTCATAGGGGAAAAGGGAATGATGTTGATTGTGTTTAAAAGTGCTTACGGCAGCATCTCATGGCTGTGTTCCTGGCCCTGAACCCCAGTGCAGTCCAAATGGGTATTTAATTATCCTCAGAACAATGCCCTTCTTCTTACAAGCTGCTAGTCTAACAGCCTTGTCTAATCGCCATGGTTTCAGGATTAATTGCTTGCCCCAGTCTATCCTCAGGGTATGTGTGGGGGGAAGGAGGGGTATAAGAATGTTATGTCATTGAATAGATATACACTATAGGCAAAGGGCCTCAAATAGGGAAGGATCTTTAAAAAGAAATTGAACACTGATGGCTTTAATTCAGTGCCCCTCACCTTCCCCAACAGTTCACGCCACAGACTTTCCTGGAACCCCAGCCTGGGCCAGACACTATGCAGTTTCCAGCTCAGGCATTTTTTTAAAAAATATCTTCTTGGAAATCTACACTTCTTCTTGCAAGTGAATATTCAGGCAAGATTTAGGGAGGCACCAGGATACAAGGACCTCTGCTCCAGTTCCTAAACTTTATTTGTTCATTTTGTCAACAACTATTTACTGACTGTGTTTTAAGTGACAAGCCCAGAGCTGGTGGGTGCACAGTAGTAGATTCTGAGTCGATTATGTCAATTTGGATTGACTGCATCTAAAGGAGGAAAGCCAGGTATTATGGGATAATTTGAAGGCCTGAAAACACCCCTAAGGGGTGGGGCTCAAACTAAATAGTCACAATACTGGCCTTCGTTTGCTGAGCACCTACTATATGGTGCTCAGTGATTGCATCTACAGCATGGTGCTGAGTGATTTGAATGCATGACCTCCGCTAATCCTCATAGTTGCTCTAGGAGTAGATATCACTTTGCCCATTTTACAGATAATCTGTGTAATCAGCTAGTGGTTTGCATACCACCTAAGTGGCCGGACCCTGGCTGGTTTCTGCAGCATCCCCCCTACCCCCCAAACACACACACACACACATACACATGTTCCTGCACCAGCTGCCTCCCATCCTGGATGATCGCTGAGCCAGGTCTCCCAGGAGCCTCATGCATCCTCCCTCTCTCTCTGACAGACTCCTGCAACTCCAGGTGATGCCTTTATCCCGTCTTCATCTCAGACACTTTCGGCGAATGCAGACATGTTTGGTTCTGTATCTTTCGGCACTGCTGCTGTACCCTCAGGTAAGCCCTCTTTTTTCCACCTGCTTCCCTTCCTTTGCAGAAAGGGTTGGACCAGCCGCCAGATGTGCCAGAGCACCTGTGGAAGCACCATTGTCTCGTAACTCTTCAGGTGACACTGAGAAGCTGCCATGGGGTGGCGGGTGGGGTGGTGCCTTTCACAGAGGTCTGGTATGCTGCTGACTGGAATACAGTGATGGCCTTCACATGGAATGGTCAAGATTCCATGTTACTCAGGTGGTTAGATTTAGGGAACCTGGTGCACACACAGCCATGCAGATCAGCACAAGTCCATTTCTTCCTGTCCGTCTGAGCCAGAGGAGAAGAGGTGGCCAAGGAGAGTGGGTGAGTCTGTTCTCCAAAAGCCTCTTGCATTCTGATGGACAGATGTGATCTGCCTTCTGGTTTGGTGGAGATTCAGGAGGGCAAGGGTCCCCATACAGGAAACCTAAGGGACAGAGCAAACTATTTCATGGTGAATTGGGAGGAGGATGGGGCTGTTAGTGATTTAGAACAGCGGTCACCAACCAGTGGTCCATGAGGTCCGAAAGGTTGGTGACCGCTGATTCAGAAAGTATTTGTTCTCTTTTCCAAATATTCTTTTATGAAAAGCATAGACTACTTTACAACAGGAACAGTATTAAAGGTGAGCTACAAATCGTGGGAGCTCAGGCATCATGTTTGGATGGCATCAAGCACTCCATGTGGCCAGTCCTCATGGCGTGGACATAGCCAAAGATGGGACTAGTTTTGCTTCTTGCATGTGGGGGAGATTTAGACTTTTTCGCTTTCATTAACTACATATTTGAAATTCATAGCTTCATCTTTCTTTTTCTACTGTAATCTTGTAAATAGGACATGGAGTTTATTATAGAATACAAATCTTCTTGCATTTTTTCTATAAATAATTACTTTTAATTACACAGTGTTAGAAACAAATTCTTCCCACCAAATATAAATCTCATTGTTATTCAAAGTGAATTACTAATGTAGACCCTGTTCTGAAATAGTTACACTTACTCCTCATAAGCCCAGGGATCACCAGGAACTTTGAGAAGTAGCAAAGTTCAGTAGCCACTGGATCTGCTTACAATTTAGAAGATGCAATTCTAGCCTACAAATGCATTCAGTTGCTAAGTTTCCCAGTTGAATGTTTTATCCACCTTTAAAACAGGATAATGGTGAGGAACAGTTTTATTTACCCAAAAAGGATCTTTAAATTTCCTTGTGTGTCATTTTAAATAAGAGAAGCAGTTTCCATCAGAAATGCACCATGTTCCTGTGCTGCCAGCCCTGAATCCCTGTGCTGTGTCATTCATGAAGATATGCTGCACAAGTGATGGCAACCCAGGCACTAAACTCACTAATTCCCAGGCATATTTGTCCCATAGATATTTATTGAGGGCCCACTGTGTTCCAGGTTCTGTTCTAGGTGCCTGAGGTGTGTCCAAGAATACAACACACACACACAGATCCCTGCCTGCAAAGAGCTTACTTCCTAGCAGGGAGACAAAGAACAACATAGAAATAACATGTGAGACAATGATAAGCGGTATGGACAAAGAGAAAATGTAGAGCTGGCTCTGAGGGCTTTGGAGCCGGTGAAGGGCAGGTATGAGTAGAGGTTGTAATCAGGAGGGGCTCATACTAAGAAGAGACGTGAGCAGACTGGGAGTGGTGAGGGCGAGAGCCAAGCAGGTATCGGGGTTAGGAGTACTCCAGGCAGAGGAGGGATGATTGGCCCCTCCAGTCTCCATTCCCCTCCCTATAAGTGAGAGGGTGGGATTGGGTGCTTGCTCATGTCTTCAAGCCCTAATATTTGATGAGAAGCACCTGATAAACTGCCTGTGCCAGGTAGCACTACCCTGGGCCTGTCCCCAAGCCTGTGCCAGGGGAGGGCTTTGAAAGCCTAGATTTTAATCTTTCTGGTTGACCAGCCCTGTTGCAAACTATGGACGAGCCATTTCTGCACATCCAGATTTGGTTTATACAGCTACCAAAAAAAAAAAAGTGATAGGTTGGTTCCAAGCTTCCAAGTTTTAGAGCATGAGTCTAAAATTAATTTTAATTAGCATATTTTTGCTTTCTTACTTTACTTAAAATACAGTGAGGAGCAAAACTAGGCTTCAGTTGGTGTTAAATGATTTGCCTTTCTACTTCCTTAACTGGCCTTAAAAATCTCTGCAGCTATTGCATCTCTGTCCACCTGTCCCTAATTATAGCACCAGTGACAGGTGGACGGGGCAATGGAGTGGGGCATGTGGTACAATGGACAGGTTGTGGGAGGCGTTTGCAGCCAATGGACTGGGTCTGAATCCTGGCTCCCCCATGTATTTACAAGCTTTAGGCAAATTATTTCACCTGTCAGAGCCAGAGCTTCTTCATCTCTCTAACTGAATTGAAAATAATAGTTGCCTGCAACAATATCATGAGGATTAAATGGAAACTTAAGTACCTTGAAAAAGGCTGGTATTTTGTAAATGCTTCCTGTAGAAAATTCTATTATTATTATTATTACTCTGATTCCTACAATAGAAGAAAATTCATCTTGTCGTACCTCTATTATTTCCCTTTATCTTCTTGCAATGTTTTTTTTTTGTAATGAATCTAATAAAGCTTAGGTCCTTGGCTTCCTGATTGCACATGGCAAAGCTGGCCCCAGAACCTGGGGGCCTGGAGAATGTGAGACCCCACCACTAACCAGCTGTGTAATACTCAGCTCAATCCCTTCTGAGCCTTAGGAAATGTATCTGTAGAATGGGAATAAGGATTCCACCTGGTGGGGCTGTTCTGAGGACTGCATGAGTTAATACATGTAGCAAAATATTTAAAGCAGTGCCTGGCAGTGTTCCATAAGAAACTGTGGTTCCATAAGAAACCACTCACCTAATGTTTGCTACCTGTTCAGCGGGAGCCCTGCTCTGCTACCCATGCTCTATGTAGCTGCATCAAACCTCCCCCATGAAGCTGCAGTTTCTCTAAAAATGTAAGCTCCACGAGAGCAACGATTGTTTTCACTGTTTTGTTCTTCACTGAATCTCCAGCATCTAAAACAGTTCTGGCACCCAGTAGGGATATTTCTGAATGAATAACTGAATCAGTCAGTCAGTCAAGTGAAATAATGTAGATGAGAGGCACCATGCAAGTTCTATATATATTTTGGGTACTCCCTTGGTTTTCAGTGTCTTTCCTACATTTTAGTCTGATATTTTTTTTCTTTTTAGCAAATAATGAGCATGTCCCCAGAATATACGAGCATCTGGTTATAAATTGCAATTTTCAACACTTTTTAAAAATCTCAGTGCAAGGCAGTGATGCAGGTGTTTCTCTTCACTTCACAGCAAGGAGGTTTATGATTGATCTCAATTCAGTGGCATAAACAGATGCTCCTTGGCACCTCCTCCCTCTGCTGTGGAACGTTAATGAGTAAACAGTCTGAGCTGTTATGTGGCTGCAGTGGCAGCCACCAAGTGGCTCCCTGTGTCTGGGGCTGCCACAGTCCTGCCACGGAGGTGTCCCATCAGGCATGTGTGATGCTGTGTGGCCAGAGCACCTAGGAAGCAGGTTTGGGAGGAGCCCAGGCGGCAGGCACTGCCCCCCACAGGAAAAGCAAGTGAGACCTGCATGTTCTCCAACATGATGCCTAGTTACCCTGTGCTGCCTTTTTTCCTGTTGAATATTGTACTTTGGTCTGAAACAGATGGCATGAAGCCACAGAGACATGCTAATAGCTCTCTCCAGAAAAGTGTGCTCAACCCATCTGTTAGTTCCTTGTAGGAAAAAAAAAAAATGATGAGGAGGGGGGAAAAATGTCCTGCTACCAACAGTAGATTCACCAGAGGTCACAACACTTACAGGCCTTGGAGTCTAGTTGCATCCCTGGAAGGATGCAGTTAGGTATTCATTCTACTATGACTCACTCACCTTATAGAGAGCCTTTCCCCAGCTCAAGCTTTTATGGAGCAGCCAATGTGTGCCCCAAACTGTGCTAGACACAAGGGCTAGGGGAGAGAAAATAAAGCGTTTCTGCTAGAAGGTGGTTTCTAGTCTAATGAGGAAAGGCAGAATAAGCAGGCAATTACAAGGCAGTGTGACAAGTGCCATGAGAGAGATGAACATGAGGACTGTGGAAGCTCAGAGAAGAACCAGTGAGCCAAGAGGTCAGGGAACAGGGAGGTGATGCTAAACTGAGTTTCAAAGAGTATATAAGGGGTAGATACACAAAGAAGTAGGAGATGCTTTCTAAAGGCAAATGGACCAGCAGAGGCGAGAGAGAGCAAGTTGAGTGTTGTCTCCATTGGCTGGAGGAAAAGGTGCCAGTGGGAAAAAGATTTGAAAATGGGGATGGAGTGCTGGGTCTAGCAAAAAGGGGAGGCAAGATTCAAACCCAGCCAGGCCTGGTTCCTAGTCCTCTGCCCTTCCCACTGAGACACTCTGGCTGTGGAGGCTGTGTGATGTCAGAAGCCTTTAACAACTGGCAGTATTGCTCTCGCCCCCACACATTGCCTGGCTTGCTCTCTCACCACAGTCTAGTTTCTGCTTACGAGTCATCCCCTTAGAGAGGTTTCCCTGACCACTGCTCTGGCAGGCAGGCTTCCTGAGAGCAGGGACTTCTGTCTTAGTCATCCCTGCATCCCCAGTCCCTAGCACACAGCTGGACACTCAGGGGTTTGCTCAGTACCTTTTGGCCAGTCACCTGACTCCAGGAATCATTCCTTCCCAGGATGCCTGACTCTCCTTTTCCACCTTTCAGGTTACGTTGCTATGGGCGCCGTCCTCCCATCCTTCTGGGGCCAGCAGCCCCTCGTCCAACAGCAGATCGCCATGGGTGCTCAGCCACCAGTCGCTCAGGTGATGCCAGGGGCTCAGCCCATCGCATGGGGCCAGCCGGGTCTCTTCCCTGCCACTCAGCAGCCCTGGCCAGCTGTGGCCGGGCAGTTTCCGCCAGCCGCCTTCATGCCCACACAAACTGTTATGCCTTTGCCAGCCGCCATGTTCCAAGGTCCCCTCACTCCCCTCACAACCGTCCCAGCCACGGGTGACTCCACCAAGTCAAGTCCACAGACCGACAAGCCCAGACAGAAAATGGGGAAAGAAATGTTTAAGGATTTCCAGATGGCCCAGCCTCCACCCGTGCCCTCCCGCAAACCCGACCAACCCTCCCTCACCTGTACCTCAGAGGCCTTCTCCAGTTACTTCAGCAAAGTCGGGATGGCACAGGATACAGATGACTGTGATGACTTTGACATCTCCCAGTTGAATTTGACCCCTGTGACATCTACCACACCATCAACCAACTCACGTGAGTGCCCTTCCTAAACCTAGTGCTAGTGATGCCTTGTGTCTAGGCTCAGAGAACTAATCTTAGTTATCTATATACTAGAGGCCTGGTGCACAAAAATTTGTGCACTCGGGGAGGGAGTTGTCCTTCAGCCCGGCCTATGCCCTCTTGCAGTCTGGGACACCTTGGAGGATGTCCACCTGCTGGCTTAGGTCTGCTCCCTGGGATATCAGGCCCAAGCTGGCAGTCAGACATCCCTCTGGCAGCCCGGCAGCCCTTGGGGGATGTCCA
>NW_006294339.1:4984102-4992242 GCF_000327345.1 Myotis davidii | reverse complement strand
CGTGGCCACAGCCAGCTGAAAGCAGGTATCTGGGGTTTATTTACCTTCTATAATTGAAACTTTGTTGCTTTGAGTGGAATTCAGAGCTGGCCACGACAGGTGGGAAGCTTGGCTTCCTCCATCATTGGGGCAACCAAGCCTCCTGCTTGCTCCAGCTCCGTGGCTGCCGGCTGCCATCTTGGTTGGGCTAATTTGCATATAGTCACTCTGATTGGCTGGTGGGCATGGCTTAAGGCATAGTGAAGGTATGGTCAATTTGCATGTTTGTCTTTTATTAGTGTAGATATAAAATGCAAATTGTCCCTGTGGGAGTTTGACTGGGAAACTGATCGCTCGCTATGACATGTGCTGACCACCAGGGGGACGGTGCAGAATGAAGGGAGGCCCTGGCCGGCAGCCAGAAGGCCCTGATCAGCCCTAATCACCAACCAGGGTTAGTGGCCCTACCCATGCACAAATTTCGTGCTTCGGGCCTTTAGTATTCAATAGGACTCTTTGTTTATGTTACTCTTACTATAACATCCGTACCTCCCCACATGCTTTACATTTATTATTTTTATGCTCAGAACAATGCTTATGACAAGTTGCAGTAGACCTATTTGACAGATAATGAAAGTGAGATCCAAAGACAAAGAGAATAGACAAAGTGGTAGAATTGAATATAAACCTGTTGATTTTCCATCACATCACTCTGCCTCTTAGGTTTCTGTTCATTTGCTCATTCATTCATTCTTTTATTCACTCATTCACTCACTTGTGTATAGCCCAGCAATGATACAGGATCTTTGTATGGTTCATTAAAATAAAAATGAATGGTATATGTGAACTAAATAATTTTAGGAACAAGGATAAAAAATTAGAACATTAAGAGCAGGAAAAAGTTAGGGCAGAGATATAGCAACCATAAGGCCTCCTACAATTGGTATAGCTGAAGCCAGATTGGGACTCAAAGCTTAGAGGCTAGTCAGAGGGAAAAGATGATGGCCTGCAAGAGATTCAGGACTGGGAACTGGACAGCAGCTTTATTACTTACTAGTTTTGTGACTCTGCACACATCATTTTATTTCTCTGAGCCTTGATTTCCTCATCTATCTTGGGCTTGGGATTATTAAAAGGATTCAGTGGTACATGTGCTAAAACGTTCTGTAGTATACCTCACAGGGTTTGAAATAGTTTTATTGTATATTGTTTTATTGCATGTAGTTTTATGGAGTGGTTTTGTGCAGAGCTCTGGACCAGGGCTCGAATCTTGGCTCCTCCACCACACGCTGTGTCCTTGGTGTGGGTAGGACTTCTCTTAACCTCAGCTATGTTGTACATAAAGTAAGTGATAGACAGTGTGCCTCGTTCCACTTCTGATATTCAGTGGTTCTAGCCCAGCTCACTTTTCTGCTGCAAACATCTGGGAAACCAGAACTGTGCAGCCAATCACAGTCCAGATACACTTGAACACACTTGTGCTTGGTTGACACTGTTTGGGGAGGGTGTCTGCAGATTCATCCTGTGCCTTGACAATTGATAAGGAGAAAGAAAAGGCTCATGGAACAATGAGTTTGACGTTTTCATTACTGTCACAACTGACACGGATCATTTCTTAGCCAATGCCATGAATTGTCCACACACACACAGAATCTAATGTTCACATAATTAGATACTGTCATTGCAGTCAGATTGAGGATACTGTTCTGAAATGGATAAGCAACCTACTTCTGCTCAGGCCAGATGATTTACATGGGGGGAGCATCTCAATGTTTCAAGGAATAATAATGAATAAAAGCAATGAAATATTAAAGACATGACAGTCATGCATAAATAAGCAAGCATCTTTGGAAAACAAATATTTCTCTTTCATTGTGCCAGCCACAAACAGCAGAGGGGAGTTGAAGTCCTTTGAGGACAGGAAGTGTGTCTTCATTATCCTTACATGTCTTGTACTGTTGGCATAGTATCTATAACAGGGGAAGGTTGCAGAGAATGAAACAGACAAAACCAAGGACACCCACTTACTGGTGTGTCTGGGAGCAGGTTTGGCAGCCTTGGCACTATTGATGCTGGTTGAGGAGGCTTTCCTGTGCATTGTAGGGTGTGAAGCAGCATCCCTGGCCTCCACCCACCATGAAGCCAGTGGTATTATACACCTGCTCGCTAGTCATGTTCAAAAGTGACTCTGGCCGTTGCCAAGTGTCCCCTGGGAGTGAAATTGCCCCAGTTTGAGAATCACTGTTTTAGAGCTGGAGATAGTCCATAAAACCTCCTGAAGGTTAAGGCGCTTGCATAAATTAACTCCTAGTTATGCTCCCTATTGATTTCACTCGGTAAGTATGAATCTCTCAGAACTGGCAGGTCAGCTGGGGTTCTAAGCCTTTGGTAAGTAATAAAACACTTCAAACACAAGTCAGAATCGAATTATACTAATAACTATTAAACGTCCACAACTTAGAGTGTTTCCGTATAGCTTATCTCATTTAAACCCACGCTAACTTGTTTGTTCCATAATCATCTCATGGAACAAAGCGGACTTCCTTTTAAATGAGAGAAAAACTTAATATTTTATTTTAAAGAAAATGAGTGAAACCAGCCTTTTGTCCTCTTTCCCATCAGCATCCTCTTTAATATGTTTTAAGTGGAGGATCAGTTAGACCAACAGTAAACCTCCAACAGTTGAGTAGACAGTGTCAGACAGTGTTAAACTCCAGTGCTCCTGCCTTGGCCGTGGTTAGTGTCGGCTCAAGTACCAAAGGGTCACGAGTTTGATTCCCCATCAAGGGTTTGTACCTTGGTTGCAGGGATGTGTGAGGAAGGCAACCAATTGATGTGTCTCTCTCACGCCGATGTTTCTCTCTGTGTGTCTTTCCCCTTCTCTCCCTTCCATCTTTCTCTCCTCCCCGCCCTCCCTTCCACTCTCTCAAGAAATAAATGGAAAAAATATCCTTGAGTGAGGATTAAAATGTTTTAAAATCCTAGTGCTCCTCTTTCATAACTGTGTTAAATCAGAAAATCACTTCACCTCTCTGAACTGCAGTATTTTCATCAGAAAAACAAACAATAGCATATTTATATTAGAAAGTTTAGTGGATGCGAAGTGCGTAGCACAGTCTAGCTCACTGGCACATAACAAACTGCATTGTCATTCTAAATATAAGTCCATTGAGGCAAGAGGAACTGACCAAGTTTGAGATTCACTCACTGTTTGATAAGCAGCCAGACTACAGTAAGTTTTGAGAAGTGTTGGCAGGAGGTGCTTATCAATGGTGTTGAAATTCAGCTACCAGCTTAAGCCACGGTACCCCTCACTTGGTCTGAGCCAGTGAATGGTATTTTCAATAGCAAATTAGAAATTTTTAAAGGAAGAGTAGTTTAGTAGTTTCAAATGTCATATTTGTTATAAAACTCTGGAACAAATGAGACAAGGAAAATGTGGGAATATCAGGACAGAAGATGAACACCCATATAGAATGAGGACTGTAGCACCAGCTTCAAAGTGACCACCAGTTATAGCCATTTTCCCAAATCCCTGAGATATGCCTTATTTAGCACGTGTTTATCAAACAAATATCTACTGTGTGTCAGAGGATGAAGCTGAGTTCTACCAGTTGCCAACTGTGTGACCTGGAGCAGTTTAGCAACCTTCACGTGCCTCTTCTGTGTAATTGTCATAACCCTACTCTGAAGAGGTGTTGTGAGGGTTACAGATGTTGTCTGTAACATTTCTGACAGTATCTGGCACATAGATGGCATTCAATCAATGGGTATCATTGTTCTCTGATCTATTTATTCTTACTGAATTAATTGTATGATGTTAAGCAAGAGAGAAGGGAAAAAAGTATGGTTCTTAACTTGAGCATGCAGAAACACGGTCTCTGATTCAGTAGGTCCGGATATTTGCATTTCTATTAAGTGCCCAGATGTGGCTGCTGCTGCTGCTGATTCAGGGACTATCCCTTGAGAACCATTGTTTATTTCATTCATGTGGACCAGCTTCTTCCTGACAGTCAAGAATGTGAGAGACATGGAACAGACTGACAGCTGTCAGAGGGGAGGGAGACAGGAGCGGGGAGAGAGGGTGGAAGAAGGTGAAGAGATTAGCCAAAGAATGGACACAACCAACAGTAGCCAGAGAGAAGCAGGGTGGGGGCTGGGTGGAGATGGGCAAGAGGGGGTAGGGGGAATGAGAACATCTGTAATAGTGTCAACAATAAAAATAAAGTTAAAAAATAGACTTAAAAAAGAATTGAGAGGACAAGATAAATATGTACAAAGTAAACATTAAACTGTTCACCTGATTTACCTGTGATAGGAAGAGGAGTCCTGTGATTTGACTAGAACGTAACCGGTCCCCGAGGTTTCTGTGAGGTACGCACATTTGCAGCCAGGCACTTACTGGGTTTCATCTCTTTGCATGGTCTCTGTGCAGCTCCAACGCCAGCCCCTAGACAGAGCTCTCCATCCAAGTCATCTGCATCCCACGCCAGTGACCCTACCACAGATGACATCTTCGAAGAGGGCTTTGAAAGTCCCAGCAAAAGCGAAGAGCAAGAAGCTGTAAGTGATGGGCTTATTCTTTCTGTTTTTGTTTTTCCTTAACAGCAAAACCTCTATAGCTGAAATGGACAATGCATGAGGAAACCTAAGTAGAAAAGAATGCTGGCTCAGGCGCTTAAGTTCTAAAGGGGTCACTAAGGGGCTTTATGTTCCAATGAGCAGCTAAAAACCATTGTCCTTTTATTAAGTTGTTCTTACAAGTTCTCGCGTTTGTGGGCGCGGTATCCTCTAACGGAAGTTGCTGCCTGCATTAAAATAGCCGATTACTTGTGTGCATGGAAGTGTGCCCAGCTGTCTTATATTTTCAATTGTTGAAAAGGAAAAAAAAAAGTGTTATCTTCTTGTGTTCTAGCCCGATGGATCACAGGCCTCATCCAACAGTGATCCATTTGGGGAGCCCAGTGGGGAGCCCAGTGCTGATAATATAAGTCCACAGGCCGGTAGCTAGATAGCACAGGTCTGGGTAGGTATCTGTCCTTTTATCTCCTTCATCCTTAAGCCATCTGCTTTCCCTTTTTTGCCTGTTCCTCACTTTGAAAGTTACATCCCTGATCTTTGTACCATCTCTCCTTGCTGAGCATATCCCTGAATGTTCACATCATCTCTCCTTGCCTGATGTCTGTTTGTCACCTAATTTTTCTTCATGGATGCATGACCTTTGACATATATTGGGAGGTAGGGGTAGAGGTGAAGAGTGGGGAATGGCCCTATTATTTTATTAATGATATGTTCGCAATGACTGGTGATGACAGAATGAGGCGTGATCAACGCTACTTAACGTGGATCCAGCTTCTGAAAGCATCGATTCTGAGATGGACACATTCTGCCCACCCTGATCAATTTTCAGTGAGACATGGTTCCGATGTTTTAATCTGATAAACAAAGTGTCACTGCATTTGCCTGCACTCCAACCAAACACACTGAGAATCCAGACTAAGAAGCAACAATAAGTAGTGCTTAAAGTAAGATTGATAGAGATGTAAGATCACGGTAGTCCATTGTGTCTAGCCAAAAGGGGCCCTGTCCCCTTCCAATGGGAAAGGGAAATTCAAAGGCCAAAGACATGCAGCATTCACTCTGGGGCTCTGCGGTTTATACCTGTACTACAGCGTGTGCTGGCTCCCAGCCACTTCAGATTCCATCAGCAGCTACTTTGAGAGAGGTATGCTCCCGTTTACTACAAGTGGCTTTTGGCACTTGAATTTCAATACATCTGATTTGATCCAGAGAAAGAGTTACTGATGAGGCGAACCTTCTCAGGAGACAGAAGTATACCTTGTTACCTCGACGTGATTTCTCAGTCACTCCTTGACAAATGTGTTTAATTTTCAGATACTTTCCTAGTTTTCCATAGTGTGGGGGACTGCTAGGCTGTATCCACAGAGCTTCCTTTTCTTTAGTCCTGAAGAGCGTGGTCAGAACCATTAAAATGGTAAATTGTTTTCACTGTTCATAAATGGATTCTGTGGCTCCCTTGTAATCATTCTCAGGTCACATGTAAGTTATTGGGATGGTTATTGAAAGCTAAGAGTGCTTTGAGAGAGCATGTTGTTAATAGAGTTCATGATCAAAGAACTTAATATACTGTATATTTTGCCCTGTTAGATCAGTACAATAGCACATAATTATACATCATGCCATCCAAAACCATGATCAGTCTTTGCAAGACTGATACCCATCTACACTATCAATCTTGCAAAGCTATTTGGGGAGCTGGTGAGTTAAAGGCAAAATCATGTTCCAGGAAAGATAAAAGTTGAGTATCCTGGGTGGACTCCTTTGGGAAGAATCCCCAGAAGGTTTTCTACCCCTTGCACATGTGTTATTTCACATGCTCCATCTTGCCTTGAAAATTTTGATGAATGAACTAGAGGCAATGAGCCATTCATCAGGATAACAGCAAACATCATCCTAAAATTGAAGTTCTGCTAGAAAACAAGGATGACTTGGACCATTTGCAGATCAATGTATCAAACCCTCACATTTATGAGCCTGTTCAGCCTGAGAGAGTGATGTCAGCTGAACTGTCATGTGGGGCTTCAGCCTGTTCTGCATTTGTTGCTCCATCCAGAACCCTAAGCCGTGGCTGAGTTGTGAATGGATGTAGCATGGTGTAGTGAGAAGAGCTTAGGATTTGAAATTTGAGTTCAAATTCTAGCTCAGCTACTTAAGAGCAAGAAGTCTTGGGCAAGAACCATAATGCCTGTTGAGTCTTGGTTTCTTCATCTGCTAGAAAAGGCTTATATTACCCATGATGTTAACTGAGAAAGCATAAGGTGAGTCTCTAGCATGGAGGCAGACACTCAGTACCTAGCTGAAAACTCAGTTTAAAAATTTGGGTTCTAGAGTGAAACTGTCTGGATTGAGAATCTGGCAACTCCTTACTACTTCTATGACCCTGATGAGGTTTTATACTGTCTCTGTCTTATTTTGAAAAATTAGGATAAAAAGAGTGCTGCCTCAAAGGGTTACTGTTTGAACTACATGAGGTGATGTTTGTGAAGCTCTTAGTACCATGTCTGACACATAGTAAACACCTAATAAATGTTAGCTGCCACACCATCCCATCACCACCACCACCACCAAAACCAACACCACCATCACTGCCAACACCAACACCAACACCATCAATACCAGCAACAATAATAACATCACCATCAATACCAACAACAACAGCATCACCACCAACACCACCACTAACATCACCACCAACGCCAGCATCATCATATGTGCTCTATAAATGTAGGTTCTCCACTACCTTGGATTATGTACATTAGACCTTCTGTTAAATAAATTCTACCATAAGGACCCAGGCCATTGGCTGGGAGATTTTGCTTTGTACTCTATATCTTCGGAAAATTAACTTTTATTGTGCCTCAGCACAGTTTTGAAGTGGGGAAGGAAAGAAAAACCCACTTCTTAGCTCTCTTACCTTCCCTGTCCTATAGTCAGAATGACACTAGTTAGGGCCTCACAGGCCTCTTTTCACTTCCAAAAAAACACAAAAACAAACAAACAAAAAGAAAACAACAGTCTTAGAGTTACATGTAAATCATCATAAGCAGCTCCCAGCTCCAAAGAAGGACTGGACTCTAATCTGCAATGAAGCAATTTTCTCCCTTTGAAAGCTTAGCCTGGCAGTTTTACAATTGTCTATCAAGAATTGCATGCCAAGGGGCTGATGCCAGCCTTGCAGACATATCCCCAGCCACCCACCCGGAAGTCCAAATGAGCCTTTCCGGACCTCTCCATCAATAGCAAGCCAAGTTTGATTTTTCAGTCTCCATTCCATTCACCATCCGACCAGCTGGAAATTTACTAACTGCAATTTCTTAGTGCCTTTCCAGGCGTTCAGAGAGGATAACATGCAGGGATGGTTCCATCCGTGGTTTTATTTTCCCCTGTGCCTTCATACAATGGGAAAGCAGGAGTCCTGTCTTCCTTATCGCCCTCACAACCATTATCTCCAGCTGTTTTTTTTATTAGAAATACCTGCACAATTCTGAGTAGGCAGGGTGACATCTGTTGATAAGTTAAAGCCGCTTTGCACCACAGTAAGAGGAAACCAAGGGACTCCAGCCTTGAAGGTGGGAGCTTC
>NW_006294339.1:4966021-4984041 GCF_000327345.1 Myotis davidii | reverse complement strand
AAAGCGAAATATCTCCAGTTATTTCCTTTTTCCCCTCCCCTTCCACCTGGGAGAATCACGTGTCTTTGAAAGACTGGGTCAATGGGGGCAAAAAAGAACCCATATAATATTATAATGGCTGGTGTTGGAATGGCAGGTAATTTATACTTCACTGATGTGTTGCTGGACCAATTTTAAGGGCAAAATGTTAGCGTTTGAGGAGATGAAAGAAAAATGAAAACATTTATTTGGTTTAATGGCTAAGTAAATAAACTGCCTATCAGACTTTCCCAGCTGTCAAGCCAAAGTAGCGTCTCTAACAATAGGGAACTGTTTGCTCTGTCTCCCTTACTAACAGCAGATATTGCCATAAATAACAAGCTGCTGTCATTTTTTAATACTGATCTTCATAGCAGAAACCCAAGACATATAAAATAATACCTGATGGATTTCTAGTGTTCGAGGGAAAAGAAAGCTGAGCTTCAGATGCTCAGAGAAGAAGAATCGTAAAAAAAGAAAAAGAAAAAAGAGGAAAAGGAAAAAGAAAAAAAGACACACAGAGTTCAGGGGACTTGGGTCTGAATGATGGTTCCAAAGCAGATGGCTCTAGACATATAACCCCTCTAAACCCTGGTCCCTCATATGGGTAAATATGGATAATTAGAACAGCTCCTCCCAAGGCTTCCCAGAATCATATGATTTCATGAATAAGAAAGTGCTTTGCAAGCTTTGAAAGTACAATATGTGTCTTCAGGATGATTATTACTATTCTGTTTTTGAGTAGAACCAAACAGCAGAATCTTAAAACAGAAAGCCACAGGAACAGAAAATAATCCGTCCATTCCATAGGCACGGGACTTAGAGGGAATCCAACCCACGCCATCAGGAAGGCTCAGGCAAGAGATGTGAAGGGTCCGGCTGAGGGCACCATTGGCCAGGATGGGAGGTAGGCTTTGGGCCAAGAGATACCTAAAAGATGACATCTGGAGGAGAATAAGACTGAAGGGAAATGGGAGGAAGGGGACGTAGTCTAGAGTTACCCCAGGCTCCTGGTTTTGAGGCCTAGGTGGTACCAATCCCTGCACTAAGGTACATAAAACAACATGCTTGAGCAGAAAAAGGCAGGTTTAGTTTAAGACCAGAGATCCTGGATGTGAGACTCTGGAGGTCAGAAAAGTAAACCAAACAGGAGATTGAGATTGCAGCATGGTTTTAAGTCATGTGGAGCAGTGGGCACAGCTAGAATACACTGTTTGCCCCTTACTACCAGCCAAAGGAGCTGGGCTAGATAGGGGAGCAAGGAAACCAGCACAGTAATGGGATTAGACCTGGGCTGCCCTCCTGGCTCTCCACCATCTCTCCTGGACTTTGGGCTAAACAGTCATCAGATCTGGAGGCTTCAGTGTCTGCCTGTAAGACAGGAACTGCCAGCCTGAGGGCCCTTCTTGCTCTGACACCTACACGTGGTGGTGGAGAGGGTAGTGGCTGGATGTGCTTCCAGGAAACTCTAGGAAAAACAAATCTAATTGATAATGGTCAGAAGCCGATCAGTGGTTGCAGCACCTGAGTGAGGGGTGGACTGAGAAGGACACAGAGTTTTTAGGGTGAGGAAATGTCCTACTGATTGTGGTGGGTAGGCACACAGGTGTGTATATTTGTCAAAACTCATCAAACTGCATAGCCAACATAGGAACCTTTCATTGTATGTAAATCATACCTCAGTGAAACTGATTTAAAAATCAGAATCGGTAAATTCATAGAAATGGAAAGTAGATTAGAGGTTACTAGGGCTTGGAGATAAAGGGGAATAGGGTGTTACTGTTTAATGGGGACAGAGTCTGTTTAGGATGAAGAAAAGAGTTTTGGAAACAGTGGTGATGGTTGCACAACATAGTGAATGTAACTAATGCCACTGAATTGTATAAATGATTAAAATGGCAAAAGGTACGCCATATATATTTTACCACAAAATTTTTTAAAGCTAAAAAAAAAAAACCTGGTTATATTCCAGGTCTGCTTTGTGCTGGCTGAGTGACCTTGGGCAAGTCACCAAACTCTGGGGAGCCTTGCTGCTTCTCTGTAAATGGAGATGGGATTGCCCAGGGTACAGCCTGAGTGTGACGCCCACATGAGATCACGAATGTAATACAGAAAAGGCCTTTAGAGACTGCAAATGTTTCTGTAAATGTAAGCTGTTATCACTCTGCGGTTCTGCCTGGCTGCTGTACATGAGCACATGATTCATACTTGTGCTCTGCTCTGCAAGTATGTGGAAGTCTCTGTTCTCCACAGGGCCTGCAGCCAGATTCCTCAGATGAACACATATTCTTTCTGCCCAGTTTCCTGGGCTGATCCACAGACAGTATTAGGTTTCATCACAGAGCCCGGTTGTAGCGGCTGTTACATGCTGTGAAGGAGAAGCCACTGACAGGTGATTTTAGGCTTAGCATCTTCTGCAGAGTAAGCATAAAGCCACGGGCCAGAATATGGGAACCTAGTCTTTCTTAGAGACTGCCTCCTCTGTGCTAGGCAATCTCGGTGTATTTTCCCCTTTAATGCTCACAGCACAGCTCACAGAGAGGATTTCTAGCTTCATTTGACAGATAAGGAAACTGGCTCTCAGATGGCTAAGGGACTATCACAGAGTCTTATGGATACTAAGTGGGTAACAGTGAGAAAGAAGATGGCAGCCTGGCATCCAGGATCCCCACCCTCACAGCAAGGCCTTGGTGCTCTGTTGACTGTGAACTAACTAGTTCACTGATCATCAGCATCAGACAAGACCACTCTGTGACCATGTTGGTCAAGATAAGATCACTCAATAGCCATGGCCGAGGACAGGCAACATAAGCATTGTCCACAGTATAAAAATGACCAAACATCCTTCTCTCCTCCCTTTAACCTTGCTCTGTTTTTTCTACCCTCAAGATGAGATTTATTAAAATAATCATAGTCCTGCTTCCTAAGGGCATCCACCCTAGAGAAAAAAACCCTTACATTCTTGGCTCTCCCCCAAATCATCTAACATAAGCCCAAGCCTGTAATAAGCCCTTCCTAAGGTCCTCTTACACAGACACCGTGGCTCCCTTGCTGCAGTGAGTAATCAGCCTAGCAGGTTCCACTGCAAGTGTGTCCCCAGGGGCCTCAGGCTGCAGGGAATTGGCAGTGGGGATACTAACTAGATCTGCCTGATTTCAAATCTGCATGCTTTCATCCCTTCACTGCACCTCCCAGCAAACAGGAGAGTCAACTTAAGTCAAAGATTGGTTAGTTGGTTTGGGCTTTATTTGTATTGTCTGGTTTTCCATCTACTTTATTGTCCTCTGGAAATGAAGATATTAAGATGCCAGGCCCAGTTGAGCTTAAAGTTCATAAGGATTCACCAGCTCCTGATAAAAGAAGAACTGCTCATTCATTCACTCACATCCTCAATCTCCATGTTGTTAGCAGATGTGCTGTGCATGTTCCAAGCTCTTACTCAGCATCTGGGATACTGATGTGAAGGGTGCAGTGGAGCTCACTGTGTAGAGGGTTTAGGAGCTACGTGGAGCACTGTAGACAGAGGTCTACACAGAGCACTAGAGAGTCTAGGAAGCCATTATATTTGAAATGATTCTGAAAGAAGGGAATATCAGGTGCAGGACAAAGAGAGGCCCAAAGGCAGGAGGCACTGCCTGAGCAGTCTCAGAGGTGGGAAAGGCCTGCCTTGTCAGGTAGACCAGAAGTACCAGATGGAAGGGGGCATAGGAGAGAGTGAAGCCATATTATTGGAAAGGCCTCCTGTGCCATCCTGAGGCCTTTGCATTATCCTTGGGGTAATAAGGAGTCAGGAGGGTCATTTCAAGCAGGAGACTGGCATGACCAAATCCATTTCAGAAAGAACATTGTGTCAGAGGTGTTAAAAAATGAAACATTTTTTTAAAGCCTGCTATATGTGACCTGATGGTTGAGTTTGACTCGTGGTCTGGAAGGTGCATTTATTAGCTCTAATGGACTAGGGGACTAATGGGTCTCATGTGCCCAGCAAAGGAGCTTTGGCCTTGCCCTGCGGCTAATGGGGAGGCTTTGAAGGATTTGAAGATGTGGTCAAATCTGCCCAGTGAAAACTAAAGACATCAGCATGCTGTGCTAACGTGTGATTCCATTTAGACATTTTGGAATGTTGAAAACAGCCTCAACACCCTATCGTGACCTTGTGGGAAGTCAGGTTGGAAATTTCTGGGTCAGGTGATTTCCAAGCTCCCCCAGCTCTGACAGTCTAAGATTCAGTAACAAGGAAGGCAAAGCTGCTGCCCAAACGGATAATGCATCACAGTGTCAGACTTTGGGACGATCTGCGGCTTGGGGTTTCCACGCCACTGCTCCCCTTCATTAGTGGGGATAATTGAGAGTTGACTGCACTCGTTACCGCTGTTGTGATGGGTATTTGAAGCTAAATTCCAGCAAGCAGGGGACGTGTGAATATTTATCTCAGCTGCAGGAAGTTAATGCAGTGTGGCATTAATTACCCCATCTGAGCCTGCTGTCTTCTTCTGTTTTAGGGTGTCATTCTCTGTTGAATAAATTAGTTCCAAACTTAGAACAGAGCACATTGTAGGGTGAGATCAAAGCAGCCTGAATTCTGAGGGCATCCAAAAAGAAGGGTGGGCTGAGGAAGTCTACTCAGAGAAGGTCAAGAGGCATCCTGATAGCCTGGTGTAGGCCCAAAAATGGCTTTTCCCGGGATTTGTACTTGACAGCTCCACCTTGGTTCACCCCATCCCCCCTTTCTCCCCTCCCCCTCCCCCCAGGATTACAAACTCACAGGAAACGAACAAGTTTAGCCTTACAACAGGTATTGGAAACATTTCAAGATGTTGACAGAGAATAGATTAGGTGCTTAATAAATCATCTTGCTCTAGATCTTGCTATATTAGATTTTGAGAGAATTAAAGCCCAATTAGAGTATTTTTAGTAAAGAACGTTGATATTGTATCGTAATTCATTAATTCAACAAACTTTTATTGCACACATACTGTGCTAAATTCACATGTAAAATGGCAGAAGGAACCAGTGAGTGGTAACCAGAAGCAGGGTGTGGAAGAATGGGCCTCCATACTTTGTCATTGGATACTTGGAAGAAGAATTACATGTTTTTGTTATGTTTAAAGGACAAAATAAAGTCCCATGAATGTAAAGCATTGGGGGACAAATTGGTTCTCTTGTACATTATGAAATAGGGTGCCTGGAAGGCTAGGAGGGGCCTTCTCCCTGGAAGAAGATAAATATAATCCTATATAATAAAAGGCTAATATGCAAATCAACTGTACAGCAGAACAAGTGGTTGCTATGACACACACTGACCACCAGGGGGCAGACGTTCAATGCAGGAGCTGCCCCCTGGTGGTCAGTGCGCTCCCACAGGGGGAGTGCTGCTCAGCCAGAAGCTGGGCTCACGCTGGCTAGCGCAGTGGCAGTGGCGGGAGCCTCTCCTGCCTCCGCGGCAGCACTAAGGATATCCGACTGATGGCTTAGGCCTGCTCCCCGTGGGCTCCTGGACTGCGAGAGGGTGCAATCAGGGCTGAGGGAACCCCCACCCCCGAGTGCACGAATTTCGTGCACCAGGCCTCTAGTATAAGTGTATAAGAAAATAGCCTGGATCCTGTTCTCAGCATGGTTACTAAGTAACCCTGTGACTTTGGTGAAACAAAACCTCTCCTCTCTGGGCTTCAGATTCCTCATCTGTAAAATGATGGATCTGGACAAAATTATCTTTTAGTCCATTTCAACTTTACAATCAAGATGAACAATGTGATATATGAGACACAGGAGAGGCATCACAATGACCCTGAGATCACATACCTCCCTGACCTTCCGTTTTTATCTGCAGAATGAGGATGGAAAGAAAAAAAGCTATTCTTAGAACTCTTAGGCAGATAAAATAAGACATGAGGGAACTTGAGAAACTCCAAAGCACTCTATACACTACAGCTTGAAGAGTTGGACCCTTTTTTTATCAGCTGTTGTAATAGACTAGGGAAAGTACTGGACCTACTTTTAAGTCTCATCCCCCAAACTCACTAGCTGTGTAACTATGCGCAAATGACTTAACTTTTCTGTGCTTGATTTCTTATTTGCAAAAGAGATCAAACATCTACCTTACATGGCTATTGTGTTAAATTAAAAAGTCAGTGTACTCTAAAATGCCTACTGTGCTAGACACACAGGAGGGGCTGTGTATGACATTTCAATGTGATAGTTCAAGAAAATAAGCAAATACAAAGGGTCCACTATTGCCTGAGCGGCAGGATACAGGCTAATGTATAATATATGGCATAATTAAGGTGCAGCTATGTTTATTTAATTCTGGAACAAACATCCAATAGTGGCAGCATAAAGGTCAGTTTTAATGGAAGGGCCTATCTACGGTATGCTTAAGACCAGAGCATTGATCTAGTCTTGCTTGGCTAGTGCATCCCAGGCCTTTGACATGAAGTCCTGAAGTGCTTTCAACAAGGCCAAACACCATTTACCACCTACATTTGGATGGGAAGTTGCTATGTTCTATACAGAACGCCTTGTATATGTATGTCTCAGGACAACTCCAATGTGCGCAGGCAAAGGTCTGACCCAATCTGAAACAGCAGATGGAATGGAAACAAGTCCCAGAAGTTTTTAACTAAGATCTAAAGGCACAATTGCTGTTTCCCTTGCTGTGAAGTGTGCCCAGTCATCACTGCTTAAAGAAACCAAAGGGCAGGTCGAAATAGAATTTCAACCGTATCAAATGGACACTCATAAAACTGTGTTGAAAAAAATCTCCACTTGCGTCATTATAATAGTTACTATTTTCTGAAGACTTGTTATGCCCAAACACTGTACTTAGATGTTATACCTCTAATCCTTCAAAAGCCCTACAGGATGAACAGTATCATTCCCATTTCATGGTTGAGTCTCAGACAGGATAAGTTACTTGTCCATATCACACAGCGTGTTCAGCTCTCTCTACTATATCATGCTATTTTCCTAACAGAGAAATCAGTCTCACTTAAAAACCAAGGACAAAACAGGGTGAGTAGTTCTTCCTGATGATTAAAATAAGTTGCCAAAATGATATGCACCATGATCAAATACTCAAAAAATCACCTAAGGTCATCCATCATACATTGTCACCTTTCTGTTCTAATCCCAAACTCTCCTTCCCAAGTTGTCTCAGAAATTCCTATCTGGAAAAGAATGTCTCACTTTGTCCCTCTGTCCCTAGGAGCTGGAGCCTCTCTATGCGCAGATCCACAGACCTAAGAAATAGCATCAATGCGGGCTCGTGGCGGGTGCTTCTTCAAGACTAGCATGGAAATCAGCATCGCGACAGGCTCTTATATTCTTTCACCTCACTTCATCCCACAAAGAAATTCATAATTGCCCAATGGAACTTGTTTGGAGGAAGGAACTAAGAGTTGTTGGCAACCAACAGCAGATACCTATGGCAGCACAACAAAACAAGGACACACAAAAGTATAAGAAAATTATACCCAACGTTAAATCACAAATCAAGCAAATGCTTACCCAGCAAACATTCTGAGCTCTCTTAATGTGGATTGAGAATGACCCCCCCTCCCCAAGTATGCAAAATCATAATTCTCTTTTTATTTCTCTACATGTTACCCGCTGTAGAGATGTCAAACTTGGAGTGACAGGCCTCAGAGTCTTACAGCAAAGTTGGCACTGACTTCTTTTAGGCAAAGGAAGAGGTCCTCTGTGACCACACTCTCATCATCCATATGCCTTTTGACATGTGATGATGTTACTTTATCACTGCACAGGGCCTGGCCTGCCATTTTCTCCCTTTCCTTCCTTTCTCATGTTTGAAAATTAATGGGTGTACAAATTTTGTATTGCTTTTGACTTTTTTAAGACATTGATGAAGAAACCTAAGTGGGGGAAAAAAGTCTCATATGAATGAATTAACTTGAAATCGCAAGACAAATAAGTGGTTGATAATTCTTTATGATCAAGAATGTTGCCAAAACAACCTTTTAGCTATCTCTGCATCCTGGTGAAGAAAGACAGCTTTCTGTTTGAACCCTCATTCTGTGAGTAGGAAAGGACATCAAGTCCCATTGATGAGAAAGATGAAAAATGCATCTGATTTCCTAAGAAGCTCGAAATTCTAAGTACAATGAAACAATATTTTTTATTTTTCCGATCTCTTGCTGCTGTGATGCTATGCAGACAAGTGTCTTCTCCACGTGCCATTTTCAAAGAAAAGTCATTTGCCAAATAATTCTGGTATAATCCTGGTAATGTGGCCCTGGATATTAAAAACTGACTTTCTCATGGAACAATGGTGGCGTGAGTATTCAGAATAACAAACTGATTCTGTGATCATAATGGTTCATCTCTATCTCTTTTTGTACATCAGAAAATTCAAATGGGATTTTTATTTTATAACTTAAAAAAAAAAACCTTACCATTAAACTCTTTAAATATTTAAGGGAAATGGCTTTAAGGAGTTCTAATGAAAAAAAAATTGCCAGGTGTTTTTCTTTTTGTAAATATAAATGTTAATGAAAATGCTTTTTAACAATGCCATTACACTGTAGAGAAGGTAGCAGATTGAGTGCAAGATGTGACAAGCGTGATGGATGGGGCTGGCTTTCCAGATGTTACTCTGGAGCATATGGGAGGAGGCTGGAGTTCAGGGACAGCTGGCAGCAGCAGCTGGCCAATCAGCAGCTAGTGAACAGGAAGGGAGCATGTGACTCCATCATCTCATCTAGCATTTCCACAAGAGTGCCTGCCCTCCGTGTAAAACAAGAACAAGGCAACTCACATTTTGAAGGTCTGTCCTTCAGATTCTAACCCTCCCTCCTGCCTCTCCACTCCCACCTTCTCCCACGGAAATCACTGGACTATTTGTACATGAAACAGAAGAGTTTAAGCTTCCTTTTTTTACATGTATGAGACAGAAAAGTGTAGTGTTTGGTTCGTATGTTTAGCACATGATTTTCATAAAGAATCTATATATTTTTGCCCTACAGAGAATTGTTCTACAGGTCAAGTGTGTTTTCCAATGTTCCTATGCAGTTACAGTATGTTGAATTTAGTGGTTTAACACTAAGAAGAAAACTTTAAAGAATCATGTGATTAATTGGATTTGAGGGTAATTACTATTATTTGGTTTTAAAATTCAAAAATTAGAATTTATATTGATATGATTAACTTAAATAGGCCTGCGTACTTTGGTTCCTCATATCAATAGAAACTGAAATGCTTTGGAAGAAGGTAAACTTGCTCACACAAAAAAAAAAAATTGATAAGTCCATGTGGTGGTTACTGTTGGAAGCCCAAATTTGACATTATCAGGTCACTGGAATCCAACTTTTTCCAGTTAGGTAAACTGACCAAATGTCCATTACAGAATCCACGTAAATGTCATCCTAAGGCGGAAGGTCTGAAGAACCAGAAAAGTGAGAAGGGCCATTTCCCTCCCTCCATAACTATCACTGTTAGTCCACATGATTCCTCCAGAAAAGTGCATGCATTTGACAATGAAGTCATCTTTTCACATGAAGGAGGAAATGGGAAAGGCGTGAGAACCATAAGAGATGTCCTGAAATCAGTTTGATGGTGTTTTCTGGGGATTTAATAAGATGAGCAGTTCCCATGAGGAAATGGCTTACATTGCTATGTTGTCCGTAATTCAGATTCTAAACAAGTGGTGCTATCTTCTCCCTCGATATGGCTGTCTTGAGTGTGTCTGGCAATATTACCCCACTGTACAGATTCTTTGGGTTGCTTCTAACACATTTGAAGTGAACCTTGGCGGAGGTCGCTGTATCAGTTAAAAACTGTTCCAGAGCCAATGTCATAGCAGAAGGTGAGAGCCCAGTGAACTCACCATTCATTGAATGTGATTGAAAATGTAACTGGCTCTGAGCTTAAAGTATCTGGTCCATGTGATGCATCCCAGTGAGGGAAATAAAGTCAAGTTGTTAGACTGCCATCCGTGTTATCATTGGCAGAATTCTGATGTTTAACAAGCACTGTTTGGTGAGCTCAGAACCACTGTATCCTATTCCAGGAGTACAGTGGAATTTCCAAATAAGAGCTGAGGTGCCAATACCAAAGGGTCATGGGGAGTCTGCACAGTTCCAGTTAGATTGATAGAAAAATCCATGTGTCCAGCTGTTAATTTATCATCCTCCACTAGCACTAAATTTGTCACTTTAAATTTTGAAACCAGGGAAACGCCACCTGTCATTCTGTTTCCACTCCCCATAGCTCTTCAATCTTTACATGCCGCAAGACTTTTGTGACGATTCGTACTCATCCCAGTGTCTGCTGAAACCCCATCATGTCATGTACCGGGCACCTTCTTTAAAAAAAAAAAAATGTTTACTCTGTGGGTTTGGTTCATTTCAATTTCTGCGTTCTGACACCTATTTTTTTAATAAAGATGAGAAAGAGAAATGACTGTTGCCGTACATTTCTAGACCTACTTTAACTTTACCTCAGATGACAGTTTGTTAACATATATGGACACATTATTTTTAACTTTATGTACAATGCATTCAACAGAACAGCGAGATTTTTAGAAATTTTCCATTAATTTCTGTAACACACCATGTAAAACTTACAAATAAACATGTTTGAGAACAACAGCTTAGCCTGGTTTTATTCCACAAGTTTCTACTGGATATTCAGGCGAGGGCTTGAAAGAGGAAATCGCTTCTTTCTAAGCTTCCATCGGACCCGTGGAGGCCTTGACCTGGCACTGAAGGTGTGGGTGTGGAATGTGGGTAAGAGTAGACAGAGAAAGCCTCTGTCAGAAGTTGAATCAGTTCATCTTCAATTGACTTCAGACACTGGATTTGCTTGGGAAATTGGCCACAGTGAAAAATAAGGAGGATGTTGTCAGGGAAAGCACTGCCTGTGTAGATGTGGTGTTCGGACCACATTTAGCGTGGGTCTTTCAAAGGGGGGAAAAGATTCAAGGACTAGCCCTATCGATTTATAAATTCTTCTAAATAAATAAATAAATACAAACCCTGCTAAACTGTTGGTCATTAAGCCAAGGTTAATCTAGACTCATTGAGTTCGCCATAGTTCATTTCAAAGTCAGTTGCTTAAGGAACCCAAAAGAAGGAAACATTTATTCTTCACATTCCCTGCACGCTCCTTACCAAAAAAAGCATAAAACAAAAAGAAATCTGCAGCTGGACCTTGACTTTTATATGTATTGAAGAACCGATTATACCTCTGTGTGTGTGTGTGTGTATGTGTGTGTGTGTGTATATATATATATATATAGTCATTTAAAAATGGACATATATATATATATATATATATATGATTCTGTATGTATGTATTTATGAGTGTATGTATATGTATATATGTGTGTATGTGTGTTATTCTCATTTCCTCTTGTTACTAAAACAGTCTGTCTAGCCAGTAATCAGCCAGATTACAGATTACAATTAGGTCATTGAAATGCCAGAAAACACCTCTGTTGAGGAATGGTTATGTTAATGGTGGCATAAACACATGCCCGCAATCTGGCCTCCTTATACAAAAAGTATTAAACAGATGTTATCGCCAACTTTGCAAAAATGAGGGAACAGCTTAGATTCCAGCAAAATAAATTTGAGGCAGATAAAAGAAACATTAAGAAACGCTCACTCCTGGATTGAGTTGCTAACAATTGTTTCACAAGCTCTTCTGCATAACAACAGTGGCTCACAAGTATTGAGAAGCTATTGTGTGCCTGCTAAGTGCCTGATAGGTGCTAGACAACATGAACCAGGGAGATGTGATCCCAGATTTATTGATAAAGAAATTGAGACTCAGAAAGGTAGAAAGAATGTCTTGGTAGAGTTAAGATGTGAACTTTACTCATAGTTGATTTTAATTTAAAAAAAAAATAGTTGGGCCCTGACTGGTTTGGCTCAGTGGATAGAGCGTCGGCCTGCGGAAGCAAGGGTCCCAGGTTCGATTCTGGTCAAGGGCATGTACCTTGGTTAGGGGCACATCTCCAGTAGGGGGTGTGCAAGAGGCAGCTGATCAATGTTTCTCTCTCATCAATGTTTCTAACTCTCTATCCCTCTCCCTTCCTCTCTGTAAAAAATCATTAAAATATATTTAAAAAATAGTTGGGCATTAACTCTTTTAAATAGATCACTGCAGGCTTGTTGAAAACCATTAACCTCCTTTATCTCTTCCCACACCTGTTGTTGATCTTTGGTAATAAGTTAGATTTTTAAGTTCCTCCAGTTTCAAGTAAAAATAAAAATCTATTAGATGTACTATCTTAAGTATGTTACTAAATACATAGTTTTTCCTTTACTTGGCGCTTTGAAAGGATATGTGTCTGAGGAATAAAGAATATAGCTTTTGGCCCAACTAGTTCAAGTTTAATTAAAACCAAGCACTGGTATAAGGGAGGCTAGGGGACTGTCTTGGGTGGGGGGAAAAAATGGACACATATGTAATACCCTTTGTAATAAAAAATAAAATTAAAAAAAAAAAAGCACTGGTGATTTACTTCTCCAACCCAAGTGAATCTTAAAGAAGTGACAAATTAAAAGTTGTCCTGTTTAACTGCTAGGCAGACACCAAAATAAGTCAGGCAGCCATTTCTTCTTTCATTTTGTGCCTGAGAGCAAACCCTTGTTGTTTTGACAGTAAATGTTTTTTGTTTTACTCTGAATGACAGGAGGAAAAATGCCTAGAATAAAAACAGGTTTCATTGAAATAAACCTTCAAAGCTTTTAAAAGATGTTTAAATTCAAGGGTAATGTGAGCAATGAGAGATTTTTTTTTAAAGGATGGAAATGGCTTTCAAGCCCTTTGGTGACCAGTTCTGAGTATTTATGTTAGGTATGAATAATAGCTTCTATCTGTAGGTTCAGCTCCTTTTCTGTTATTTATAAATTCTTACACAAACCCGAAAGGAAAGAGGTATGCAGCTTAGGAAATGGAAACTGAGATATTAGGAAACAGCTGTCAATCACCATAGCCAAAGAACTCACTCAGAGGCCATCATAGTGTCCAGGGTCTGACTCCCAAGGCTCTTTCCTCCACTCCTGGCTGCTTCTGTGTGCAGGGTTCCTGTGATGTCAGATTGCTCACGCACCTTCTGTAAAACAGTTTGAGTCTTTCCTTATTCAATTCCAGAGAGTATCTGTTCTATTAGAAAAATCACACTGTGCATTACCCTGACTGATTAGTACAGAAATCGATTCTCAAGTGAAATGACTGCAGGTATTTTAAAACAAAGGAAAATTCAGGCTTGTTCTTGAGAGCAGTAATATCCCTAACCCAACCTAATGAATATTTAATTTCAAAACAAAATCCTTGCATTCGCTTTATCTTCCAAGTTACAGAGATCTGAAGAAGGAACCTCTTTGAAACAGGCTTTCTGTTCATCCTTTGCAGAAGAATATGAATAACTGCCAAGTGGAAAGTGTCTAAATATTCTTGTGAGATGGAAGCCTCTGGTGACTTGGGTCTTTAATCTTCTGAACAACCTCTTGCTACTTCTATCACTCATGCTGGGGTCTCAGGCGGGACTGGGGAAGAGGCAGGAGTGGTTGGAGATGAAATGAGCAGCAATCAGGGCTGGCATACTGTCAACCAACTGTAAAGTGCTAAACTGTCCTTCATACCAAACTTTCAGCAACTCTACTGTGCCTTCCCTTTGGGGGTGAGAAAAACCCTGAAGTCTGTCTCGTTTCAGATTATAGGTCAGTGTCACTCACCTGTAGCTCATGGCCACGACCTCATAAATATAGGAGCTTAGTTATTAAAGGAAAGTTGTTTCCTCTTACCTGCCTGCGCCCTTTCAAACTTCCAGAGAAGGAAAAAAGTGGTATGCAATCACACTCTCCATGGTGTGCTTTCAGGATGGATCAACATCACAGTGTAAACTAAAAATCAAGAAAACCTTACTCAATGGTTGGCCCACTTTTATCAGAAGAGAGATGCAGAGGTCAAACAGGTAGATAGATGTTTCTTTGTTCTTCTTATTGTCCACTGAACTTAGGCAGAACCTAAGAAGTAGGGTACTTGAGCAAATCTCCACCTTCACCTATTATGTGTCGCTTTTCTCGCGTAAGTGGAGCACAGTGTCTTTATGGACTAGTCAATATGGAGTTGATTCTAGATGATGAACTCAATTCAGAACATGTTGGTTTAGGCTCTGGTTCCATGACATGCCAGTTGTTTGACCTCAGACAAGTCACTTAGGCTTCATTGCTAGCATTCAGTTCACATGTAACATTCAGACAATACTATATACCTCACAGGGCTATTATGAGAAATAAAGTTGATGATATCCTACCTGGAAAGCAGTAAATGGTCAATACATAACCTATTACTAATATCAAAGAAAGTCTAGTAGCTATTGTGTGTTTTTGTACTCGACCCTTCCACTTTATGCTCCAACATCCATTATCACAGCACAGAGCTCTACCACGTGTGTGGGATGGCAGCAAGTGATTGTTGTCTCTATTGTACTGTCAAAGAAGGGCAAAGACACATACCTCTTTGAAACTTTTTTACTGGCAAAGTTTAAAGATAAAATTTACTATGAATTTATTCATGTAACAATGAGTTATGAAGCACAGGCTATGTGCCAGGTACTGTGATAAGCACTGGAGATTCAGCAAAAAAATTACAAGATGCATATATGACTGTCCCAACTTCAAGAAATTCAGACTCCAGTGGAAAAAATATGTTAATAGATGAATAAATTATAGTAGAAACAGAGCTGAATCAAAGCATGTGCTGATCCTATGGAAATGGTAAGAGAGGGCTATAGAGAAGCGTTGGTGTTAAGGTGGGTTTTAAATGAGTAGGAGTTTACCATGGGGTGATGGCAGTAGGAGAACATTAGCAGAATTGGCAGGACCAATGAGCATAGTGTGCTGGAGTGCCTGTAAGTGAAGGGGGAAAATGACACCTTGTTTAAGCTATTGAATAACACTAGAAAACAAGTTTCTCAAATCAGATTTCAAAGCTAGAATAATAAAATATCAAAAAAGTAGTCCAAATTATAGCCTAATCTTTCTAATGAATAATCAGAAATTTCTAAATTAAAGATTAGTTAATTAAACACAGCTCTAAAGCATAACTAAATAAAGTGGATTCTTAGAACACAGTAAGTCAAGGAAGCGTGTCTCATCTTAGCAGATACCAGAGGCATCTGATAAAATTCATTATCCTCTTTGAGAGGAAAAAAAAGGAAACTAAAAATAGAGCATTCCCTTCACATGATAAAGTACATCTATCTCAAGCCAACAGCCAATAGAAAATGTAATATGAAACTTGAGGGCATCCCCAATAAAATCAGATGGAGGTCAAGGCTGTCAGCCATTACCTCCATCATTCAACATTTTCTGAAATTTGAGGCAATTTAATAAAAGAAATCAAGTATGTAAAAGTAAAATGAGAAATTTATCAATGTCTGCAGATAATATTTTGTAATAGGAAATAACTATTAGAAGCTCTAAGAACTAATAAGAGAATTAAGGTGGTTAGTTTAATATATAAAAATCAATATTTTCTATATTGCTATAAATACCATTTAGAACACTTAATAGAAAAATTGATTCTATTACTAATAGAAAAAATTAAAATACCCAAGACTAAATTTAGTACTGAAAATGTAAAATCTAGATTTAAAAAATTACAAATCTTTATTGATGAGCAGAAAGTAACAACAAATTGAGGAAGGTTCAACATTATAAAAATGTCTATTCCTATTTATGACAATGCAATTTCAATCATAATCTCAGTTTTATATCTTCAACTTCATATTCTTAAGCATATCTGAAATAGAACAGCATGTGAGAATATTCAAGAAAAAAATTAATGTAATGAGGATAAACTTATACTATGTGATCTCAAAACATAAAATCAAAATAATTTAAAATAATTGGCACAGGACAAAGAAAAGAATGATCAGTAGATATAATATAAGATATAGAAATAAGCCCAAGACATTCATTTATAATTAATTAATGTTTAATTGAAAATATTCAGATCAGGCTCAGCCAGTATAGTTCAGTGGTTGAGCGTTGAACTATGAACCAGTCTGGCCATATGCCAGGGTTGCAGAATAAATCCCTAATGTGGGCATGCAGGAGGCAGCCAATCAATGGTTCTCTCTCATCATTGATGTTTCTATCTCTCCCTCCCTCTCCCTTACTCTCTGAAATCAATAAAAATATATTTTTAAAGTACTCAGATCAATTATGATAAAGACTTTAATAAATGGAACTGGGGTAATAAAAACTGCTAGAAAAAGTTAGATTCCTACCTTATACCATATACTGTAGTTAATTAAAACTCATATAAATTAATATCAAATGTGTCATATGTAGCCATGAAAGTATATAGGAAAAATAAATGAATATTCATATTGAGGTAGGAAAGGCCCTCAAGAATAACACAAATGCAGAAAATATGCTAGTATATTTATAAGAATATGGATAGATTTAATTTTATGAATATGTTTAAAATGCCATAAACAAGATTAAAAAGCCATAGAAAATTAGAAAAATATGTATAGTTTACATTATAAGCAAAACTTCATTATCCTGAATATAAAGAAATCTCCTAAAAGTTTAAAGAAAAAGGTTATAGAAAAAAATGATAAAGAATATCAACAGATAATTCTCAATGGAGAAATACAAATGACCCATAAATAATAGCTAGAGATAGAAAACAACTAACTATTTCAATGGGGAGCACCTTGACTAAATTACAGTATTATGCAGCATTTTTTAAAATAATTTTTTATTGATTGATTTATTTTAGAGAAAGAGGATGGGAGGGGAGAGAGAGAGAAAGAGAGAAACATTGTTTTGTAGTTCCACTTATTAATGCATTCATTGGTTGATTCTTGTATGTTCCCTGACTAGGAATCACACCCACAAACTTGGGGTATCATGATGATGCTCTACCCAACTGAGCTACTCAACCAGGAAGCATTTAAAAAAAAAATTGAGTATAAATAAGCTTATAGGAAACAATGTCATGGATATATAAGAAGAGTAGGTTTGGTAAGTTCCTATTCCTATTACTATAAAAAGTGTATATAAATTGCTATTTATTCATGGAACATTTTTATTATGGTATTCAGGAAACTGCTCACTCATTTGATAAATATCTGTTGAATGCCTGCTATGTGCCTAAGACTGGAATTTAAAAGATGTAAATGCCCATGGCAGTGAACAAATAGGTATTAAGATGTTTTTCATTTATTATGTTTAATACAGACATATTAGAAATCTAAATTTCCAATATGTAAGAGACTGTGTAAATGTTATATCTGTAGAATGGACGACACGCTTATATAATCAGTGATAATCCCCTTGAAGACAAGAGGCCATATCTCTCACTTTTATCTTCAGCCTCAATAAGCGTAAGTTCATGAATGTGGACGATGCAGTCATTAAAACAATGTTGTAGTACCTCTATTCATTCCCATGCCCCTTTTGAAATTAATAATTCAATTTAGTAGAGTATAAAATCATGTATACATTGTGATCCCAATTTGATTATATAAATACTAGAAGCCCGGTGCACAAAATCATGCAAGGGTGGGGTCCCTCGGCCTGGCTGGCAATCCAGGCCTATGGGATGCCAGCCGGCTGAGGGGGAGTGGCCCTGGGACGTTGGCTGGCCAGCCCCCACCCCAATCTGGGCCATCGGGGCTCAGCCAGCGGGGGGGGCGTGGGTGAGGTGCGGGGGTGGGACTGTAGAAGGTTGGCTTGCCAGCCAGCGGAGCTGGGTGGGGAGAGACCATGGGAGGTTGGCCATCCAGTGAGGGGGGAGCCGCGGGAGGTTGGCTGGCCGGCCCCCTGATCAGGGCTGATCTGGGAGTTGGCTTGCCAGGAGGTGGGGGAGGGCCCGGAGGAGGTTGGCGGGCCAGGGGGAGGGGCCACAGGAGGTTGGCTGTGGGAGTGCACTGACCACCGAGGGCAGCTCCTGCATTGACTGTCTGCACCCTGGTGGTCAGTGTGCATCATAGTGACTTGTCAGGCATTCCAGTTGTT
>NW_006294339.1:4964958-4965818 GCF_000327345.1 Myotis davidii | reverse complement strand
TGGTTTTCCCTGAAGGGTGTCTGGAAGCTGGGTGGGGGTCCTACTGGGGTGCCTGGTCAGCCTGGGTGAGGGGATGATGGGTGTTTGCAGGCTGGCCAAGCCCTCCAGTGGGAACCCTCACCCCATGGGGGTGTGGCCAGCCCGAATGAGGGGCTGATGGCTGTGTTCAGGCTGACCACAGCCCCTTCAGGGTGGAGGATTATATAGGAGTGCCTGGCCAGCCTGGGTGATTGGCTGATGGCCACAGCCTCTTCAAGGTGGGGGTCCCACAGGGTGCCTGGCCAGCCTGGGTGAGGGTCTGATGGCTGTTTGAAGGCTGGCCAAGCCCCCCAGCAGGGACCCTCACCCCATGAGGGTGTGGCCAGCCTGGCTGAGTGGCTGATGGCTGTTTGCAGGCTGGCCACAGCCCCTTCAGGTTGGGGGTCCCCACTGGGGTGCCTGGCCATCCTGGGTGAGGGGCTGAGGGCCGTTTGCAGGCTGGCTAAGCCCCCCAGCAGGGACCCTAACCCCTAACCCCATGAGTGTGTGGCCAGCATGGGTGAGGGGATGATGGCTGTTTGCAGGCTGGCCACAGCCCCCAGCCACCCAAGCTCCCAGTGGAGGCTGACTGGAAGCAAGTATCTGGATTTATTTAGCTTCTACAATTGAAATTTTATTGCCATAAGCGGAGGCCTCAGCTGGCTCAGGGCTGGTGGAAAGCTTGGCTTCCTCCATCGCCTGGGCAACCAAGCTTCCTGCTTGCTCCAGCTCCGTGGCTGCCGGCTGCCATCTTGGTTGGGTTAATTTGCATATAGTCGCTCTGATTGGCTCGTGGGCTTGGCTTAGGGTGTCATGAATGTATGGTCAATTAGCATCTTTGG
>NW_006294339.1:4941524-4963029 GCF_000327345.1 Myotis davidii | reverse complement strand
GTCCCAGTCCCTTTCCGCGCGCGCGAGCCCCGGGTGAGCCCCGTACCTCTGTGCTTCTCTCCTGCAGCTTCTCTGGGTCTCAGTGTGCCTTTCCTTCCTTCTAGTTGTAGAGTTTACAGTCAGCCAGGCTTCCTATGGTTCTGGATGAAGTCCATATTGTTTCTCTGAGGTATTAATCAATTGTTGTGAGCGGCCTTAATTTCCCGGTGTTTATCTCTGCTGCCATCTTAGTTTCTCCTGCAGGCAGAGGGGAGCCTCCCCGCTCTCCTGAGACCTCCATGAGGCTGGCGCTCTGTCCTGGGAGGGGAGCCCTAGCATCTTTGTCTTTTATTAGTGTAGATGTTCATTCATAGAAAAGAAAACTGCAAAAATCTAGGTGGTAGCATTATGTATAACTTTTGTCTTATTCTGTGTGCTGAATTGTTTTATTTTTCAATTTCTCTGTAATGAATATTTATTGCCTTTTTAAGCAGGAAAAAAATGTTATTTTAAGAAAGAAGGAGCCATTGGAGAAAGATGTAAAATGCTACACAGGCATTATACCAAAAGGTAATATTTACACAGTTTTTAATTTGTGCCAGATACTGTGTGAAGTGCTTTCCCTAGGTCATCTCAATTCATCCTCCTCACCACAGCTCTGGGAGGTTTAAACTATTATCATTCCCATTTTATAACCAATAACACTGGGGCTCAGAGAGAAAGAACCCAGGTCACAGAGATTCACATCCAGTCTAACTCCAGAACTCAGGATTTTAATTAAAGGTTGAGTCTTCAATTAGCATCAGGATTAAAAGTGTTATTGAACTGTTATTGGAGGTGATTTGGTGATCTTAAGCATGTATGTTGGAGGAAAAGAAGAAGATGTAGAATCAACAAAACGGGCTCAAACATGTAAGCAGTTTCTCACTCCAAGCTTCAAAACTCCCTAATGAAGCAGTCTGTGGAGAACTGTCAGTCCCCTTCTCCAAGGAAGTTGATCTCTGGACAAGGTTTGAATGACTCATTATCGTCCTCTAAACAGGTTCAAAGAGACCATAAGAAAGACCAAGCACTCTGGTCTGCACGAGGCTGCAAGAGAAGTGAGAACAGTTTGGGGAGGGCAGGACTACTGTAGCCATAGCCAATGAGTCTGCTAACACAGTAGGCATGAAATTCCACTCTGGCCCTAACTCGTTTGGCTCAGTGGATAGAGTGTTGGCCTGTGGACTGAAAGGTCCCAGGTTGGGCATGTACCTTGGTGTGGGCACATCCGTAGGAGGAGGTGTGCAGGAGCAGCTGATCAATGTTTCTCTCTCACTGATGTTTCTAACTCTCTCTCTCTCTCTCTCTGTCTCTCTCTCTCTCTCTTTCTCCCCTCCTCTCTGTAAAAAATCAATAAAGTATATATTTTTTTAAGAGAAGAGAAAAAGATCTCTCTCTTTGGAAAAAAAGAAGAAATTCCACTCTGGAAACCAAAGACATCTCAGAGATAATAGCATTCGGTGAGCTAGAGGAGGAAGAGGACCCAGAGTTTCCCACTGCTGAGCACCCACAATCGCCTTTCTCCGCATCACCACCATCACCAGCCTCCCTCACCTGAGAAAGCCATGACACATTATCATTTACAACTCAGAGCAATAGCATTCTCTTTTCTTGAGCATGCACCCTTTATTAATTGAAGTAACATACAAATATGATAGATATAAGAAATATAAGGCTTTTATAAGTTAACTCCTAACTATGCTCTCTCTGCCAAACCTATTTTTCCATTCGTTTTTTTAAAGTGTATTTTAATTACACATTAATCATAAATACATTCTTAACATAGCAATAATTTTCATGTTGGAAAACTAAATCTTGACTAGGCTCTTTTATCCTATGTCCTTTTGCAGAAAAAAAAGTCATCCAGTCTCCTCTTCTAGAATCTTCCAGGTCACTCACAAATATTTACTTAGAAATGCATCGTTTTATCTTCTAGGTGTTTGCTTTTTTAATATTTAAGTAGTATCATGCCCTGTATCTTTGTTTTCCTTCAGTGAACCATGGGTTTGGAATATCATCTTTCTTGTACACATAGATCAATATAGATGAATGTGTGTGTATGTGTGTGTGAAAACTGAGGTAGTGTTCCTACAGTAAAGTACACAAATCTTCAGTACAATTCAAATCCCAACTGCACAGCTCTGTCACCTAGGAGCTCTGTGACACTGGGTGACTTCACCTCTCTGAACTACCATAACCTTATCTGTAAAATAGAGATGAGAATATCATTGTAAAGAGGAATAAATGAGCTGGCATTTGTAAAGTGTGTGGCACATGTAAACTCCATTTTTGTGTCTGTTCAATATTAATGAAGAGTCTGAGCTCCACAGCTGGTGAGGAGCAGAGGTCGACTGGCTCTCATTGATCTACGTGGCTTCTCCCTGGACTCTGTTATGATCCTGTCTTGGGAGTAGGGCGATCGCTGATCCCACCTTTCAGATGGGGAAGCAGAAGCCCAGTAATTCACCTATGGAATGAGAGTGGAGAGCTCTCCATCCCTCCCTTTGTAGGCTTTGCCTGGGCCATCCCACATGGCTGGATTCTAGCCTCACCTTTTCTTATAAATCCCAGACTTTCTGAGCTTCTCCATTTCAAGGGAGAGTGGAACAGGTGGAGTCTCCCAGCCTTTCTCCTGTATAGGCAAGATGCCTTCTAACTTCCTCCCCCAGCCTTTTCAAAGGAATTCTGACAATTTCCCTGCATTTACACATCCATCCATCCCCCCTCTCCATCCCATTAACACCACAGGACAGGCCTTTCTTTGTGCTCCTGGCATGTAGGTTTTTTTGTTGTTGTTGTTGGTTTTTTTTTTTTGGTGTCAGCATTAGGTTAATTTCATTACAGATGCAGGGACTAACCTGGGGGAGATGAGGAGGGTGGCAGTAGGGTTTTGTAGGGCTGGAAACTACAAAACTATAAAGAGCAGGGAATCTTTATCAAGAAAGTAAGAGACAGTCTGGCCACAGTGGCTCAGTGGTTGAGTGTTGACCTATGAACCAGGAAATCACAGTTGGATTCCCGGTCAGGGCACACGTCCAGGTTGCAGGCTTGATCCACAGTGCAGGAGGTAGCCGACCAATGATTCTCTCTCATTGTTGATGTTTCTATCTCTCCCTTCCTCTCTCTGAAATCAATAAAGATATATATTTTAAAAAGAAAGCAGGAGACAAATTGAGAAGAACCTCAAGGTCAGAAAGAGAGCCTGGGTACACAATGCCAGAAGAGACAGATAACCTCCAAAAGAGGGGGCAGAATATGAACAAATGCCAATGTCAGAGCCAGAGTACAGCGTGAGGGGTTCAGGATCAGGCATAAGGCAGCTCAGGCATGTGAGCACAGAGCAGCATTCCTAAGGGAGCATTAGCTGTGACCTGTGACCCACTGTCAGGAGATGGTCAGCATATCAACGAATCAGTGGGGCTTAAACCTTCATGGGTGCTTTAGATGATGTGGATAAACGTCTTTGCTTCCCTATTAGACAGTACACCCCTGAGAGCAGGACCATGTTGTGTTACTCTATCTCCCTGCACATCGCTCTGTGCCTTGCACATAGCAGGTGAGTGGCAAAGGTTTACTGGACACATTGGACTGAGGGAAAGCCACAGAGCTGAATTAGGGGTCCTAG
The DNA here is from genome assembly GCF_000327345.1 of Myotis davidii. Lineage (NCBI taxonomy): Eukaryota > Metazoa > Chordata > Mammalia > Chiroptera > Vespertilionidae > Myotis > Myotis davidii. Next base: position 4,959,383 of record NW_006294339.1, on the reverse strand, counting down.
AGTTGACTTGCAACTCTGCCTTCAATAAGTTTATTTACCTCCCTGAGACCCACTTTCCAAGGAAGAGGTTGGATGATAAGTATAATGCCTATTTCAGTGTTACAAAGTATTCTGAGTCCATGGGTAAATGAATCAGTGATCAATAAAGACTTTTTGACAGGGTTATTAGCATTCTTACCAGCAAGGTAGTATCATGAAAGGAGAACAACACTACAAGTGCTCAGGATGCCGAGTGAATAAGGACAAGGTATGCACAAGTGGAGGCAGATGGTATTTAAGGAATTACAATCCAGTGTCACAAATACTATTGTAAAGATAGTGCTATGGGGCCAAAAGAGGGAGTGGTTCCTTTTCTTGGGATGATTAGGGAAAACTCTGTAAAGGAGGTGACATTTGAGTGGATCTTGGAAAGAGTAACATGAGTTCAAATGGAGAAGAGGGTCCAGGTACAAAGTCTACCCACACAGGGCAAATGGCACGAACCAAGTAGCACAAGGCAGAACCTTTAGGGTTCATCAGGGGAGACTCAGACTTTGACCCAGAAGGTAATGTATTTTCTCATAGAAAGGAAGGAAAGGAAAGAAGGGAGGGGATTGAGGGGAGGATAGAAGAGAAGAGGAGAGGGCAGAAAACGCCATTTGATGCTACGGATATATTTGCCTCTATCTTAGCTACATTGTTGAGTAACATTCAAGTGCTAATAGAAAATCAGTGAGACAGCAAGGCAATGATTTCGATTCTGGAGCACTGAAGCCATCGAAAGTGAGTTCCAGGTAGCAACTTGAAAATCATCCATGCTAAAACTTCCCAATGTGAACATTTTGTCTTTCTTCTATGCTTCCTTCTCCTGCTGCCTGATGGGACATGGGGGAGGGGGTGCATTAGAATTTAAATCCTTTTTTGATTTCCAAGTAACTGTGGCTGGAAACACAAATTACAGGTGAGCACTTTCTTTAAAGATAAAGCTGAGTCTAGGTGAAGGAGGTTACTTTCTCAAGGCCTCGGAGCTAGTGAGTGGCAGGGCTGGGAATAAAGCCCCAGTCCCTCTGCTTTCTTGGTTCAGTTCCAAGCTATGGTGGGAACTTCTGCATGCCCCTTAGGCCTTTGTTGATAAGGAAATGAACCATGAGAATTTAAACCCCTCATCCAAGGTTACAGGGGGACAACCTGGCAGGCTCGGGACTTGAGTGCAGGTTGCCCTCATTCCAAACTGCATTATTAAGAGCTGTGTGACCTTGAGCCACACAGGTTCCTCATCTGTGACACAGCGGAGAGTCATAAAAATTCATGTTGTGGAAAGACTCACAGAATAAATAAATCAGATTTTAAAAAAATAACTCCTACCTATCAGGCTTGCTGTCATGATTAAATGAGTTGATATGGGAAAGTGCTTTGTAAACTGCCATATACCGTATAAATTTTATCATTATTATTATTTCAAAAAGTATGGCTTCTCCCATAAAATAAAACCATCTGTGGCATATATTTATGACAACATGCCTCAGAAACAATTTCCATTCTGATGGGTTGCCTCCCTATCTTGGTGTTAAAAGAAAGGTTAAGGAAAATGAACAATGGAGGATTAAGATTAGATCTTTCCCGCATGAAACCACAAAATCAATAGAGCTCCTGTAATCCATCCGTGACATGAGGAAATATACCACCGAGGCACCTGGAACAATTACTCAGGGAAGTGCCAACAGGCATTGACAAGAAATTGGCAAGACAACCCATGGCCCAGTCTCCGCTGCTGCCCCCCTCGCTCTAGTGCCCTCCTGGCAAAGAAAGACTCACACTTGAAATCACAGAGCTGTGCTGGTGCTGAGCAGAGGTGCACTTTCCTTGTCCCAAAGTTCTGCAGTAGCTATTGTTTTGCAATTGGGTCAGAGCTCCTTAGAAAAATAATAGCACAAGCAGCACCCTGGGGGTCTGGGATCACACCTATAGGTGTCTCCATATGTGAGCCTGTTTGGTTACACCTGCTCTGATTATCCTTATGCAGTGATGGCCATTATTACTATTGTTCTTGCTCAGTATTTAGAGTTTGCCACCTCTTCCTGACACCTGTGGGGCTGAAAACTCAAAGCGGTGAGCTCTCTGCGGAGGGTTTGTTCTTCTTGCCCAGCTGGAAAGGGATGCCTGGAGATCTCAGAGTTCCGGGGAATGTCCTGCTCAGGCTTTTCCCTAAAAAATCTGAGATTTGGTTTAAATGTAGGATTAAAGTCTGGCCCTGGGGGGCCCTAAGATGGGATGACCTTTGATTAACCTTTATGGTTGCATGATGCCACCTATATCTGTGTGACCTCCTCCACAGTCCTGAACATGGATGGGGCATTGTAGATGATACTGTAGTTTTAGTTACAATTGAAATAATAGCTACCGTGTTTTGAATATCTACTGTGTACCAAGCACTGCACAGGTGACATATATGTTGCTTCTAATCCTTATAACCCTCACTAGGTTACAGTGAAAGAATTGAGGGTCAGAGAGGCAGAGAAACTTGCTCAAAGTCACACAGCTAATAAGTGAAAGAAAGGAGATTCTAACTCAACCCATTGTCTCACACTCTTTGGCACTGCCTCTCAAAAGTGCAAGTACTATTGTGATTGGCTCAGGAATGTAAGGCAGACTTCTCTCCCACCAAAGGGACAGTGAACAAATGAATTCAGGGTGATAGAAGTAACAGGAGAAGATGCCAGAAGGAAGAAGCGGGTCAGAGAAGACTAGAAAATGCTGGGCTGATTCTAGAAGGTTTGGAAAGAAGCCTCTCCAGCAAGGCCAGCATAGGAATGACAGTGCTGACTCAGGGGGGCATTTAGTGCCTCCCACAGACCTTCTCCCAGTCTCTGAGGACATAGGTCACAGATTTGGAGGATATGAGGCTGCAGTCACTCACTCAGCAAGTGTCTGAACATAGCGTAGCAGGAGGCTAGCCTGTTATGGTCCTTAGGGACACTTTTAGTGGCTGGACACCCAACATCACCTATTTTTGGGTCTCTATGGGATCCCAGGTGACTCTGGCTTTACTACCGGGACCCTCAGGCTTGCACTGCCTCAGCAAGCGTCCTGGGTCTGAAACGCCAGGGGCCTGTCTACAGGGAGTGTCATACTTATCATGGAGGTCAGAAATATGTGACCTTTACAAGGACACACACAAGTGGTCTAGAGGAGCAGGAATAGGTCCTGAACCTCATACTCCAGGGTGAATCTCAGGACTTTTCCTCCCACTCTGTTCTGCCCATAGAAGAATTGAGAAGCTGGGGCCAGGCTCTGGGCATCAGGCAGAACTGTACACCTGGAAAAGGTTTCCCCTCTATCTCTTGTCACACTTGTTCAAGAAAGTTTTTGGAGTTCACAGACAGGATCCAGACAGGGGAGTCCTGAGGATTGGTATAAACTCCCACACTCAATATAGAAGCTGAGTGATAATAATAACCAATGCTTATAAGATGGACTCATCCATCATGTGCCATGAATTGCTATAAATATTTTATTTATTAACTCATTTAACTCTCACAAGAGCCCTATGAGGTAGATACAATTAGCCACATTCTCTAGATAGAAATCTGAAGTTAACATAACTAGTCAGTGCAGAGCCCACTGTGATAGCCTGAGTGTTTGTGTCCCCAAGTTCATGGTTGAAAACCCATCACCACTGTAATGATATTTGAAGGTGGGGCCTTTGAGTGACTAGGCCATGAAAGCAGAGCCTTCATGAATGGCATTGGTGTCCCTCAGCTGAAGGTATAGTATTGGTTCAGGTGGGCCAGTTGCCCTTCTTGGATTTGATGTCAGATCTGCTGGTCTTCTGAGTGGACCTGCTCTTCACTCTTGTGCTCTGTCTCTGGATGGCACCACTTCCTGTATCAGGGGTCTTGAAACCCTGTGAAAACAGATCTTGGTCTTTCTACCTGCCAAGTCTCCAAGTCCATGGCGGTCTTGAGTCGTGATCAGAGAGTTGCTGCTTCACTTGTGAGTCTGAAGGCGTGGTTTCCCTGTGGCTGGTGGAGCAATGAGTGGCACACTTTCCACTTGGAAAGTTCTGCCCACCTCTTAAAGGAAAGTACTTTCAGACTCTTTGGGGAAAAAAGAGGTCTTCCCGATTAAGACTTTTATGAAAAAAGGGGGTGGGGATTTAACCTCATTAAACAATGCCACTTTCTAAATATAGAAGCTGGTCTCCAAGAATACCTCCTTGTATTCACACTTTTGTGTAGCTCTCAACTCCCTCCCACATCTGGGCTGGCGTTGTGGCTCACTTGAACTCTGATAATGCTATGGAAGTTCTGCTGCACCATTTCCAGGCTGGAGCCTCAAGAAGGGTCAGCAGCTTCTGTGTTTATGTTCTGAGCTGCTGTGTAAGACGTCCAGCTACCCTGTTGGAGAGATCATGTGGAGAGGCCTCATGGAGTGGCCACATAGGGGGGAAAAGGCACTGAGGAGGACCAATGCCCCAGTCAAGCTGTCCCATCCAGCTCTGAGCTGTCTGGCTTCCCAGGTGAGTCAACAAACATCTGCATGGAAAAGCCATCTGGGATGGTCCAGCCCAGAAGACAGACATTGTCGAGTAACACTCCCTCCACATTCTGCGTGAAGTAGGGTTTGGTATCTGAAAGAGGAGCCGCACAACAAATGAGAGAAAAAGACATAAGATAATTTTGCAATATTGGGGGACCAGATGGGCAAGTCCCGAAGGACTTCCACCCATGCTCAGGTTGCTCCAATCTTTTATTGATCTGGAGTAGCCCTTAGGGTAAGGAGGTTTCAATGACACACAGATCAGCAGACAATTTCCAGGAATAGACAAAGTATCTGATTAGCAATAATCAACAAGGATCTACATAAGTATCTAAGGAATTAAGGGAACTAAGGTGGGGGTGCTTCAACTATTATTACCTAAATTAACTGGGTGGTTCCTAGAATAACTGGGTGGTGCACAGTTCTGACCTTTGCTAGGACTTCAAAGGTTACTAGCTTTTAGGGGTCTCTGTCTAAACTCAGCTAATGAAGACAATGGATGGGCTCTGGCAAGACATCATGTGGAACAGAGATGACCACTCCTACTCTGCCCTGTTTGAATTACCCACAGAATTGTGAGTAATAGTAAAATTATTCATGTTATAAGCCACTAAATTTGGGAGTAGTTCTTTATGGCGACACCAAATAACAGAAACTCTGTGGGACACTATGTAACATCAGTAATAGCATCAGTAATTCAGAAGTCTGACTACTAAACCACTTCACCCTTTGATTCGGGGCTTCCAAGCAAGGGGAAATTTCCCAGAGTTCCTTCTGCACCCCCATCTATCACACCAATGATTCAGGGTAAGTGTATAGTTATAGCGCTTCCAGTTACTCAGTTGATCTTTACAGATATGTGTAATTACTAGAGTTTATTTCCTCTATGAAACTGGAACTCTATGTGGGCCAGGAGCCAAGGATAATATCCACTGCAGCATCACCCACTTTAACACAGTAGACACTGAGGGGGGAATAATAACTATTAATTATTTACATGAATAAATGAATTGGTGTGAAATTCAGAGTTGCTGAGGTATACCTACTGAGAAATCATTCACTTGCCAGGCCAAGGAGTTAGAACTTGATCCAACAGTGAGTGAATGAATGGATGAACAAGGTGACTTAAATTTCACTGTTTGCTGGAGTTAATCCACAAAATCAATGCTACTACATAATCCATCGAATTGTTTCAAGTCCCCCAGGTAATTAGTTTCCTGGAGCATTGCCAGGTGGATTCCCATTTTCCGTTCTTACATATTTCTGTCATTCCTGGAAATACCTGAAATGAGAAAATGACCACTCAATATTTTGTTTGTTAAAAATTACCCTTACTTTAATATAAACTCATTTACAGAAATGTTTTGCTTTGAATTGAATTTGAAATGTTTCATTGCCTATGAAGTCAGTTAAATATCCTAAGACTCTTATGATGTACAGTGCTCCAGAATTAAATGTAATTATGTATACACACTGAGAACCACTGGGTGGCCTGTGAATCATCCACCTTGCCCACATGAGAGTCCTGGACACACTACTACTTCATGATCAAAGTCTCAAAGTTTTCCCCATTTGGGGGACTTTATTAAAAACATAATTCTCACCACTGTCATGGACCACCTGTCTTCTAATGTTTCTCCTTTACCCCTTCTCACATATAAAGTTGAGTCCTCTCAGATTGACAATCTGGTCAATGACCAGGAGCCAAGCCCACTCTAAACCCTCAATCTCTAGCACCAAATCAAATTGTGCCTAAAGGGCTCTCATCTTCTCAATTGTTTTTGCCAAGTACATCCCAAATTATAAGGCAAAACCTGTAAAGTCACCTCTCCTGTGAGCACCCGGGCCAATGCCCACCTTGGAGCACACTGCTGGCCTCTTCTGTCTGCCTGGTCTTCACAGTGCTGATCATCACCATCAGTGCTGGTCAACTATTCTTGATACACTTCGTATATTTTCCTGGCCCATATGGCTTTCACTTAGTGTCCTATATCTTCCTCCTTCACTTTTACAGCCAGAGAGAAATGTGTAGCTATCCATTATGAACCATACACAATAGAAGAAACAGAGCACTTGTGTGTCCACAGAGACATACACATTCACACCTAGATATAGAAATATAGGTGATAGTGGACACAGGAGTTCCATGTCTGTCAATACAATGGACAAACAGACCCTGGAATAGACAGGGAGCTTCCTCTGCTAACCAGACCCTGCCTACTGCCACCAGCAGAGCTGTGTCATAGACACTGCCTACTTCAGTGGCTTTTTCCAACCCATAATTCCTTTTCAGTGAATGTTCGGAAATCCTGTGAAGTGGGGAATGGGAATTGTGGGAAGGAGGGTGTATTACTTTTGGTAATATTAGTCATTATCACAGAAAAGCATGAGTCTCAGCAGCTTAACACAATAGAAGTGTATTTCTTCTTTGGGCATATTCTAACCAGCAGGGGTGTAGAGGCCTCAGCTCCATGTGGTCATGCAGGAACCCAAGCTGCCAGAGGTTCTGCCTTCTTCACCTGGCTACCAAGGACACCCTGGACACCCACATTCAGCTGGCAGACAGCGGAGATAGAGTATAGGACTGCACAGGGGAGGGGGTGAAATGGCATACATCACTTCTCTTTGGTCACAGGGCCAAGTACAATTGCAAGAGGCACAGGGAAATATCATGTAACTGGAGGTCTCAAAAGAAGGGGATGGGGATTCATGAAGAGTTATTCTCTATGCACAGAAAGATGAGATTTTGAATTTATTTTGCTTGCTATCTCTTTTTTCTTATTATTTTTCTATTTGGGAATAGAGCCATTTCCTTTTTTCCTTTGCCCCCCCCCCAATTATTCCAAAGACCTATTTGCCCACTCAACCCACCCACACTTCCTTCTGGTCCAACTTTGAACCCCAGTGGTGACCATACCCTGCTGTGAGTGAGGAGTCCCATGAGCAAAACCACCTCCAGTAATGCAGTTACCACAGCCCTCTGTTGGGGCTCTTTCAGGTTCCCCAGGTCTCCAGGAAACCCCTGTGGTGGAACTCTTGGAGATCAGGAGGTCTCAAACACTGATTAGGACTCTGGAACAATGGACCTATGATGGCTCCAAGTGATTTGTTTATTTTTTAAATTAACTCTTTATTGTTAAAAATATTACATATATCACGTTTTTCCCCCATTGACCTCTTTTAGCCTGCCCTTGTCCCCCTCCCCAGGCCTTCACTACTTTATTGTCTGTGTTTATATGCATACAAGTATAAGTGATTTATTTTACCCATCTCCTGCCATAAGCAAAGGGACAGAAGATCAGTATACCGGTCATCATGTTATATAAGAAAGAAGTTCAACCCTAACCGGTTTGGCTCAGTGGATAGAGCGTCAGCTTGCGGACTCAGGGGTCCCAAGTTCGATTCTGGTCAGGGGCATGTGCCTTGGTTGTGGGCACATCCCCATTAGGGGGTGTGCCGGAAGCAGCTGATCGATGTTTCTCTCTCATCGATGTTTCTAACTCTCTACCCCTCTTCCTTCCTCCCTGTAAAAAATCAATAAAGTATATATATTTTTTTTAAAAAAAGAAAGAAGGTCAGCTTAAGGTCCCATGCCTTTTCTGGTCCATGTACAGCATAATGGTCCAAACCAGAACTGTGGTCCCCACTGGGTAGTGGTCCAGGTTCTCTTTATTCATCTTCATAGCCAGTTGGAAGCAGATTTACATGAACGTTATGGAAGGTAGAGTATGGTTACCACCTCCCCAGGGAAAGGTCTTGGGCCTGATGCAGAGATGGGGTAGGCAACAAATTCAGGTCTCTCATGCTTTCCATGTATGACTCCAGGAAGATGGTCAACAGGCTCACTCCCACCCCAGGCAGTGCAACATGGTCAGTGAGGCCTTCAATATGCGAGCTGTGCCTTCCCTCCAGGATCCAGGGAAGTTGGGTCTGGAAGATAAGGACCTCACCTTAGGTGGACCAGCCTCTGCACTTTAATCTTCAGGACTATGGGTGACAAGCAAGGAAATGTGTGCTGTATGGAGCCGTGTGCTTTGAACAGCTACCAAGCTCGGCCCTGGGGACTTAATATGCTCCTTACCAGGGAACCATAATCTCAGTCAAAATAATCCCACATGTGTGCAGAGCTGCATAGTTTACAAAGCCCTTCACAGAGTGCATTATTTACTCCTCTCAGCACCAGCAGACAGATACTATGCTTATGCCCTCCTCTCCATCCCTACTCCCACTGCCCTAATTCAGGCCTTCGTCATCTCTCAGTGGACTATTATAACAACCTCCTAACTGGTCTCTGCTCCAATTTGCTTCCCTCTAACCCATTCTCTACACGGCAGCAAGAGTAATCTCTCTTACAAAGAAAGCTGTCCCTTCCTCCCCCTCTTAACACCCTCCCATAGCTCCCCCTTGCACTTAGAATAAAACCTGTGTCATTAGCGCTGCCATCAAGCCCTACATGATCTGGCTCCTGCCTGCCTCTTCAGTTCCATTTCTTCCAGCTGCTCTTACTGAACATGGGCTCCAGCAACACAAAATGGCCTACAATTCCCCACAAATCTGGTACGATTTCTCACCTATGTGTTTTGATTTTGCTGGCTTCTTGCCTGCAATGTCACATGCCCTCCTTTGGTCTGCTGACTCCTCCTCACTCCATAAGGGCCAGCTCTAACATCACTCCTGAGAAATAGTCTCCAATGACCCACAGACACACGCACACACATGTGCACACATATTTGGTTACATCCAAACTATACTCTGCAGATCTCTATGACTGAACTCATCACACACTGTGCTGCACTAATGTATTATTGTGTCTATTCTTCTCACCAGGTTGTTCTGTCTTATACAGAAGGTCTATTACATATTCATCTTTATAACCAGGCACCTAGCATTGTGTCTGGGGTCTAGTAGGTTCTCAATAAATGATTATTGAAGAATTCTTTCAATAAGCCTGCATTTTAAACTACAGAAACCATTGCTCTGAGGGCTTGAGGGATTTTCCCAGGATATAAACTAATAAATGGGAGAAACTAAATGCTAATATAGGTCTTTCTGATGCCCCCAAAACTTCAGACTATGCCCCACTACTTTCAAAGGGACCATGGATAATTTTGTGAGCTAAAAAGGTTACTTCCCTTGAGGGAATTTTTCCTTTTGATTTGTTTTGTTTTGACTTTGTTTGAATGTCTGATTCTTTCGAGAATCTGAGGAAAGCTATAGATTTTTTCCCCAGGAAAAAAAATATGCATAAACACCAAATGTTATATGTAACATAGAGTATGTCAGTCAGGATAGGGTAGCTATTGCTGCAGTAACATATAAACCCCCAAATCTCAATGACATAGCACAACAGAAGTTTAATTCTACTCATATAAAGTTATTTGAGGGTCAACAAAGTCTCTCCTCCATCAAGGAAGTCAGAGTTTATAGGCTCCCTCTGCCATAAGACACTATTATCTCAATACATACTTCCTAGTTAGCAAAAAATGGAGAAGAGAGAAATGAAGGGTGCACACTGATTTTGAACTGCTTCAGCATGAAAGCAGCACATATCTCTGATAGATTTCAAAATTAATTCCAACCTTGTATAAACACCCCTTTGCAAAGTGACTCTGCTTTTCCTCCAATCGACAGGTATGGTCTATGTCTCCATCTGTTAAATGGTGGCTCAGCCATTGCTTTGGACAATGAAACATTAAGAAAGTTAATTCAAGCAGAGGTTGAAAAGCACTTGTTAATTGAGACCTGTCCTTTCTTGTTGCTTTTGGAACCATGAGATCACCATGAAAAAGCTTGAGTTAGTCTATTTGGTGACATATGGCTCAGTTATCCCTTTGCTTCATCCAATAGCCAGCACCTACAGAGAGACAGAAAGAATCTTCAAGCAGGTAAGGCATCCTGTATGAACTATCTCTCTGCCGACCCATCAGCTAGCTGAGGTTGTAAGAGTGAAGACCAATCAACACAACCACCCAGCTTAATCCAGACGTACTTGCTGACACAATGAATTGTGAGCTTAAAAATTACAAGCTACTAAATTTGAGGATTATTTGTTATGCAGCAAAAGCTAACTAATACAAAAATAGGTATCAGGAGTGGAATGCTGCCATAACAAACACCTAAACCTTGTGGCATTGATTATGTGATTATGGAACTGGGTAGCGACTGGAAAATTCATTAGTAAAGGCTAGAGATACAACTAATTGTTAGCCAACCCATTGACCTAGAGCTACTAATTCCTACATACAAGTTAAAGGGCTAGAGATGCATGATCATTTTTAAAGCCCTCTTATAGTCAAAGAAGATAGCTACAGCCTTTAATGAGAGCAGCTAGACCAAAGAAGTGGTGAGGTTGCGCTAGACCTAAGTCAGTTCTAGAACTTCCTAAGAGGAGATATTGTCTTGGTATTATAAAAGAAGAGTTTGGGAGTGAAACAAACAAACAAACAAACCTTGTACTTGATCATCAATTCTCTACTTAGCAGCTGTGGAGCCAGTTGTGGAACCCCATCTCAGAGGCATGGAAGATGATACTTAGTTTGTTGGATTATTGCCAAGATCAAACAAGATGATGCATGTACTCCTCGTTAAATTGCTAAGAACTGTCCCTTAAAAATATGTATAGCACTTCATCCTAAGGCTGGAATCCTCCTGGCATGACCTCAGGTGAGTGGCACCTGAAACCACCAGGGGGCGATATGAGGTTGGACTTCCAGGAGATCTATTAGATCCTGGAACCAAAGAACCCCAGAAGAGCCAATCAGGAAGGCTTCCTTGTGAAAGTGACATTAGTATGAAATGTAAATAATGAGTCAAGTTTAGCTAAGTGGCACATATTTTGGGCAGGGGGATAGCTTACACAGAATATCTGGAGGTGAGAGAGCACATGTAACTGCCTCTAAAATTTGCAGGTTCCTCCATGAATCTATCAGGTTGAGGGGGTGGAAGGGGAGCCCTATCTGGGAAGGCCCTGGCTTCTCTTAAATGCAGGCAGACATGAGAGGGGGCATGAATCCTTCTTGAAACGCAATTTTCTGCTTGTTTACAAATGATTAACTACTGCAATCAATTGTGTCAAAGTTCAGGTCATGCATCCTTTGGGACAATAGTGAGATGGTGCCTCGTGCTGGGGCTAATGATAACTAGAATGTACACAGGATGGTCTCAGCAGACGTTGTGTTCTGGGCTCTGGTGCAATTCCTGTTTAGGGACACCTGCCCTATGTGCCTTCCCAGCCATCCCCTTCCCAGCACAGCCCAGCACTCTGGCAGACATGACCAGGTAGGGAGCAGGCTTGCACTCAAGAGTAGTATGGCCAACCTGGGTCAGGAAATAAGAGCTTAATGTTTTATATATTCAAACCTCAGAACCATCTTATGAAGTTGATGTTAATGAACTCTTATCCCTATTTTACAGATGATAAATGGAGTCTTAGAGAAATTAGATAGCCTGTTTAAGGAAATCAAACCCAGGCTGTGTTCTTTTCCCAGCCCATGCTCCAGTTACCTGCTGCTGTCCCCCCGAGTCCTCACACTGACAGCCACCTGTCATGTCTGCACAACCCTTTATGGACTGCAGATGAGTCATAAATGCGAGGTGAGTACAGTTTGGACTTTAATTTGCTGATTCTGAGGCGTCAGTGATGGTGTTCAGGGAGCTTTGTTTGAGAGCCTTGGCTATATGTGCACTGTCTTTGAATTTGCCTCTTTCACACCTCACTCCTGCGCCCCTCATATAGGCAGGTAGCTACCATCTCTGAGTTGGGAATCAGGGCTGACATGCTGTGTCCACACTGGAATTGAACATGGGAAGATAGCCATCCCACATCTGGTCACAGGCAATCTGGGAATTACTCAAGAGGTCCTGAGGTGAACATTTGCTTGGACTATGCCATTTCAGGAGCGCCTTAGTGTGACATATTTTTTAAATCCAGTTTAACGGTGAGGACTCAGAAATGACAAGGTAATTGGTGAACTATTCTGAATAATGAAAAGATGAAGGAAAAGCACTCTTCCAGGCTCGAATAAAATAAGCTAGACTTCCCACACTTGAGTGGCACCTGTCTTTGCTGTGTTCAATCCAGAGGTCAGACAACAGATCTCCTCCGACCTTTAAGGTGAGAGAGGTGACAGGTGAAGGACAAAGGCATTTACTGAGGTCTTTTTGGGTTCTACTACCACTTGTGGCTCTTAGGGTGACTGGCAAATATTGGGGACAGATATTAAATTCATCTAATATCTATACTAATAAAAGACCTGTGGCCATGATGCCATAACACCGTCACGACCAAATGAGCAGCAGCTCTTCTGGCCTGCGGGGCATGAGCTACTAGCAGCAGAGAGCTATGAGCAGCGGAGGGCGAGACAGCGAGCTACTAGCAGTGGAGAGCTGCAAGCAGTGGAGGGCTGGGCACAAGCTATGAGAGGTGATGGGTGGGGCAGCCAGCTGAGGCAAGTGGAAGCAAGCTACTCGCGCATGATTTTGTGCATGCTGAGCTTCTAGTCCTAAATAAAGTTCTGTGTAAATTATATAACAACAACACATATTTGGTTAATTATTATCTTACACCTATCATTTTATAATGCCTATTTGTGAAACATTTTCATGTTTAGTATCTCATCTGACTCTCCCAACTCTGAGTGACAAGTAGACATGACCCTCTCAATTTTACATATGAGGAAACAGAATCAGAGACAGTCACTTACAGAGAGCGCACATAGTGTGTGCCAGGCACTGTTCAAAGTGACTTAAATATTGAGATTTATCTAACCTTCATGACAACCCTATGAGGTGAGTACTGTTTTATAGATGATAAAACTCTGGCCCAGATGGGTTAATAATATGCCTCGGGTCACAGAGCTGGTGAAACATACAGAGATCATTTGAACTCAGGTAGATGGACTATAGAGTTCTACAGCCTCTTGCCAACTTGTTCAAAATCACATATAGCTAGAAAAAGGCAAAAGTGGAATTCAAAACTTTGCAGCCCTAGCTGCTTTGACTCAGTGGATAGAGTGTCAGCCTGCAGACTGAAGGGTCCCAGGTTCGATTCCAGTCAAGGGTACATGCCTGGGTTGTGGGCTTGATCCCCAATAGGGGGCATGCAGGAGGCAGCCGATCAGTGATTCTCTCTTATCATTGATGTTTCTAACTCTCTCTCCCTCTCCTTTCATCTCTGAAATCAAGAAAAATATTTTTTGTTAAAAAAAATCTTGGCGCAACTCTAAACCCTGCATTCCACCTACTAATATAGGCATGTTCTATGCATGTTAGATATGTTAACTTATTTAATCCTCATCATTTTTCAAGTGAGGAGATTAGGGCATAGAGGGAAAGTAACTTGCTCAAGGTTACACAGCTAGTAGGCTAAGAAAGGATTTGATGGATAAAATGCTGTAGTACATATATGCAATGGAATTACTCTCCATAAAAAAAGAACAAAATTTTACCATTTGTAACAGCCTGGATGAACCTAGCTAGAAGGTGTTGTACTAACTGAAATAAGTCAGTCTGAGAAAGACAAAGACCATATTATTTCACTTATGTGTGGAATCCAAAGAATAATATAAACAAACAAAACAGAAACAGACTAATAGATACAGAGAACAGACTAATGATTGACAGAGGGGAGGGATGTCGGGGGACTGGCTGAAAAAGGTGAAGGGATTGAGAAGTACAGATTGGATATTACCAAATCATCATGGGGATGTAAAGTACAGCATGAGAAATATAGTTAGTAATATTGTAGTAACTGTGTATGGTACCAGGGGGGTACTGGACATATTAGGGGGAACACTTTGTAAAATATATGATTATCTAACCACCATGCTGTACACCTGAAACTAATACAAAATTATATTGAAAGTAAACTATAATTGGAAAAAAAAATGTCTAAAGAAAGTATCTGAACCCAGGCAATCTGGACTTAGAGCCCACAGTCCTTATTGCCTGCCCTCTGGACAGCTTACCTAAAAGTCTGTTAGAAATGAAAACCAAGCTGCTTCAGAATGTATCACTGTCATTGCTTTCCAGAGTTATGTGTAAATTTTCTGTTGTGCAAAGTCTAATGGGTTTCCTGTGACTGGTTCTGTTTACCTTGCTGAACTGTTTGCTCTGTGGGGCTAGAGCTGACGGTGGCACTCCCTGGGCAGGCTTTCCGTGGATCTGGGAGCCACAGCTGGACCCCTGTCCCAAAAAGAAAATGAAGACATCCTGGGCGTGGGCTTGGAGGGCTCCGGCAGTGCTCTTTCTTCTCTGGGCTGCTCTGGGTTGTCTCAGTTTGCCTGGCTCCAGGTAAGTGACAGTTGCAGACGATTCCCTGATCACTAATATGACAGGGAAAATAGAGCCCCATAATGCTGACCATCTCTTTGTCGTGTACCTATTGAATGAGGCACATCTCTTGAAGCAATTTGCATGCAGCTGATAAAGTAATATCAACAACTGTCTTCAAATTATTGTGGAAGTAAGCGGCTGACTTCAACAAAAGTTCCCATAAGGAACTGACATGTTTAAGTGTGTTTTGTCATGCTGAGAAGAATAGGATACTTGTTCTGTATTCTGAACAAAGCCTTGGTGTGATTTGGTATGCAAAAGAAGGTTTGTTATATATGAAAAAAAAATGAGCCAATTCCTATCAGTGATTTTATAATGTGAAAGTGACCTACTCTACCTGCTCATCAACTCAAAATAGGGGGTTTTCAGTCTCTCTCTCTCACACACACATTCCAGATTTTCCCAGCAGTTAAATGCTAAATGATTTACTTCATCATTTTTGTGTTTGTTAGTGAGATGTACAATAGGCTAAAGAAAATATCTGAGTCAAAGCTCAAACTCAATCTGTCAAAGCTCAAATTTGGGCTCCAGTGAATAAAAATGCTAGTGATTTGGCAATTCGGGGTCCTCCTGGTGCATGAGAAGCCCTTACCATGAGCTGTTGAAGTGCTCAGGCAACCCAGGCCCCCTTGTGAGCAATCCTATGGGAAGAAGAGCTGTTAATGCCATTTATTCATTCCATAAAATTGTGATTATCAAGAATCTCAACTTGGCCCTAAGAAAAATCAAGCTGCCAAGGCCTTCCTTGTGTGTGCTCTGTGTACACAGAGAAGCATCAAGGATTCAAGGAAATGTGTCTAGAATGAAGGGTTTGAAGGAATCATACCACCCCTACCCACAGCACTGACCCTGTGCAAGACCCCTGTCAGCTCTAAGAACACAGAGATGAATGGGCTTATAGTTGTGAATATGCAAAACACAGAGTTTATTCTCTTTTTTAAAATAAGTATTTTATGTATTTTAAAAAATATTTTCATTGAGTTTTTAGAGCAAGGGAGAGGGAGAGATAAAAACATCAATGATGAGAGAGAACCATTGATCAGCTGCCTCCTGCACACCCCTCACTGGGGATCGAGCTCACAACAAAAAGCTTGTGTTCTCATGGAGAAAGTCCAGACCTCAGCACACACTCTGTGTCCTGTTGCAAGAGATGGTGCTGGGGCAGGTGGGAAACAAGAGAGGGAGTGATCAGCTCTACTAGGCACAAGGTCTGAAAAGACTTCTAGGAGAGGTTTACCTACGCATAGGTGTTTGCTGAATGGCCAATATAGGCAAGGGTGTTCCAGGCATGGGAAGCAGCACAGACAAAAGTGTGGAAATGAGAGAGAACCTGGTGTGTTCCTGTAGCTGCAACTCTACTTCCATATTCTTGAGCACAGACCAAGGTGGGCAGTGACCAGAAATGAGATCAGATATGAGTCAGATCATGGGTGGAGTTGAGGGAGGCACTAGAGTGCCTATTAAGAAGCTTGTACCTTATAGAAGAAGGTATGGGGAGATACATGGTGATGAGAGGAGACTTGACTTGGGGTGATGAATGCACAATACAATATACAAGTGATATATGATAGAAATGTATACCTGGAACCTACACAATTTTATTAACCAGTGTCCCCTCAATAAATTCAGTTTAAAAAGAAGCTTGCACCTTATCCATTAGGCAGTGGGGAGACATTGAAGGGTTTAAGCAAAGGAGCAATACAATGTTTGTATATTAGGACATTCACTCTGAGTAGGAAGTGGATGCAAGATAGAGTGCAGGTTGGGAAACCTTGTCTAATCCTCCAACCATATTTCTTACACTGTGGTAGAGTGAAACTGGTTATGAGAGAGAAGATATTAAGTCAGGTTTCGTGAGTCTCAAACCCTCACCCGAATCCAGGTGTAGCGCTCTGGCCTCTACCCCTGACTCCCCCAGGGCAGTCCTGAACATGGCATGCATTTGATTTCCATCCATGAAGTGGAAAAATTGCTTTCAGTTCTGGAACAGAAGGTGCTTAAAGCTCCTTCCCATCAGCTACAAAAGGCTTTCATTTCTAGTTACTCTTGTAATCAGATCAGATGAAGTAATCACCTTGCCCTACAACCTACAGTTTATTCATTGCCACTCCGCACGCTCCGATCCTCACGTCTGTGGGAGGCGAGTGCTGTGGCTTACACTTTACACCAAGAGAAACTGAGATTTGGATGTAACTGTCATGAGGCTATGTTCTTAATATGTAACAGACTATGGACTCAAATCCAGGTTTTTGCTGGTTCCAGAGCCCATGTGCATCCTTGTGTCTTTCACTCATGCATTGTCCCCTCTCCACCTGCGTGTGTGTCACTTGCAGGACTCCTGCACCATTTCTTTATCTCTGAACCACACATGTTGCCTTGAGATACTGCTTTAAATTTCAACTCTACAGCAGCACATGACAGAGTGGGGAAATGGAAAATCTGCCACCCAGAGGCTGCCCCTCCCAGATACGAGGAACGATGCGATTTCCAAAGGGGATGCAGCTGCCTAACAAACTGGGTGACAAAAAAATCATAGTGTCAGGACATTTCCACAGAAACCTTAAACATGTTGACGCACACCACCTATATGCACAGAGAGCTCACAATTTGCTGCTGACCAAAGCCTGCTATACTTGGCGGGCCCACTTTTATTTTGATCAGAGACTCCTGTTAGCAAGAGTGTAGAAGACAGAGACCCAGTGACATAGGTCCTGACGCTGCAGCAGCCTTCCAGGCACCTTAGGGAGGGGCACGTCCTTGCCAGAGTTAGTGTAGACAGAGATGTTCCAAAGGCTTGTAGATGGTGTGTACTGTAGCATTACTTGCAATTGAAAAACATTGGGGAACTGTAAATTCCTTTAAAAAGAAAAAGATTAAATTAAATGTAATATATGTCCTATGATGGAACATCTAGGTAAAAGGAAGGAACTGGATCCCTTGATGAATCAACATGGATAGGCCTCAGAAAAACAAGTTGCAGAATAATATGTACAGTATGAGTAAAGTACA
>NW_006294339.1:4939721-4941511 GCF_000327345.1 Myotis davidii | reverse complement strand
AGTATCAGTTCTTTTTAAAAAAGTGTATATATATATGTATATATATATATGCATGTATATATGTATGTATATATATGTATGTATGTATATATATGTGTGTGTGTATATATATATATATATATATATATATATGATGTTTTAAAAACTGGAAGGATATATACCAAATTCACAATAATATTTTCCTCTTCAGAGAAGAAGAGGAAATGGAACTGGAGCAGATGTAAAACTCAGATGTCAAACTTATAGCAAGGATTTTAAAAAACCTTGAAGGAAATATACCAAAATGTTAGCAATTGCCAGTTCTGGGTTGTGAGTGCATGAGTGTCTATTATTTTGTTTTCTGTACTGCTCCAGGCATGTCTAATTTTTCAGCATTAGGAACACCGAGGATTTTGAATGACAGAAGTCAGGTCAGTGGGTCTAAATGTCTGTGGGATTTGTTTCCGTAGAAATGCAGAAGCACAAACAGCCTGTGTTGTAGCCATATGCTGAGGCCCTGACTGGCCCTGCCCTTTCTTGGGTCCGTGCTATTCCCAAGAATTAAAGATGCAATTTAATGCTAGCCGTTCTTTTAAGATTTGCATTTTGTAGTACTCATAAACCACACACATCTTATCCAATGTAATTTATAAACAGACTATTTATTCAGCTGATTACTTCTTAGATTGCCACCTCTGTAATGAAAATTGGGTGCAAAAATGAGAGATCTGCTGGTTATAACTACTTTTTACCAAGTTCCTTCTCTAAGCGACCATCTTGCCCATTAACAAGCTTTCAAATCTCAGAGGAGCAAATAATTGTGTCTTAATAGTGTGTGTGCATATTACTTATCAACTCAGTCTCAACTGTGGTCTGAAATTTGGTTGATGGTTGCTAAAAACACAGTGTAACTGTTTCTTAGTCGAAACAAGAAGAGGAGACCCTGCTGCGCTGTCAAATATGTACTTAGGAGCAGCCAAATCACAGACAACACAGTTTTGTCAAACCTGCAAATTAGTAGAAAGAGCGCATCCTGTAGTGCCCCTTCCCCGCTGGCGTGCTCATCCTGCTCCAAGTTACCATCTTAAAGTATCCACCTGCGGTTTCCTGTAGCGTCTTTGACCTTTTGTTAAAGATCCAACTTTACTAGGCAATTGATTTTTGCTGGTCTCTGGGGTGGTCCTGGAGATGGATTTCGCTGTAGTTAATATTATCCTCTTTTTAGGACTTTTGCCAAGTGAGAATGTATTGGTTAATGACCTTGTCTGGAGTGATGTACTGTGTATTTGAGCGGGTGGAAATGATGTGATTCTCTTCCTAATGGCTCAATCTTGGACGCAGGGAGGAGAGGCATGGAGACAGAGGGGGCTGGTGGAGTGGATGCTGGCCCAGTTCCCTTCCAGGAAGCTGGGCCGTGGACACAGCATAGATTCAGAGTCAGCAAACCTGGGCTCAGACCCCACGCCCACTGCACACAGCTGCAGGCTTCTAGGCCATCTCCTTGCCCCTTCCAGGGGAAGTGTCCAGGCTGCCTTATAGCATTGCTGTCAGTGTTCAATGAGATCACATGGGAAAACACCTTCCACGGGATTTGACTTGCCCTGAGTGCTCAGCAAATCTCAGTGCTCTTTCCCCTCTCTTCATTTTTTTTCTTGTTTTGCCTTGAAAAGGAACATCAATTACAATGATTCTTATAGTGCTATACACTCTCTCAGATGGGAAACAATAAAATTCATACCATTCCCATCATATTACATGAGGAAACTGGAGGCCTAGTCAGATTGAATCACATGATCACTCATTCACCTTTG
>NW_006294339.1:4886637-4939676 GCF_000327345.1 Myotis davidii | reverse complement strand
TTAGCAAAAAGTGTGGCCTTACCTTCTAGACATACTTCAGGCCTCAGATTGCTTTACTGCTCTGTAGATGTGATGCTGTCTGTCTGTCCCTCCTCACTCCCCAGACTGCCCCCGCCCCCCACCACCTCTGCACCTGGACTGGCAGGCACAGTCTCTCCCAGTCTCCTGGTGGTGCTGACGCTCCCCAAGAGCTCACCTCGAGCTGCTTCTCCTACAAGGACAGTCATATCCTCTCTCACGGCTTTTGATGATCACATCTGTGCTGTATCTGTAGCACAGACCTCTCTCCTAAGTTCTAAAACCATGTAGGAATCATGTATTGAGTGACTCCACATAGGTGTTTTGTGGGCACGCGGGACTCAGCATGCTCCAACCACATCTTCCCCAATAACCTCCTTTGCCCCTGTGTTCCCCACCCACCCAGACTCTCAGACTGGAAAGCAGCACCAAACTAAACCCCTTCCTCTCTCTAGCCCACACCCTGTTCAGTTACCCATCACTGTCTATCCATTCCACAGAGACACACGTCTGCGCTCCCATTCTCTCTCCCCTGACACTGCCGTACTTCAGGCCTACAGCACTCACTGGGTGGACACAGGAGCCCTCTGCCTGCTTCCCTGGCTCCAGGCTCTCCCACCCCTGTGCAGCCTCCACACTGAGTCACGGTGCTGTCCTGAAGCACAGCGCTGGCCATGGAGCCTGTGTACTTAAGAGCCTTGCCTACCGGGTAAATTCTGGAAGAGCTAAGACATGGGGCATGTGTCTTTTCTAAGTCAAACCCTGTGTTCCAGAAGGCAGAACCTGGTGGTATAGTTCTCCGTATCCCCTGGAACCCAACACCCTGAATACGGTTTGTTCTCAGCAAATATTTCATAGACTCTTAATGTGAGAGGCACCCTAAAGACACCCTAAATAAAGACCAGCTAGTCCAAATCTCTCACTTTTCAGTGGATAAAAACAGAGGCTCAGAAATGGGGAGAGAATTACTTAAGATCATACATCCTGCTGGGGTGGTATTCCCTGCATATACATTTTAGAGATTATACAGTGCGTTCACATACATTTTATTTGATCCTAGAAATAGCCTTGTGAGTTGGGTATTATTGTCTCATTACACAAGTGAGAAAAGTGAAGCTTGCACAGGTTGCAAAAGCAGACCGTGATGACCCAGCTGCCGATGGACATTTTTTTTTTTTTTAATAGGAACTGGTGAATACTTGAAATTTATTTTAAATAGACATGTCTTCAGAACTGGAAAAGAGAAAGAGGAGTATTTCATGCATAGTTGGCAATCACCTAGGTCCTTCAATCCTATAATTACTTAGAATGTCTCATAGTAAGGTAATGCACAAAGTAACTAATTTCCATCAAACCACTAGTTGGAGAAATGTTTCATATTTATAGAATCGTGACCAGGCTTTTACTGGTCTACATGGATAGAAGTACTTGGGTAGCTCTTACTCAGAAAACTATGCTCTGAGAACAAAATCAATGGAAGGCAAATTATTTTGGCAATTAAGCGCAGAGATGTTGTGTATCTAAACTGAAGTTATCATATCAAAGCTTATATAGTCTAGCAATCTTAAAAAGGTAATTTTTTTCTGTTTTATACTATAAATTTGCCTTTTTAAAACATTGAAAAGTATGTGGTTGTGGTGGTACCCTGAGGGAATGAGGGCAGATTGAGGGAAATAAAATGTTTCTGAAAGTTTAATTCCTCCTCTTCCCCTTTAGTCTAAGAAACTGATCTGTAATAGATTTCTCTAATTCCACTATTTGAGAACAATTTCTTCTGAGTGGAAAATTAAAACAGGTTTTCTTTTCCAAGTCTCAAATGGCTGATTTCACATTCAGTTACACATATTTTATGTATTTAACTAAACTTACATTAAATATAAAATAAACTATTTTGATGGAAATACGGGGGGGGGGCAAATGTAGGATTATGGTTGTAAGTATGCAAAATGCAGAGTTTCTTCTTGTATTATTATTAACTACTTTCCATAAGAACAACTGTAAACCTACTTTTGCTACACCCTGCATATAAGATCCTAGATGTTCTTGATGGTTAGGGTTTGTTCTTTTTTACATTATTTTTTTAATTTTTTAAAATTACAGTTGATATACATTGTTGTACACCCCAGTAATTAGACATTACATAACTTCCTAAGTGATCATCCTGAAAAATCTCTCACCCATCTGACACCATACATCGTTATTAGAATATGATTGACTATATTCCCTATGCTGTACTTTACATCCCCATGACTATTCTGTAACAACCAATTTCTACTTTTTTAAAAATATATTTCTTTATTGATTTCAGAGAGGAAGGGAGAAGGAGAGAGAGATAGAAACATCAATGATGAGAGAGAGTCATTGATCAGTTGCTTCCTGCACACCCCGTATTGGGGATCGAGCCCCCAACCCAGGCATGTGCCCTTGGCTGGAATCGAACCTGAGACCCTTCAGTCCACAGGCTGACGCTCTATCCACTGAGCCAAGCCGGCTAGGGAGCAGTTTTTACTTTTTAATCCCTTCACCTTTTTCACCCAACCCCCCTCTGGCAACTGTCAAAATATTCTCTGTATCTATGAGTCTATTTCCATTTTGCTTATTCTTTTATTTTGTTTTTTAGATGCAATTGTTGATAGATATGTATTTATTGCCATATTATTATTCATATTTTTAATCTTTCTTCTTCTTCTTCTTAAAGAAGGCCCCTTGGCATTTCATATAACATGGGTTTGGAGGTGATGAACTCCTTTACCTTTTTTTTTGTCTGGGAAGCTCTTTACCTGTCCTTTGATTCTGAATGATACCTTTGCTGGGTAGAGTAATCTGGTCTCTAGGTCCTTGCTTTTCAAACTTTGAATACTTCTTTGCAATCACTTATGACTTGCAAAGTTTCTGTTGAGAAATCTGATGGACTGTCTTCTGATCCAAGTTCAATACACTTTCGACCATAGCTAGCCATAATGTCAGACACTCACTGGGTATTCAATAAATATTAACCTGTACTTGAATGATAAACCGATAGCCTTGCAGAAGTGAGAAAATATATATTTATTGACTGGATGGATAGGTGGTTGCATATATACTTAATCCCCTTTTGATATTTGACTCTCTTCTTGTGACCCTTTAGAGCTGAAAGGCCACTCTATCTTGAGTCAAATGCAGTTAATGGGAGCCTTGCCAAGAGTAGGCAGACACGGAGTGTGGATGTCACCTTGGGGCCTATTGATTGTGAACTGTCCAGCTGGTCCTCCTGGACCAGGTGTGATCCATGTCAGAAGAAAAGGGTAAGTACCCAAGCCTTAAGAGAGCTCCTCTAAGCTTCCAGGATCCCTAATTCTCAGCGAATATTGGCTAAGGCACTACAGACAGTCCCTGGCACATAGTAGGACCTGGGTAAATGTTGACTGATTTTATTAAGGAATTCTATTCCTCTGTGTTTCCAAGTAGCAATTATATCCTTTCTTTGATCTTTCAGGTTGTTTTTATTTTTTCTAAACATGTGTCCTTGCTCATGTTAACAGCTTCCTAATTAGGCTTCCTGCCACCAACCTTGCCCTTTCAATCCATCTTTCCTCATGCAACCAGAGGGAGGCAACATCAAAAATGCAAGGCTGGACTATCTTTTCCCAGCCTGAACTCATTCAAAGTCTACCTGGGGCCCTTAAGATCAAGTCCATACTTCTAGTAGTAAAGGCTCCCCATGACCTAGACCTGGCCTACATCTCCATAAAACAGCCCCCACTCTAGCACGTTGAACACGTGCATTTCTCTGACCATTTCACCCTCTCCCTGTGCCTTTATTCATGCTGCTTTCTCAGGCAGGAGTGACCTTTCCCACTTCCTTTACTGGCTAACATCTACTCATGGTTTGAATCTCTGCTTAAGGGCCATGTCTTTTGAGGAGCCTTCCCTGATTTCTCAGCCCCCCCGCCCTTACAGTTAGATAGGTGCCTTTTTATGAGCTTTAATAGCTCTCTCTTTGGGTATCCTTGCATTTATCATTTACTTTTTTTATTATTATTACTTAGCTTTCCATTACACTGTGAACCAGTAAAGGCTTACTCAATTCTTTATCTTCAGTTTGTCGGCCACTTTCTGGCACATGATAGGTGTCCCACAAACTTGTTGTTTGATTTCATTATATTTTCTGATATCTCTGTAAAAGAAGGTAGCATAGTCATACACACTCTGTTAAGCAGATAGGTAAACAGAGACTCGGAGCAGGTGAGTGAGTTCTCACCTAGTAGCAAATGCAGGCATTGAACTCAGGCCACTGGCTTCAGGTCTAGTGTTCAACCAGTCAAAACACACCATTTCTGCAATATTTATCCATCAGGCTCCCTTGTCCTCAGAGGGCTGGTCCAGGACCCCAGCTCTGGGAGGAGCAGATGTGTCAGAGAACGGTTGCCATTTCCCCAGCTCCTTGGGAAGCCAAACCAGCCACGGGCTAGGACCCCAAAGACACTGTGGAAGTTAGGCCCAGGACAATTACACACTTAATTGGATCAATGTGAAGAGCCAAGCAGGATCATTTGGTTCCCAAAGTGGGCTTTATTGCTGAAGTTACCAACATTGATCCGCTTATCTGGATAATTGCTTCATCCACACCATAAACCAGGAAGACTCAGCGTGAGTCACCCACTCATCCAGCCATCCAGAGCTCTTCACTCGGATCTTGTAGCACGATTCCCTCAGCTGGCATCGTCGCTGTCAGCAGGCTCACTGCTGGGGTTTCATCAGAACCTTTCAAACTGGAATTGGGAGATATCTTTCCTCCACTGTTTCCATGCTCCTGAAACTAATCTTCTCTTTGGTGGCTGAGATAGTCTTCTGACAGTCTTCGTGCAGGCCTTATCCCTGTCCTGCCAGCCTCTGTGTTTCCAAAGGCTCTAGAAAGAAAGAACCTTTGGAAATGTACAGGAGTGTGAGTGAATAGTTGTGCATATATATTGATTTCCAGATAGTATACAATTAATAACTGTGGCTGGTTAACATGTCATTCTGCAAAGGGGCTGCTAGCCTGGTTTGCCCACCATTTTTATGTGTGTTTTTTTAAATTATTATTTATTTTAGAAAGAGGGGAAGGGAGAGGGAGAGAGAAAGAAACATCCATGTGAGAGAGAAACATTGATTGGCTATTGGGGATCAAGCCCAAAACCTGAGCATGTGCCCTGTCCAGGAATCAAACCTGTGACCTTTTGGTGCATGGGATGATGCCCAACCAACTGAGCCACACTGACCAGGGCTGATTTGCCCCTTTAGTTGCACCAAAATCTTGACTGCAACTAGCATTTGGAAACACCCAAATCTGATCACTTCCTTTCCCTGCTGTAGTTTCATAAAGTACTAAATCCAACCTTACTGAGGCCTGGAAGGCCTACATTACCTGCTGCTGCCTCTGTCTCCCTCCATCTCTTGCCTCTATCCCTCTTTCGCTCTTTACTCCAGCCATGATGAATTTTGTTTCCAGGAACAAGGCCCATTCTGTCTCATCTCTCAGCTGTGGCACAGCGATTTCCTCCACTGGACCACCCTCCTCTCCCCTCCTCATACCAGCTCTCTGGGCTTGCCTGACATTTCCGTTCAACCTTTGGTCTCAGTTGAGATGTCATTTTCCCCTCTCCTACGTTTGCATTGGGATACCTCTACGAATTTACAGAGCACACTGCTCTCCCTCCATCCTGGCACCCATCTCATTGCCTTGACACCGCCTGCTGCCATCCCCACTAGCACCATCTGTGCCCTCCTTGAGGGCAGCCTAGAGGGCATGATTAGGATTAAAAACAAACAAAAAAGCAGGCATAAATAATACCTACTTTTGTCTTAACCATTGGGTGGCTCAGTCAATATTTTGGAAATTTACTCAACATTCCTGGAATAAACTGGAAGGTAGAGATGGAGAAAGATTGACTACTAAAATGTGTTAATAATAAAAAAGAAAAGCAGATATTGAGTGCCTACTATGTACCAGACAACACAATGAGATTTCATATATGCATCATATATATAATTCAAACCCCATAACTATATGTTTAATGTGATTCATTATCTCCATTTTAAAGATCAGTAAGCTGAGATCATTGAGGTTAAGTAACTTACCCAATATCACATAACTAGACAGCATCAGAGTCCATTGTGGGTCCCAAGCACACGCTTCTGCATTAATAAGATACTGAGTAAATGAGAATACTTGAGTCAGCCTATTGAAGTAATCAAGCGGAGAGGCTGTGGTTTTGTGTTATTGAATTGGCCACATCAATCTATTTACTACCTTTGGACTCCAGAGCCCATGCTTTCCCCACATTCAGCAAATCTTCACTGCAGATCAGAGATCAGACAAGGTCCCTGCCCTCAGAGAGCTCACAGTGCAGTTGAAATAGGCAAGCAGCCAATAGCAACATAGACCTTTAAGGTATCCCTAAGCTCCCATGGCACCTGAGACTCTGCCCTCGGCTCACCTGACTCTCTCCCCTCCAGTACAGACACGCCGTCTTGCTGCGGCCCTCTCAGTTCCACGGGGATCCCTGCAGACTCTCTGACAAGGAAGCCGAAGACTGTGTTACCAACGCACCCTGCAGAAGTCAAGTGCGATGTGAAGGCTTCGTGTGTGCACAGACAGGTATAAAGGGCCATAGGACTGGGAGGGGAGAGCTAGCAAATTAGGCAACAACATGTGATGCTGGTGGCACTGGCCATTGCCTGGTGCACAAGCTCAGGGTCATGTGTCAGGTAGGAGGCCTCCTTGTTTTCATATCTCTACCTCCTTTCCCATGTATCACTTCATAAAAACAGCTCTATAAAGTGGGTGTTATCCCCATTTTATGTATTAAGAAATTGAGACTTGGAGACATTCCTTGCCAAAGGTCACACAACAGGTAAGTAGAAAAAGCTGCCGTTGGAAATGTGGAATTCAAACCACACTCACAGACATTACAGACATCAAAGGGATGTGTGCTGAAATCAGAACTCCTGAGTCAAGTCTCATTTGGACTTTGTGACCTAAGAGAAGTCACTTAACCTTTCTTCATATTGGTTCTTTCAGCAGAAAATTAAAAGTGATGGTAAAACCTTACAAGTTTGTTATAGGGATCAACTGACATGATGGGTATGAAAGCTCCATTCAGGGGGTGAGCTCTGCTGGCTCTCTCAGAGGCAAAGCCTGAAACATTTAAATAAGGATGGTTAGCACTATTTACCTCTGAAAAATCTTTGGAGAGATAGTTCCTGCCTCTGCATTTCTACATCAGCAAGTCCAGCATAACCCCTAATGCAAGATATAGTCAGTAAAACATTCTGGAAAGAAGGAAGGAAGGAAGGGAGGAAGGAAGGAAGGAAGGAAGGAAGGAAGGAAGGAAGGAAGGAAGGATAAAAGAAGGACAGATGATGGACAGACAGAAGGAAGGTAGAAAGGAGCACACAAATGATCATCAGCTGCAGGACTAAGTAAATACTTAACTTTTCAACTCATTCATCTGGCTCATTCAAGCAAATATATGCCTCTCTATTTCTCCAAGTGTCCAGAAAAAAAAACAAAAACAAAAAAAAACAAAAACAAAAACAAAAAAAAAAACAAGAGTACTTTGACCCAAATTCTCTAGGTAGGAGCTACAACTCTACATCTACTGTACCCATGTGGACTGTGCTTTGGGATCTTTCAAGAAAGAGTGAGGGATTCGTAGAACAATTTCTAGGGCTGATTGCAAATGCAAAATTCTACCCAATAAATCTGAAAGACTTTTTTACAATGTGTCCACAGATGGATTATGCCAGCATTCCATGGTTCTGACCAAAGCCATAATGATTATTCAGGCAGGCTTTAGTTTAAATTCCTAGTAAGAAACACCTGAGGACGAGATTGTTATTCTTCTGACTTTAACATCCCAAGAACTTTGGTTAAAAGTAACCAGACACATCTAAGGAACTGTCACCTGTATTATGAGCTTTATTTCCCAAGAATATGCAAATAATAAAGGACACCAAGTTAGTCAAGTGCTGCAAATAATTTCAAACATATCGTTCAAATATGCTTGAAAAAATAGTCCAAATGGCTATGGTACTGAAGGCAGTGTGGGTTAGTGGAAAGAACTGTGATTAGACAGCCATAAGTTCCAATCCTGCTGCAGATATTTACTGGCAATGGGCACGTGGCTCACAAAAACACTAATTGAAACAATAACAACACATATCTGGCATTCCCATGAGTTAGTACTGTTCTGTTTACTCATTTAAGTTCCCAGCAACCTTCAGGGTAGGTACAGTATGATGACTTCCCTATTTTATAGATGGGTAAGTTGAGGCATGATGTTAAGTAACATAGGGAAGGTCACATAGCTGGTATGACTTCAGTACCCACCAAACCCATGTCTCTTCCCAACCTCAGGGTGAGAAGTCCAGGCTTCCTTCCTGTCGGGCCACTCGACCTCTGCCTCTCAGGCGCTTGCCCTTGCCCTCTCTTAATAACCTCCTCTCACAGTGCTTTCCGAAATACAAGACTGGCCTCTTTGGGGGAATAAGATGTAAAGGTCATTACCACCGTGATACGTGTCAAAATGAAGCATCGAAAGCCTGGAAAGTGCCTGGTGCAGAGTAGGTGCTCAGAGCATGTTAATTGCCCTCTGACAGTCAAATAACTGTGTGTAACATCCTCTTTCCAACCCAGGGAGGTGTGTAAACCGCAGACTTCTTTGCAATGGGGACAATGACTGCGGGGACGGGTCAGATGAGGCAAACTGTAGAAAAGTTTCTAAAAAGTGTAAGCAGGAAATGCACCAATACTGGGCAATTGGCAGTCTGGCCAGTGGGTAAGTTACTGTGTTTCTATTGTATACATGGGAAGGTACAACATTAAGGGTAATTGTAGAGAAGAAGAAGCTGATAGGGAAAGGGTGGCTTCTTTTCTCCTTTCTGCTTTAGTTTTGTCACCTGTAGAAGGATGTCAGTAATACCCTTCTCTTAAGTTTGGAGAGGACTCAATAAGCTAATCCTATATAATAAAAGACTAATATGCAAATCAACTGAACAGTGGAATGACCAGCCTCTATGATGTGCACTGACCACCAGGGGGGCAGACGCTCAAAGCAGGAGCTGCACCCCTGGTGGTCAGTGTGCTCCCACAGGTGGAGTGCTGCTCAGCCAGCAGCCAGGCTCATGGCTGGTGAGTGCAGCATCACTAAGGATGTCCAACTGTCTAAGCTGTCTGTGGGGACCCCCCCCACACCAGTGTAGGAATTTCGTGCACCGGGCCTCTAGTGTGATTATAATAAAGTAATAAGTGAGAGGCAGCTTATGTGGTGGGAAGAATGCAGCCTCCATTCTTGAACTAGACCCTCAGACTTGGAATCCTGGCCCCACCAGTTGTTTCTGGCAGTGAGACCTCGGGCAGGTCAATTACCATCTCTGTGCCTCACTTTTCTCATCTCTAAAATGGGTATAATAATAATAATCCCTATCTCATAAGGATCAAGTGACTCAATATTTGTAAATTAATTATTACTGTGCCTCCACAAAGTAAGCACCACATTATATTTATTAAATAAAATTAATAAATATCCATTTTTATGATACTGAAACTCTTCCATAGGGAAGAGAGCCTAACACAATTCCATTAAAACTGAGGCCAATGGGCAGAAGCTGAAAGCAGACAGAGCTCCTTGCAACACCAAAAAAGAACTTTTGGTAGCAGTCAGAACTGGGCCAGACAGAGGCCTGCCTTCGGAGGCAGTGAGCAGTATGTCTAATTAGAGACAGGATTTTCACCCTTTCTACAAGGCCATAATGATATCTACCACCCAGGGCCTTGGGGACACTAAGGTGCTGCATGGAGCCACCACTGAGTTAGACCCTCAGTAAATGGTAACTGTTTTAGTGTCTCATGATGTGAGTCATACAGAAATTCAGAAGAAAACCCCCACCCCCCAGGGGCATACAACCCACTGGGGACAATAGACACATTTATTTTTTTTAAAATATATTTTTATTGATTTTTTACAGAGAGGAAGGGAGAGAGATAGAGAGTTAGAAACATCGATGAGAGAGAAACATCGATCAGCTGCCTCCTGCACACTCCCCACTGGGGATGTGCCCGCAACCCAGGTACCTGCCCTTGACCGGAATCGACCCTGGGACCTTTCAGTCCGCAGGCCGACGCTCTATCCACTGAGCCAAACCGGTTTCAGCGACAATAGACACATTTAATAATAAGCATTGACCAAGCAGTATTCTAAACACTTAACAAATATGACACATGGACTCCGCCCAACAACCCGTGAGGTAGTTGTTCTCCTTACTCCCATTTCATAGTTGAGGAGACTGAAGTATAGAGAGGTTAATGACAGGTGTACCCAAGGTCACATAACTTGTAAATAGCAGAACAGGGATTTGACCCCAGGCTTCTGGTTCCAGAGTTTGTTTTCTTAACCTATTATGGGCCATCCTTATAATAGGAGGGCCTCTGATCCAGCTTGGTACCAGCTTGGTACAAGACTCAGTGAGGGCTCGCAACAATAGGCAACAACAGAGCTCAATCTCAAAAGAAAAAACAAACAAACAAACAGTGGATGGCTGGAAGGGCATTCTAGGCATAAGGCACAGCACTTACACCTATGAGAAGGAGCAAAGCAGATTGGAGGAAGAGCAGGCTTCTCCAAGTGGCTGGGACTAGGGTATGCGGTTGTGGTTGGGAGTGGCCAGACATGAAGCTGTGAAGCTGCTTTCTCCCAGATATCAAGGGCCTTGGATGCCATGCCTGTAGTTCCACCTACCATTTATTAGCTCTACCAATTGAAATTATTACAAACTACTGCTTACACATGCTTCTTCTTCCTCTCTGTGCCTTCCCTGCAGGATTAATTTGTTCACAAACAGTTTCGAGGGCCCAGTTCTCGATCACAGGTATTACGGCGGTGGGTGCTCCCCCCATTACATACTGAACACGAGGTTTAGGAAGCCATTCAACGTGGAAAGCTACGCCCCACAGGTATGTGCAGCCAGGAAGCCCCTGAAGGGCAGAGGGACGGCAGGGCAGAGCCAGCCAGCAGGAGTTGCAGCCAGGCCTGCCGCCTGCCACTGGGCGAGCTTGGCAGCATCACTTTATCTCTGAACATCAATCTTTCATGGGTAAAATGGGTGGTTCCTTCCTCAGGACACGTGGCGAGATGGACATGCTGCATATGATGACAGCAATAGTTGCAGTAGCAGCAATTGTATTAAAAGAATATCCAAGCCCTAACCAGTTTGGCTCAGTGGATAGAGGGTCGGCCTTGGACTGAAGGGTCCCAGGTTCGATTCCAGTCAAGGGCATGTACCTTGGTTGTGGGCACACCCACAGTGGGGAGCGTGCAGGGGGCAGCTGATCGATGTTTCTCTCTCATCAATGTTTCTAACTCTCTATCCCTCTCCCTTCCTCTCTGTAAAAAATCAATAAAATATATTTTCAATAAATAAATAAATAAATAAAAGAATATCCAAGGCTACCATGAAGATAGAAGTATGGTTTAGGATTTGGAGTCTTGCAGATTTGGTGGCTCTGCAGTTTACCATCTGTGTATTCCTAAAGGCTCTGAGCCTCCCCTTTTCTCTTTGAATTGGGAGTTATAAGGGTCCTGTCCTGCCGGGAGAGATCTACTGAGGTAACCTCTGTAAAGGCTCAGCACACACACCTGGTTGAGTGGCGCGTCCTCGGGAAATGTTAACTCTCGGTGTCACCAAGCCCTTGCTTATTAGATGGGGCATTGTGCCAAGCAGTTGAAGTTGTAAAATGCTCCACTAATGGAAGCCCACTCCGATTACGATACAGACGCAGAAGCACTCTCACAGAGAGCGGGGTTAGAACAGACGATGGTACTGCGAGGCACATTCACTCGAGACTGAGGAGATGACACTGGGGTTAACGGCCGGCTCTGCTCTGCCGCAGGTCCCAGGTTCACTTTCACCTGGGTTCCTTTTTCACTCTGGGCCTCCGTTTCCTCACTTGTCAAATGAGGGGGTTAGACGAGATAACCCTGATGGTAGTTTCCACTCCTAAAGCTGTGCCGTCTTGGCCGTCAGGGAACTGTCCCCTCCTCCTCCCTTTTCTCTCCCGTTGTTCCCACACATACTTATTGGCCAAAAAAGAAAAAAAAGAGCCTGAGACAAACACACCCTCCTCCATGAGGCCAGCACCATTCCACAGCCTCTATTGTCAGAGGAGGATCCTGGAACAGCCATTTATCAGCCAGGCTAAAGCAGCTCCTCGCCCAGCAGGATTGGGGGGCAAAAGTAGGTTTACAGATGTTTGTACGGAAAATAATACAATAATTAATAAATAACAATACAAAAATAAACTCTGTTTTGCATACTCACAACTGTAAACTTACTTTTGCCCACCCCGTATATTTTCATCGCCAACTTTTTTTTTTTTTTTTTTTTTTTTTTAGCACTGTGTCAGGCACTGTATAGTGTTTTACCCATATAAACTCAACCCTCAGAATAAGTCCAGTGGAGGAATAATTATTGTCTCCTTGTTACACATGAGGAAACTGAGGCATGGAGAGGTTAGGTCAGGTTGGATGTCCAAGGTTACCCAACTTGAAAATGGCAGTGACACATTCTCCTCAGGCAGCCTCATTCCAGGCCACACTCAGACTCATGTCTGCTTCTATATATTGACAGCTGGGGGGCTAGGAG
Source organism: Myotis davidii (assembly GCF_000327345.1). NCBI lineage: Eukaryota > Metazoa > Chordata > Mammalia > Chiroptera > Vespertilionidae > Myotis > Myotis davidii. Next base: position 4,926,995 of record NW_006294339.1, on the reverse strand, counting down.
CCACAAGCACCCAGAAGTGGATGTAATGTGGTGGAGACAGTTCAGGATTGGTCACTCCAGGGCCACCAAGTGACCAGTCCCCCTTGGCTGTTCCCCTGTGCATGGGACAAACAGCCCTGATTTTCAAGCAAATAGTCCTTCTGGGTTCTCTCAAAGGCCCTTTCCTGCCCCTGTCACTTCATTCCCACTGCACTACCTGTGATCAGACCCTCATTACCTGGCACTGGCATTCCTCCGACAGCCTCCTCATTGGCCTGTATCTCTGACCCCACAGTGGTCCCCACCAATCCAACCACTAAGTTGTCCTTCAGTGATCTTCTCGAGGCTCGGCCACTTCCTCTGCTGGCTCCTCTTTGGATGAAGTCCAACTTAGAGCAAGTCATCTTAGAAGCCCCAACATTTTTATGCCAGCACATTCTCTCACAATGCCTCTCTCTGCTCCACGCTATTCTACCTTCTGAATCGACCACACTAGAACCCCTTGCAATTTTTAAATACATCTGCACTTTCCCAGCTCCATGCCTTTGCCTAAGCTGAGTCTACAGCCCAAAATGTGCTCTACTTTTCTGCCAGTTGAAATCCAGACTAAGCACTCACTTCTAAATATCACCCCACAGTACTGAACACCTCTGTCTCTCTTACTGGGTTGGGAGCCCTGGGGGTGAGAACATTGTTGGCTCTGAGTTCCCTGTATCCAGAGCACACGGTAAGAGGACCATGGGTGTTTGTTGACTTGTACAGAGCTGATGGGAGTCAGATGACATAAGGAACTTCTTTTCTTCCTTTAGACCCAAGGCAAATATGAATTTGCGCTGACAGAATATGAATCTTACTCGGATTTTGAGCGTAATGTCACAAACGCGGAAAGAAGCCAATTTAGTTTCAGCGCTGGTTTTACAATCCCTGGAATATTTGAATTTGGCATCAACATGGCAAATGATAATGGCCAACGTTTTGTCAGCCGAACCAAAAGATTCTCTCATACTGTAAGTACCCTCTTGGGGCTCTTCAGTTTCTCTCTATTCATTTGAATTTTCATACCCACTGATGTGTCCATATTCCGCATTACTTACTAATCCTAGCAACCAATTGTAATTCTATTATCTTGAAAATCTCTTCACACACACACACACAAAATAGCATGGTAATATGTTGACTTACTCTTTAGAAGAGCAGGCAGCAGTAGCCTTCTCAAATTATTTACCCTTATTTTCTAATAAGCTTTTCCCCTTGGTTTTCATTCATTGAAGATTGTAGCTTTGCCAGACCAGATCAGCTCTGGAGGCTTTCCAACCCAGCAATCTGACTTCCATCTCAAATTTTCAGCTGACATTCCTCTCCAGAAAGTCACCCAAGACCTCCCCTCGGACTTCTTGGGGCATTGGGTGGAGCTGACCTCACAGCATGCACCTGTTTCTTCTGAATTCATTCTTCTCCTTATCTGTTCCTTTCCTGGGTTCTAATATCCCCACCTGGTCTTTATTTAATTCATGACACCTTCCCTTCTGACTCTATAGCCCGCCTGGTGAACTCTCACCTCCCTCCTCTACAAGGACAAGGCCTGAGCCTTCCTCCCACACAACTTTTTCTGTAAAGGGCCAGAGACCAAATATTTTAGGCTTTGTGGGGCCCTACAGGCTCTGTTTCCACTACTCAACTCTGCCACTGTAGTGACAGCAGTTTTGGACATAAACACAGGGGCATAACTGTACTCCAATAACACTTCATTTCCAAAGCCAGGCCTCAGTTTGGTGTGCGGGTTGTGGCTGGTTGTCTCTGGCCACACACAATGGCTAGCCTTCCTACAGCCTGGCTATTACTCTTTTCACCAGAAGATCATGAAGAAGTTGCTTTCGTGGGTCAGCAAACCCTGCATCCCATCAGAGTTGCCGCCGTGCCCCTGCTGCCCCTGCTGCCTCTGCTGTCCCTGCTGAGTCTGTTTTTGGTTGTCTCCCCTTCTCATTCCTCATTTGCTACTTTAAGGACCTGAGCGAAGAGCGAGTTCTTCCACGCTGAAAAGGACATTGGAATATTTATGAGACTTGAGAGCTTGTCGGAGAGTCCATCTCCCCTCAAGTGTCCTAAAGGAATCATAAGAGTGATGACCCCGGGCCGAGAACACTGGGTGGTATTTGTAAAGTTCATCTTCTCGTTCCAGATTCCTAACTTTAAAGGTCTGGTTTTCCCATGTTGGTATTTCATTTAGAGAAGCAGATTTCTGCATGCACGCTCTGACCTTGAGGTGGCCCGTTATAAGCTGAAATCCCGAAGTCTCATGCTCCATTACGAATTCCTCCAGCGAGTCAGGCAGCTGCCCCTGGAGTATGCCTATGGCGAGTACAGAGACCTCTTCCGCGATTTTGGGACCCACTACATCACGGAGGCCGTGCTGGGGGGCATCTATGAATACACACTTGTTATGAACCAGGAGGCCATGGAGAAAGCAGGTACCCAGCCCAGGGGAGCATGACTTTCCTGACGGGCCACGTGTGAGCTATGTGTGTTGATGGGGAGAAGTGTCCATGAGTTGCCGGGAGAGGAGTTAGAAGCAGTGCTCCTTGTTCTCCTCCTCCCTCTCTGGCTATCCTTTCACAGTTCCATTTGCAGATTCCTCATCCTTTTTTTTTTTAACTTGTTCATGTTGGTCCTTCAGCCAGCCCTCTGTCTGGGCAGTCCGCTTTTCTATAACCATTCTCTCCAGATAATAGCATCAAATATCAGGGCTTTAAATGCCTCCCACATGAAGATAAACCCCAGTTTGTATATCCATCCTGCACCTCTTCTCTGCAACCAAGAGCTTATGTCAAAATGCCTCCTTGATATCGCCATTCAAATGCCTAACAACCATCATGCCCCCAAAGAGAACACTTGCTTTTCTTTTCCAAATATGTTTCTTCCAGAATCATGGACATCTCATCCAACCCGTGGCTCCAACTGAAAACCTAGGAGTCAACCTTGGTTATTTTCCTTTCCTTTCAACCTATTAGCAAGTCCCTTTAGCTCCAGCCCCAATCACCTTTTCTCTCTATCTTTACCGTTTCCATCTTATGCTCACCCCAGCATCAGTCCTTCTCAAACGGTGAATGTGAATTATTTGAGTATCTTGTAAGAGGTATGTTCTGATTCACTAAGTTTCAGGTGAGACCTAGGATTCTGCATTTCTAGCAAGCGTGGAAATGATGTCCATGCTGCTGATCCACAAACCATGCTTTAAATATCAAGGTGGGAGATCTTCACCACAGTCTCCAAACTAATACCCAACGCCCCTTCCTCCTCTGTGATCCTCTCTCCATACAGACAATACAGGTCTTTCCAAGTGTAATCTGCAAGTCTAAGGTGTGATCCTTGCTTTCCAATTGGTATTGTTTCAAACAGCATGGAACTTGTCAGGTTAAGAGACCTGCCCCAGGTCGCACGGTTTACAGTGGCAGAGCTGGGCCTTGGCTATCCGTCCAGTGTACTCGCTAGAAGCCACAGGTTACCAAATATAAATGTATGTCATGGTGGCCTTAGTCTTACCAAGATCAAGGGTTCCACACCAGTAATTTATAAAGTGCTTTTCATACTTCCTCAAACAGGCTCTGTGATCAAATAACTTGAGGAAACATAACTGATCCCACTTTAGGAGTTTCCCAAGCACACTGCCATGCCATGACCTCTCCACCTCATCTGATGCCACACCGGTCACACTTACTGGACTACAACAGAAGCCCTTTTGCTTATAAAACCTACCAGTACAAGAATTATAAGTGATAGTATTAAGGGATTAATGTTTCAAGGAACATGCATGGGGCAATACTGATTACCAGACAACCCAAGTAGTCAAAATTCCCATTCTTTCACTGACCTCAAAGTGCTACAGAAAGGTGCTACAAGGCACTCTGAGGTTTCAGCAAGCCAGGGGAGGAGGATACCTGGGGAGAATTAGAGCGGGGCAAGTGGGAAATGATCCAAAAATGAATAATAAATGAGGAAGGGGCCCCTTTGTCAGGTACTGGACCAGGCACTTCATATATATTGCCTCAATCAATTTATAAGCTCACTCTACTGCATCGAAGATTAGAGATGGGTGGGTCAGGGAAGGGAGATATTGCAACAGCCTATATTCCCTGGACCAGTCCCTAGAAACTTCACAAGGAACCACGTTTTTGGAAAAGGACTCTGAACACTTCCCTTCGTGGGTGGGTGGCAAATGCCCGCAGAGACCATACAGAGTCTGGGGGGAAGGTGGTCCTAGTTTCGTATGCGGTCTTGATCCAGTGCAGGAGCTGCCTGTATTTCCTGTCATCAGTCTGGCTTCCCATTTGTCTGAACCTGAGTCCCTGCATAGCCATGACACCCAGCAAGGGCTGGGCCTCTAGGATCAACCACAGGAAGGGGACAGGCTGGATTACCTTTCGGTCATGAGCCTCTTTTCTTGCTTCTTTCAGATTATTCTCTTAAGGATATTCACGCCTGTGCCCAAGCAGGTTTTAGAATGGGTGCTGCCTTCACAATAGTCTACCTCAAGCTCGGTGTGTCCATGGCCCTGTGCAAGGGTGTGCTGAAGGAAATCAAAGGTGAGCGGCAGGGGCACATGACATCTTTCCCTTCTAGGACTCCAGGACTTGGTCTTTCTTTACATTAAATACTGGATATTCCAAGGCATTTCAATTAAAATAGTAAGGCAGCCCTGGTCAGGTGGCTTAGCTGATTGGAGCATTCTCCACACACTAAAGGTTACGGATTTGATTCCTGGTAAGGGCACATACCTAGGTTATGGGTTTGAACCCAACTGATCTCTCTCTCTCTCTCTCTCTCTCTCTCTCTCTCTCTCTCTCTCTCTCTCTCCCTCTCTCTCCTCTTTAAATTAGTAAAACATATCCTTAGGTAAAGATTAAAAATTAAAAAAAAAATCATTCAATAAAAATGTACCTACTCCTACTATGTGCTGGGCATACAAAAATGAATAAAATTGTATTTCTATCACACAAAGTAGGCAAACAAGGAACCAATGATAAGACAGTGAGAGGCACCTAACCCAGTTGAGAGCATCAGGCAGGCTTCCTAAGGGAAGTGGTCATTTTGTCACTGGAGGAGTAAAGATTCAAGGTTGTGTTTTAGGTAGGAAAAAGATCTAACAATGGAAAATTAGTCGGGGGTCTGGGTGGGAGTTGGCCTGGCTAGAGGTAGGATGCTAGAGCTGGAGGAGGCAGGTGAGGAGGCTAGTCCTTCCCTGAGACAAAGGGCTTTACAGAGACTAGAAGAGCAGGTGAAGCCACAAACCATACAGCAGAGCCCATGTGGCAGGAGAGACCAGATCGGAGTGTGGCTGGGTTGCAAGGTGCATAATGAAGCCAGGGTGTAAAGCCAGGCATCTTAGGAGCAGGAATCTTGAAGGCCTTATGGGGAAGCTGGGAATCAATACAGCCAGTGGAGTGGGAAAGAAAAGCTGGTCAGCAGGGGCTGCAGTCCCCAACCCTCTGCACCTCCAGCAGCTCTCCTTTGCTCTGCTCTGCTTACTAAGCTTATGCAAAGCAAGTTCCACAGCCAAAACAAAACAAGTATCAATTGCTGGTCTCCTGCACTGTGGCTGATGTGTGGTTGACATTGTTGTTTGTTCATTTTTGTGCTGCTGGGTTGGAAGGTGCGTCTTACATGTGGAGGCACACATAAAACGCAGGCGCTCTTTAACGATGACTTGTCAGCAGATGGAATATTGCTCAGCACCCCAGAAATCCTTGCCAACCACAGCTTCTCCCTTCCTTCTGGAGATGACACCATCCTGACTCCTCCTTTCTTAATAGTTCTACCTCCCATATGACCCACTGACCAGTATGGCTCAGTGTGGCTTGTTTTTGAATTGTATATGGATGGAACATCATCTTTTCAGTTCTCTGGGTGGATTTTTTTTCTTCTTCATTCAACATCATGATTTTGTGTATAACTATAGTGAGGTCATTTTCATCGCTGCATAGTATTTTGCTGTATGAATACAAGTTTGACCATTCTGTTGAATTTGGGTCATTTGCTATGTCATGAACTTAGAATAAATGCTCCTATGAGTGTTCTTACACAGTCACCTGGTCCTTGTCTCTCCAGGTGCTGCACCTAGGAGTGGAATTGATGGGTTGTTGAGGATGTACTTTTTTTATCTGTCTTCTAAAATGGTTGTCCCAGTTTGCCCTCCTACCAGCAGTATGCGAACCTGCCTTCATACAAAGCATGGTGTTGCAGGCTCAGAGCTGAGTAGTCACTTGACACCAGTTCTTTTAGCCTCAGGCACATAGATAAATTAGAATGGAATGACTCACTGATATGATAGAGGGCTTTATGGGAAACTCCGTGAAAAATAAATCACTTTATAGTAGACACTCTTTTGTAGGTATGTATCCCATGCAGAGCCCAGCCTTTACAAATTCTCCCAGCTTTAGTCATCCCACACAAAGAAGTGCTAGAGCTTAGAGCTTGGGCAGAATTCATGTATACATGAATTCCTTCACACCCAGTGCCTAAAAATTCTCATCTGCAAAGTAAAGATTATATGTTTCTATGTCACAGTGAAGACTGAATGAATACATGTACAACATTTAGAAATTAGTGACTAACATATAAATGATCAATAATCTATCTATCTACCAATCTACTTACCTATCTATGATCTATCAATCTACCCATATGAATGTATAGATGTATGTATGTATGTATTTATGTATCAGCTATCTACTAATTATTTACATACTAGAGGCCCAGTGCACGAATTCATGCATGGGTGGGGTCCGGCCAGCCCACTCCTATGGGGGCCGATGGGGGGGAGGGAGGGTCGTGGATGGTTGGCTGTCCAGCCCCGCCCCCAATTGGGGTGGGGGTGGGCCAATCTGGGGCGGGGCAATCCAGGGGAGGTACCACGGGCAGTTGGCTGGCTGTCCCCACCCCTGAATGGTCATTCTGTCATTCTGGTTGCTTGGCTTTTATATATGTAGATCTATGATTTATTTATTTATCCATATTTATCTATCTATATGATATCTACCTTCTATTGACTCACTTAGTGACTGGAATTTATGGATTCTCAAAATAAATGTCCCCTTGTTCTGCCTCCAACTTGTATCCTATATGATTGGGTGAGCTGCATTTTTCCCATTGCAATGTGACCCCCTTCTGGCAGTGATGTGTCTATTCACTTCTCCTGGGAAAACTCAGTGAATATCATGGTACCTAGGTTATTAGTTGGTTATTAGTTGGTTATTAAATGCTAAGGTGCAAAAGTAGATTCCCTGACATCCCAGGTCTTTGTGTCCATATCAGACAGAAACAATAGAAAAAGCATGGTAGAGGACTTGGTGGTCCGTGTGCGAGGAGGAGCAAGTGAGCACGTCACCGCCCTGGCCTACAAGGACCTGCCGACAGCGGACCTGATGCAGGAGTGGGGAGATGCTGTGCAGTACAACCCCGACATCATCAAAATTAAGGTATTGCTGGGCAGCTGCTCTACCAATCCTCCCCTCTGCTCTGAGCCAGGGTATGGGATATAGAACTCAATAAGGCCTACCATAATCTTGAGGTGCATACATGACAATGGAAAAATATATCTGGAGTGAACCAATTACAGCGTAACTGCTCAGCACCAGCTAGTGACCCCCGACTCCCTCTCACTGGGGCCCCCACGTTGCTAAAGAAAAATAACCACCAGTTTCTAACTAAAGCCTTCTTACATTAATATTGTTTCCATTCCATCAGAGAATTACTCATTCAATTATTTGCTCATTTAAATATTCATTCAGGCAACCTACAAATAGTTGCTGTGTTTCAGTAATGTGATAGGAACTAAGGAGCTGGAGGAAAATAGAGGAAGTGCAAGGGTGAAAAATACAGTCTATGCTGCACAGTAAGACACACTTAGGCATAACGACCTCATTGGACAGGATAACACATCATGGAAATCATTAACATCTTTTGGGCACCTACTATTCCCATGACACTCTGCCAAGGGTTTTCACGGTGTCATTACAATTAATCCCCACAAGTCTGAAAGTTAAAATGTTTATCTTTATTTTGTGGCTGATAAAAAAAAATCAAGGTCACAGAGGTCGCACCCAATTGTGGCTGCTTGGGAGTCTCTATTCGGTCCAGACCTGAGACCTGCACTTTTCCCCTCCTCTCCAGACTTTCCTGCGAGTTTAAAGAATAAAAAATAATGATCCCAACCACCTGTCACCCAAACAAGAACAGTTTTGCAAACTTAAACTAAAAGGACATTTGCCAGAACAAGACTGTCACACACATCAGCAGTGGTAGGTGCTTGCCTGTGGGGCCTTCAGAATGGTGTCCATGTCATACTGTACACCGTCCTCCTCTTGCCATCATGTGTACAGTCATTGATGGTCCAGCATCAGCCCCTGGAGATTTACTGTTGTAGTGAAGGAGGGAAAAGTGAGGAGCTGGAGCTCCAACATGAGACTCTGCAGTTCCCAGCCCTGGCAATTTCCTACAGGCTCTTTATTTGTATGTCAAACACATCATTTCTGCAGAACAAGAAGGTTGCCATTCACGTCCTCTGGTCAGTGGTGACATTTAGGCAAGCATTGAGAAGGATAAAGTTGCATGCAGCTCCAGAGAAACCTGGGGTTGGCTAATGGCATGGTGACATTGGGTGGCATCACATACGGGCATGGGAGAGAGAACAGGGAAAAATAGATCCCTAGTATTTACATTTTACTTATCTCTTACCAAATTTTTTATTTGAAACTGAAAATGAATGACTTGCCCTGATTACCTACCTAAATAGGTTGGATGTGCCACCCTGCACACTGGGAATGTCAAGTGCCAAGTATATGATGTGATATGGATGTGGGTATGTGGGGAGGGGAGGAGGGCATGTTAGCACGCTAAGCATCTCAACCAGGCCTGCAGGTGTGAAGCACTTTACTGAAGCTCAGAGGCTTCTCTGCACATATGGGATGCCATTCACATGCTCTATTCAGTGGAGGGTTCTGGAGCCTGTGTGGGCTGATGGAGGGGAAAAAGTGAGAGAATCAGAGATGTTTTCAGGAGCGGGGGAGGCAGGTTTGTTGGAGGTGTTCCTAACCTGAGTTGGAAACATACATTCTGAGCAATCCACTCCCTCATGCAGTTTCTGGCAAGAGAAAACTGCAGATGGCTTCCCATGGTCTCTGAGGAGTTCTTCTCTGCAGAGTCACTGACCAGGTAGCTGGAGCAATGATTGCTTCCAGGACAGCAGGACCCTCTACGTAAGCAATTCCTAGACACAGGTGGTGGCCAAGGCTTATACATAGACCTGCGTTGAAGATGATGATCATGATACCTGTAGGAACCAGGTTGGCAGAGCAGAAAACCACAGAGGAACCCGTACACATTGTCTGCTGGCAAACTTGAGATATAGAGGCTCTCTGTTCAAAGGAGAGTTACAAGAAAGCGATAGACAAATGAAGAGCATTCTGAACACAGCAGATTGACATGACATTCAAGATGCAGGAGGCAAGGGTACGTCTGAAATATAGAAAAACAGAAATAAATTTGGAAAGTATTTGCTTTGTGATTATAACAAACATCAAGAAAACGAGGAATTGATGAACTAAAAAATAGAAGCTGAGATGTTTAGACACTAAGCAGATGAAAAGGGAAGTAGCTGAATACAGGGGACCAGGAGCACAGTAGCAGAATTAAAACCCACATTGGAAACTATAAAGAACAGAATTGACACTGCAGGAAATTGAGTTGATGATGTGGAAGGGGCTATAAAAATGTTCTTAGAATGTAGGAGCGAAAGACAACGAGATTAAAACAATGACATGTAAGAAATATGACAGAGAGAGAGCACAGAGTGGAAATCGAAATCTCAGGGACTTCTTCCTGAGAAAGACAAGAGTAAATGCGAAGATGCGTTCATCAAACACATAATGAGGGGAATTTCCCTGAGCTGACAGTGCCTCATTGAAAAGTAGGCAACAGTACCTGGGGGGCTGGGGGGCGGGGGGGAACTATAGTGAAACACATCCTGGCAATGTTTTTTTGTTTTGTTTTTTTAATTACTTTTAGAGCAAATATAACCTATAACTATAAAAGTCACACTGGTCTTAGAATTCTTTGTAACACTAAATACCAGAAGATACTGGAGTGACAACCATGGTCTGGAAGGGAAAAGCTTGTGGCCCATTGAAATGATCCTTAATGGATAAGAAATCCCAAAGATATGTTGAAATGTTAAAGAAAGTACGTACAGATTTTGCCAGATTTAGCAAGTGAAAAATGCAGGATGTCAAATTAAATTTGAATTTCAGACAGATAAGGAATACTCTTTGAGTCTTAGCATCGCCTCAGTATTTCATGGAATATATTTATACTAAAAAGTTATTTGTTGTTTCTCTCAAATTCCTTTTACCTGGGAATTCTTATTTAATGGGCAACCCTACTCACCAGGCCTATGATCCATGTACATTTCTCTAGTGGTCAGGGTAGCTAGATTGTGGTCTGAGACCCAGGCTGAAAGAAGACACTGTATGGAGCTTGGGCATTGCCTAAGGTAGAAAGAAACAAGTATAGTAGCGAATGGTGCTCACAAAGATGTCAGGACAACCTAAGTTACACTGCAGTAAGAACAACCCCCAAATCTCAGTGACATGTTCCAAAGTGTACTGGCCAGGGGCTTTCCTCAATGTCACCCAGGGAGCCAGGCGGAGGTTTTATCTTGGCATCTGCTCCCAAGATCACCACAGCAGTGGTGAGGGAACAGGAAAAGTCAGCTCACTTTGCTCCCAAGGTGTCACCAGGGAAGGGACACTCCCTCTGCACACCTTTCACTGCTCGAAAACAAGTCACATTGCAAACCTGTCCTTAAGGACGGACGGCAGAGATTGCAGCCCTGCCGCCTGCCCAGAAAGCAAAGAAGCTGACATATTTGCTCAATAGTCATAACCAGCACACCTTTCTAAAGCAGCTTTGTCAAAGATGCTTGCTTTGCAAAGCACATCACTCTGACCAAGGGAAGGTTTACGATACAGATAGCACAGTAGTATTGCCGGGTAAGATAATGTTGGACTTAGACTGATGGATAGCACCCTTAGCAATAAATTCTGAATTTCAAATGAGGAAACCATTAATATCTTTAAATGGCAGGTTACACACCAACCAAATAATTTTGCCACAAATGAAATTCTAAATGTGTCTGCAATTTATAAGACACATCCCAAAGTAATAGACAACACTTAGAACTCAGATGATGAATAAAGATGCAAAATTTTCAACTTCTCTAGGAACTAAAAGTTAAAGTAACAAAGCAATATTTTTAACCTATCAAATTGATAGTTATTAAAATCTATAACACTTAATGTTCATTGAGAGTGATGAAATGGGCACTTTTATAAAATGAGATGGGACTGTAAATAGGTACAACCCTTTAGGAAAAGAATTTAATTGTATATATCCAAACTTTTAAAATGCTTATAGCTTTTGATTCAATAACCTTAAATGCAGAACCAGCTAAATAAATAATTTTAAAAATTGGTAATGATGCATGTATAAAAACATGCCTTGATCTATGTTGTTTGTAATAGCAAAGGAGAAAAGAAAAAGGAAACAACCTAAATATTTAATAACAGGGCAAGTGTATATATTCTAGTTCATGCATGTCCAACTCTATGCCCATGGGCCACATGCCTCATTTATTTGGCCTGTGTTAGCCTTTGAGTTTGACAGGCTTGTTCTCATTCATCCATACCACAGGATTCTATGCAGCCATAAAAAATATTCTTTTATGCTTATAATATGATGTGAAGTGAAAAAAGTGGAATATAAAACTACACTTTCCTTAAGCCACCTATTTGAGGTATATATTTTTCCACCTACCTACCCAAAAACATACACTTGCAAGAAACAGACCACAATGGTAATAGTTCAAATCCTTTCCCACTACTGTGTGGCTCTGGTTAATCTATTTAACTTTTCTGTGATTTAGCCTTTTCATCTGTGAAATCCCATATAATTAAGAGGTAATATGCAAATTGACCCTCACTCTGTCACGCCATCACAAGATGGCTGCACCCACAGTGGAGGCAGGGTTCCCGTAATGAGCCCTAATGAGCAATCAGCAGGGACCTGAGGCTGCACCCCCTGCCCAGTGGGGCTTGACAGGGGACCTCAGGCCACACCCTCTGCCCAGTGGGATTTGAAGGGGGACCTCAGGCCATGCCCCCCACTTGGCGGGGCTTGACGGGGGACCTGAGGCAGGGCTTGATGTGGGTGGGGCCAGCCAGGTCTGGGTCTCACGTGATTTCAAGGTGCACGTGGGTGGACGGGAACTTGACTCTGGGTCCTGCAGTGTGCCCCAGACTCTGACAGGAGGAACGTTTTCATATACATTTTACTAATTTTCTTTCATCTTTGACACTTCTATTATAGAGAAAGGGCAAATAGCAATATTAAAATATTTCCTCTAATTAATTCCCTTTTAATGTGCACAAATTTCATCCACGGGGCCACTAGTGGGAATATAGAAGACCACCTACCTGATTCATAATATTGTTGTAAAGATTCAGTTAGATTATGTTTGTCGAGTATTTAGTTCAGCACCTAATAAATGTTGGCTATGGCAATAATTATTATCATTGAAAATGTCAATCACCAGGGTCCATTGTAGAGAAGTGCATGGCACTGAACAGATAGCACCCATCATCTCTTTGCAGCAATATGATGAATAAAATTTTTATAAGGGCAGGGGTACTATGGACCCAATAATCAAGGTGAGAAATTAGGACTGTGTATTTTGGGGAAGAGATGGGAAGAAAAAGAAGGGAGGAAAGCAGGGAGAGAGGCAGGAAGGAAGAAGAGCAAAGAGGACCAGCAAAGCAAAGAACAAGCAGCTATATCATATTAACTTGATTTAAAGAGGGAGCTGTGAAGATCTGAGAGTTGCTGCTCAGAACTCCACCAAAGTCTGCAAAATGTGGAGACCACTGGGATAAGGTTAGAAATGGAAATAGGTAATAACAATAATAATAATAATCACTTTTATTAATAGTCCTCATGAACTAGTAGGAAAAACAAAGGCTTTGGGTTAGAACTCTGGCAGCTCTTTTATGAGTTATTTGACTTTGTTCAGTTACTCAACCTCCCCTGAAAACAGGACTAATAACTGCTGCCTAATGAGAATGAAGTGGGATCATATTTGTAAACCACTAGCACAGCTTCTAGCACAAAGTATACCTGGAAGATTTAGTCCAGTTCTGCCTCTGACTTTCTCCCTCTCCTGGAGCAAATCTCAGTGCTGGGTTCTCCCTGAAAGGGAAAGCTGCCGGTTGGAGCCCATGGTTGGTGTACAGCAAACCCTCCCCCATGCATGGGCCAGCAGACTGGAAGGTTCTGTAAACAGCTTCTGGATCAATTCATTGACCACAAAACGTGAGACAATGGGACCACCAAGGGGACTTTCTCTGCCCACTGGGGCGAAGGTCAGCATCAGACGCATTAAGAAATGGAAGCAATTTTCTTCTCACTGGAGGCTTCTATTAGGCATGATTGCCTGCATTTAGACAGACCCTAAACTCTCTAGGGCTGGATTAGGGCAGGATCACAACCAAAATCTGGAGAGGAACCTGGCCCTGGAGCTGAAACTAGAGCAGCCGTGGGCAAACTACCTGCCGGCCGGATCCCATTTGAAATGAATAAAACTAAAAAAAAAAAAAAAAGACCGTACCCTTTTATGTAATGATGTTTACTTTGAATTTATATTAGTTCACACAAACACTCCATCCATGCTTTTGTTCCGGCCCTCCGGTCCAGTTTAAGAACCCATTGTGGCCCTTGAGTCAAAAAGTTTGCCCACCCCTGAACTACAGCCAAGAGACTGAATAGTTTTAACTACCTTTTGGGATGTGGCCTCTGGCTTTTCCTTATCTACAAACACAACCACTTCCATCTGTGGCTTCCAAGTCTCAGACACTGCTGAGCTCTCTGTGCAACCAGCATCCCTCTTTGTGCTTCTACAGTTCTGCTATGCACACCCTCTCCTCCATGCCTGCTGCTACTGGCCTGATGGTGAGGTCTTCAATCCCCCTTGAATTGATCCACTTTATTAGCGGTTTTCAGGGCTGGATCCTAGAGGCAGAGCTGAGGAGTTTGTAGGCCTGATCTTGAATTTATAATCTAATTAGAAGAGAGACAGAGATTTCAACACATAAAAAATGTACGGACAAGTGAGCAAAAAGAATTTGTATTGAATGAGTAGTAGAGTATTCTGAGCATTTCATGATGGGAAGGTGTTCTGTGAGCTCTGGAGCTTGGGAGAGGCTTCCTGATAGTGGCTCTGGCATGATGTGAATGCTTTTGATAGATTTTGACGAGGGTGTGATGTTAGAACCAGGTTCCCATAATACTTTCAAAGAGCTGCTTGAAAATCACCTCCTCTCCCCACCAAAGACAGATGAACCACCTGCTCCTCTCTATCCATTAAATTTCCCCTGTTACCTGTGCTGTAAGTATCCTTTAGTATGCTTGCCTCTACCTCTGGATTCTGAATTTCTTGTGAGTGGGGATTTTATCTTTTCCTTACTTGTGCTGACTTCCTGGCACTTATTCAGTAAGTATTGGTTGGCCTGAACTTGAATGAGCTTATTTGTGGATAGTAAGTGGAGTGGGACAGAGAGATGATGGGGCATCCATCTACACACTGGGGCATTTATCCAATGCCATAGGGATCTACTTTGGGTCTCTGTGCACTGACCCCTTGCCCATTCCTGTGGAGCCCTGCTTTATGCTTCTATTTGATGAATGTTTTCCCCTGACATAAAAGGCTTTGCTTGCTTCCCAGGCATCGCCGCTGTATGAGCTGGTGACCTCCACAGACTTTGCCTACTCCAGCACAGTGAAGCAGAACATGAAGCAGGCCCTGGAAGAGTTCCAGAAAGAAGTCAGCTCCTGCCTCTGTGCCCCCTGCAAAGGGAATGGGGTCCCTGTCCTGAAAGGTACCGTTTCTGGGGCAGCTGGTGGGAGCCGTCATGTGGAGGGCTGGTTCTGGGGCCAGAACATGTTATCAAAACCTCATACCCTCTAGAGTACTTCAAGGAGAGTTTCTAGGTCAATCCCTCGACTCTGCCTCGAGCCCCAGGGTCTGTCATGAAGCTCTTTTCATTATCTCAATGGGAAAAAGGGGGCCCCCTGAACATTGGAGCCCCTTAAACCTGAGCTTCTTCAACCTAACTCGACATTAGGACTATGGGCATGCCTCAGAGACAATGCAGGCCTGGTTACCAACCACAGTAACAAAATGGGTATCTCAATAAAGTGAGTCTTAGTCTTTTTGCTGGTGGGGAGTCTTGCCTTCCCCTGTAAAAAACAAAACAAACAAAAAACCTGCAACACCTGTGAAGGGCAATAAAGCGAAGGGCAAGAAAACAAGGTACGCCTGCACTTGAGACCTTCAGAACTACTGATGCTTGGGCCCAACCTGGATCTTGATATGAGTATCTTTGGAGAAGGGCCCTTCATCAGGATGGTGACACCCTCCCCACCAGCCTGGGTGTGACCCACAATTGCCACCTCTCCTGGACGCACCTAGGAGACCCCTGCCCTCAGGTGCAGCTGATGGCAAAGGTCATGCCATTCCTCTGAGGCAGTAAATCCCAGCCCGGGCTGCAGGTGAGAATCACCAGAGAGCTTTTCACAAACACAAAGCTGTTGTTCCTGCCCAAAGTAATTAAAGTGAATCCTTGGGATTGGCCTTTAAAAAAGCCTCCCAGATGATTCCACTGTAGAGTCAGGACTGAGAAGCTGTTCTGTAGCTGAATTCAGTGGTAGACAGGATCGAAGATTTCAATGAGCTGATAGACTAGTGGGTGTTACATTGAACTGCACCAAGTGCTAGTAGAAGGATCTGTTAGTCTAGCTCTAAAGAGTCAGAATGTAGGCAACTAGGACATGCTGCTCTGGCTGTAAGGATATCTGGGTTCCAGCCACAGGGACACAGTAGGTGACAGCCACATTAAACTGAAGACAGGAGCAGGCTGAGGCTGTGTGTTCTGTAACAGAAGTGGGGACAGACTCAGGGAATCTCTTCTGACCAAAAAGGAAGCCCTGGGCTGAGCAGAGGAAACCTTTTGTGCATCTCCTGACCAAGACATGGTGAGAAGATTGGAGGACTGGGGAGGGGTAGCAAGGATGGGCCACGAGGACTTGATTCCTAACTTTGAGGATTACACTGGGGTCCTTGCAGTGGGCAAAACAAACTTGGAAGAGTCTGGGGCCTGGCTTCTTATGCTCCTCTTGTGATGGGCTAGAAAAATTCTGAGGAAGCATCCAGTCCAGCCTGCTGCCAAAACTGGGCAACTAGAGAAGCTGGTTCCAGCAGATTCCAGCCCAGAGAGCCCATTGGAGTTAGCACAACAAGCCAAGTGGATGGAGCAAGCTCAGCAGAGGGGACCCAGAGGAGGCCTGTTCTCATGGAGAAAGATCCCAGCTACCCAGTGGAGATTGAGGAGTGTGTGTCTACCTTGTTGGACAAGTTGGATATGAGCATAGCAGACATAAGTGAGAGCCTAAGGCTGGGAAGATCTACCATTAGGACGAGGACACTGGGTGAGGGTCAGTTCATCAGGAAGGAAGTCAGCCACCAGTTCAAGGTTTTGATCTAAGGTTGCTGAAATCCCCATTGCCTTGTGTGAAATTTGGGCCTGGGAACTGGGACCCACCTGAGGTTCTACTCTGGAGGTGAGGGAGAACATGAAGACAGGGCTAGGATGCTTGCAGGGCCTGCTTTATGAAGGACAGTCCTGTGAAGAGATTCAGTGTGACCCAGATAAGAAGACTCCAGGGTGACATGTTACAGATTAACACAAGGAATAACTTACAGGGTATTAGACCTTGCCCAAAATAGGTTAAGACATCAAAGTTAGTTCCCCATCACTAGAGGTGTGCAAGCAGAGGTTAGAAAATTAACTTGGGGTGAAAATGACCAGTGGCTTCGCTGACCACAAATGTGGCTTTTGACTCTGAGCAACAAGACTAGGTCAAATATCTACTAACTAGAGGCCCGGTGCACAAAATTCATGCATAGTGGGGCGGGGGGTACCTCTGCCCAGCCTGCAATGGCACAAGTGTTCCAGCCTGGCCAGAGGCCCTCTGCAGCCAGACACGGAATGCTTGCCTCATTGCTGTGATGACGAAGCAAGCATTCTGCCAGGCCACTCACACTGCCCACTCTCAGCAGCCACCCCCCCCCACCGCCCCCAGGACTGGGGGACTCTGGCAGGGCTGAGAGGACTGAGTGCTGCCATCTTGTGGCTATGGGCACCACCATCTTTGTGATGGAGTGGTGGTTAATTTGCATATTACCCTTTTATTAGGATGAGTAGTATTCCTCAACAATTCCATATAATTCAACTCCATATGACGGCAATAAATATGTTCTTTATGAGCAAAGGTTCCTCAATAAAGGAGTAGGTATGCTTGGCACTGAACCTTCTTATTTCAAATGATTCAACTAAATGTCTCTACCTGGATGGGAAAGCAGTGATGTAGAGAAATGAACTCCAAGGTTCTTTCATCACGTGGTTATAGTTTACGTTCTCTCTGCATTGTCTTTGCAGAATCACATTGTGACTGCGTCTGTCCCAATGGATTTGAAGGCCAAGGCTGTGAGATTACCTCACGGAAAAGTAAGGAGCCTTTGAGAGTTGGTGGGGAAGGGGAACACTAGAGGAAGTCCAGAGAGTAATTCGAAAGAGAAGAGCAAGGTGTGAGTTTCTGGTAGGGAGCTGGATGCTATGAAACTTGAGATCCATCCTGGCTATAGATTATAGATTTAATTACTGTCACAACTGAGAGTGCTTCATGTTATAGGACTGCTAATGGCATTTGCAAGTCTTCTCTTTAGATCATTCTGAAATGCTTACTTTTTTAAAAAAAAATTTAGTCAACTCCTATTCAGTCCTCAAAATCCAGTACAGATGCTCCTTGGTTCTGTAAAAAGTGCCCTAACTCCCTCCTCTCCCCAAGTAGAATTAATTCTTCCTTTGGATTCCTGTAGGACTTTGAACATATATTTCCTATAGCTCTTAGCACATTGTACTTAGGGTTCTGTGTGTCTATTTCCCCTGTATATTTGAGTAAGGATGACATGTTTAATTTTTCTGTGTCCCCATGTCCCAACACAGTTGGGGCTCAGTGGTATGTGTTGAAGGAACAACTGAAAATCTAAACTATCACTAAGATCCCTTCCAGCTCTCAAATTCTTTGGCTGGTTTATAATCTAAGAGTTCTCAACCCCTTACTCCTCCTTCCCTTTATTTTCCTTGCTGCAGCTTTTTTGGCGATACCATTATAAAAGGAAATGGCACATTAAGTAGAAACAATAAACATACATAAACATCTATTAGGCACTTTACCGTGTAGCAGGCACCTTACTGAGTGCTTGGACTCAGCTGGGTTCAAATTCCATCTCTATCTTTTAATAACTGTAGCCTTGACCACCTTACTTCACCTCTTTGTACCTCAGCCTCCCCATCTGTAAAATGGAGATGATGATATTAACTTTCCAATAGAGTTAGTTGTCTCAAGTTTCTCCTCGGACATATAAAGCACTTCTAATGATGCTGAATACATTGTAAGAGACAAATGAATTTTGGCTAGTTTGTTTTAGAGCTAAGTAAATGATGCTACCTGCATTAAATCATTTTGATTTTTACATGTATTTTACATATTCTGTAGCTTACATAAATTAAATTTGTATTTTACACATATTAATTTTTTTTAATCCTCACAACAACCTCATAAAGAAGATACTACCAATATCCCCATTTTAAAGGTGAAGAAGCAGATTTAATGGGCCATGAACTAATGGGCACACAGTTGGTATGTGTAGGAACCCAGATTCAGGTCCCTTCGGTCTGACTCTACAGTCTTTGACCTTGACTCCTGTCTGCACTATTTCTGTCCCCAGCAACACATTCAGGGTTGTCGTCACTCCCTCTCTTCCCACACCTCAACCGGGCCCCACCCAGGGACCTTCCAGGGAGTGTGCAATCAGACAGCCCCAGGATTTCTGCTGGTTGGCAGAGACCTTGGAAAACTGCTCCCCCAGTCTTCTCATTTTACAAATGGGAGGCCCAGAGATAGGAAGTAGTGTACTCAGAATTACCCTGTGAATGAGAGGCTCAGCCAGACATGGTATATCTTGGTGGATATAATTGATCATTAGCCAATCTCATCAACCAAAAAATCCCCAGAGAAAATAAAAATGTCAGTGTTATTACCTCAGTTAACACACACAAGGCTCACAGTAGATGACATAGCTCCTATTTTACACATTGAAAAATAAAGTATTCAGCGTCCTATTGTTGCAAAGCATTTATTCAAGAAATATTCACTAAGAGGCTCTTATACGCCAGCTCAAATGCTGGGATTCGGTGGTGAGAGAACAAATAAATCAGATATAGTTCATGTCATCATGGAGATTCCTCTTTAGAAAGAAGGGCCAACATTATTTAAATTGTCCCAGAAATATATTTAAAGTTTTAATTGTAACAAAATGCTACGAGAGCTTCAAATATGAAGAACTGATAGGGAGTTAGGGTCAGGAAAGGTTTCCCTGTAGGAATTAACACTTAAGCTGATATCTGAAGGGGAATAGGACTGTCAGTGGTTCTCAACCTTCCTAATGCCGCGACCCTTTAATACAGTTTCTCCTGTTGTTGTGACCCCCAACCATAAAATGATTTTTGTTGCTACTTCATAACTGTAATTTTGCTACTGTTATGAATCGTAATGTAAATATCTGATATGCAGGATGTATTTTCATTGTTCGCGACCCACAGATTGAGAACCACTGGACTAGATGAATAGAGGAAGGAAGAGTGTTCTTGGCAGGGGGGACGGCATGGGCAAAGGTCCTGTGTAGAAGGAAGCATGGTGAGAACAATGGCCTGAAAGGACAGTTGACTGGAGGGGGAATATCAGAAATTCAGTCTCCCAAAGCCTTTTGGGTTATACATCCCACCCCACCCATAGGGCACTACAGTGTAACAAGGGCTAACTCATGTTCCTTGACCTTCTTTCTTATAGATGTCCCCACTGATGGACAGTGGAATTGCTGGTCAAACTGGTCTCCATGTTCTGGAGGACATAAAACAAGACAAAGACAGTGCAACAATCCACCTCCTCAAAATGGGGGCAGCCCCTGCTTGGGCCCTGCTTCAGAAACACTTAACTGTTAAGGAAGGGAGAGCTCCCTGCTGATAACACTACTATGGGCTGCACACAGCGAGAGGTCTGAGCCCTAGGAGCTCAGACAGCCCACCCCACACTAACTGCTCCTCCCCATACTAGCTCCTACCGGGGCCAGCCCAGGGCTGAAGGATGGTGCCATGCAGGATGCTTACAATAAAGATCTGTAAAATGCACATGACTGGAACCCACAGTGAGTTAAATAATTATAGGTTCCTGAGGGGCTTAAGCACCTTGGTAATCCTCACTTCAGTTACTTCTATAGTTTTCTTTCACTCACATTTACTGTGTTGGCAGTTAGTCACTTTGAATTCCTACTGTCTAGCAGTGACTGGCACAGAGTGGGTGTCCAATAATGAATCAATGAATAGATAATTAAGTTGCACCTCTCTTGAGTATACAGTCTCCTTCAGTGACAGTGGCAGTTCATATTTATTGAATGATTACTTTGTACCAACCACAGTGCTTAATTCATCAGCATGTTAATTCATCCCACCCTCATGACAACTTTAAATGGTGGATGCTATAGATGAGCCCTATTAACAGGTGGGGGGACTGAGTCTTAGAAGAGTTCAGTGACTTGTCCAGGGCTACACAGTTAGCAAGTGGCAGAGTTGGGCTGCAAACCTGGGCACTTGGGTTCCAAGGTTTTAAACTCATAATTATGGTGCTCCCTTCATCTCAGTAAATTCAGGCATTTGATTAATGAATATTTTATGAAAACATGGGAGACAGTGCCGTGTGTGTGTGTGAGTGTGTGTGTGTGTGTATGTGTGTATGTACGCGCGTGTGCACGTGCGCTATTTACAAATCTCCCAGGCATCCTAAAGGCATGGATTCTGGTTCCTCAGTGACCTTGGATGCTGAGCACAGGAAGGGTGTGGTTGTGGATGTTGGAAGCACGAGTTCTGGGGCAGAGTTGAACTGTTGTGACATAAAAGTGGGTACCCAGAGAAGATCCTGAGTTAGAGCTAAGAGCCAGGAAAACTGATCACTGCATGAGAGACAGTTTAAAAAAAAAAGAATGGAAAAAATTAGAGGAGAGGCTGTGTTGGCTGGAAGAGGAAACATGTCAAGAAGTCCAAGTTGATGGTGTGGGGCAGTGTACCATGTAAACCTTCCCCACCTCTGTACATTCCCACTTTGCTCACTCAGGCTTCTGTGCAAACCCCATTTGGGGGAAGGAGGTATTTGAAGAAAATAAGAAGGCAGTTGATCTTCAGGTTATTAAAAACCAAAATATTTTTACTATTTAGATTAAGGCAAGTGCTCATGTAATCTTTATTGCCCTCATT
The DNA here is from genome assembly GCF_000327345.1 of Myotis davidii. NCBI lineage: Eukaryota > Metazoa > Chordata > Mammalia > Chiroptera > Vespertilionidae > Myotis > Myotis davidii. Next base: position 4,905,489 of record NW_006294339.1, on the reverse strand, counting down.
TGTTCTATGATATTAAAATATCCCTTACTATTTTATTTGCTCCTAGGAACTTTCTGACTGATTCTAGAACTTTATGTGAATTTTTAGATCAAAAGGGTAGGAAAAAATAAGTTAGTGGAAGGTGAATTGGTTCATCTTATTCCTTTTCAACCGGTTTTTTGTTGGTTGGTTGGGTTGGTTTTTGCCACATCATCTGCTTTGAGCTTGCCATTGGGGTTCAGTGCTGGGGCCTACGGACCGTCACATGTCCATGACACCAGCCAGCTCTGGAACTGAACAACCCCTAGAATGAGCCGATACTTTACTGCTCAAGGGTTGTTATAGCAAGCGAGGCAGTTGTCCTCCTTCCTGCATCCCTGTGCCCTCTGCAATTGAGCTGATGGCTCTGGGCCTTTTTTAGCTTAATATTATTTCTTTGCTGTCTGCTGTTATTTCAACAGGCTAATCCAATAAGGTTTTATCTCTTTCATTAGACTGAGGCCGTATAATTTTCTTGAGTTATAATCTATCTTCTTTTAAGATTCCCCAGGGACAGGGGAGAGCAGTTCTGTGTTTGGTTGATGGGAGGCTCCCAGGAAGCCCACATCAGCACGTCGAAGCAGGTGCTGCCAAATTAAATCCTGCATCTCAATCACAGCCACCGCTTCTAATGGGAGATCTGAGTTGATTATGGAGATGACAGCCCAGGTTCGCATTGATTGCATTTAGCAGAAATTGTTTATCCTATTAAATATGGTCTTGAAGGAGAGACAATTGGATTGCAGAGCACTGGCGAATACCCGGGTGACGCCCAGGTGCTGCTAAACTGTGTAATGATTATATTCTTATTTGTGGGCTGAACTTCCCCTCGTGGCTCTTTCTGCAAACAAATGCATTTAGGAGGAGGCTCAAACATAATGTAAGAATTAAACAAAATAAATACAAACTGGGCTTGTGGAAAATCTTGGCAACAACTGTAATTTGCACCAGTGTAACCGTGTTGGAGCTGCAAGTCCCCGTGGGGCACAGTGTAGGCAGTGGCTTGGCAGCAGGCCTGGGAGCTGAGCACAGCACAAGATACCTGGGCATAGGAGAGCTTTGCATCCAAAAGCATGAATTTCTACGATGCTGTGAGCTCTGCCGTGTGCTCGATGGGGGTGAATGGGGAGGCGCTCTGAATCTATGCTTCCTTCCTATGTGACCTTGGGCTAATCACATAACTGCTGTGGGAATAATAATTATAATTATTACGATAATAATAGCTGCCAATTATAGAGTGCTTTTCAGTTTATAGAGTCTTTTAGCCTACATTATCTCATTTAATCTTTCTCTGAATTTGATGGGGTAGATATCAATGCAATTATCAGGTGACAGGTAGAGAAAGTTTCAAAAGGAACCTGATCCTTACAATGAATGCACTAACGATGGAAATCAAAATGGGGTAGTGGTGGGATGTGCAGGGAGCCTGGGAAAAAGAGCACCTGCCAGCAGAGAATACAGAGGAAAATGCCATCTTTGTTGTGAAGGGGACTCTGGCCTCTCCCAGGGACTTATAAAAAACACAGGGAGAGTGTGCACCTGGAGCCCAGCCAGGTCTCCCTGAGATTTCCAGGATTAGCATCTTGGTGGGGAAATGTTTTATTTTGCAGATTGAAAATGTTTGAATGACAGCGTGAATACCTGTTAGTATTTCCAGGCTTTGCAGACATTGTACTGTAATTTACTCATTTATCAATTCTCACTCCTCCTCAAATATAAAGTCTTTGGAGGCAGGCATAGTGTCTGCCTGCTGCACTCATGTGTCCCCAGCACCCAGTACAATGCCTGGGACACTCAGGCAACAATGAGTAACTGCTGCATGAATGAATGAACTAATGGAAAAAGGGGTGAGTGGAGTCAAGGGTAGGACCTTCCCAGGACAGTGAGAAACTTTAGTGCATTGGTGGCACGTGGTGGCGGCATCATGAAGTTTGAGGTATAGGTGCCTGATACAGGGGCAACCCACACAGCAGTGGCCAGGGGAGGTGCTTTCAGCCAGCGTTACAGGCAGCATTGCAAACCGAGTCAAGTAGGAGAAGCCGAAAGCTGAGGTCAGATAGGGGCTGATCACACTTGTTCAGGGTGTTGGTGACCACCACTGGGGACCACCAGGAAGCTTCCGAGAAACTTTACGTAGGAGAGCGGAAACATTGGCAATCATGGCACTGGAGTGACCTGGGAAGCACACTTACCGGCTGGTGCAGAAACCAAGGCTTAACAGGGTTAAGAGGCCTTACCTGAGTGTGGCAAAGGCAGGAAATGAACAAAGACTCACTTAAGAAGACTGTTTTCCAATATTCTGCCTCTCATCGCAGTAAACTCAGAACACCCACCTAAAACCTAGCAGCCACACTCGGGAATGGAGCACTTGGATCTGTGGGAGAGATAGAAACATCAATGATGAGAGAGAATCACTGATCGGCTGCCTCCTGTATGCTCCAAACTGGGGATGGAGCCTGCAACCTAGGCATGTGCCCTGACTGGGAATTGAACCATGACCTCCTGGTTCATAGGTGGATGCTCAACCACTGAGCAAAACCGGCCGGGTGCTGTGTTGTCTTTCTTAAATGTAAGCCAGATTCCAACACTGAGGCACTTGGGAACTCAGAGGTGGGTTTACTGAGATGACCAGGGCAGCGTAAGTTCTCAGGCAGAACTGAACACATAGGGGCCAAGTAGAGACAGAAACGCTTAGACATGTGTGCCCGTGTGCCAGACTCCTGCATTTGCAATGTGGCCTGGTGCTAGGACCCACTAGCATTGTGCTCTTATGCAAATTAAGTAGCCATCTGCGCCTCTATTTCCTCCCCTATAAGATAGGGATGGTGATGGTAGCAACCTCTGGGGTTCTGTGAACTGCTACTCTCAGGAAGGACCCTGGGGAAAGCCAGCCTCCACTGTTAGCTGTGTCATCGACATCACTGTTTCTATGGATTCGTAACACATCAACAAGAACTCCGTTTGGTTTGTCTTTTGAAAGTCATTGAAAACTGCTTTAAGGACAGGGTTTCAGTGTGAACCACTACAATGCATGAGAACATGAAAGACATAAAATAGCTTAGCTCCTAGGAGAGGTATTTATAATGGACATAGAGCAGTGGTTCTAAACCTTCTGGCCCTTTAAATACAGTTCCTCAGGTTGTGACCCAACCATAAAATTATTTTCGTTGCTACTTCATAACTGTAATGTTGCCACTGTTATGAATCATAATGTAAATATCTGATATGCAAGATGGTCTTAGGCGACCCCTGTGAAAGGGTCATTCAACCGCTAAAGAGCTCGTGACCCACCGGTTGAGAACCACTGACATAGAGCTTTTCTATCCCAAGCTCTGGGTTGTTAAGGGAAAATGGAACAGCATAATCACTGATATTTGCAGAGAGAATTACCAGCTACAGAGAACTTTCACATACCTAATCCAGTTTAATCCTCTATGTCTGAGCTGGCACGGCTATGGGTGAACCTGAACTCAGGCCTCTATTCCCACACTCAGCCGCACGTTGGGCACCATAAATGCTGCACCAGCATAGCCTGGTTCAGTGAGCCTGAGAAGGGGCAGTGAAGGATTGAGAAAAGACAGACAAGAGAACAAAAGCTGGGTCTGGGTAGGTCTCTGTCCTCTCTGATGGAGAGCTAGTGACAGCACCACAGACTGCAAGCAGAGTATATTTTATAGCCAGTTTCCACAAGGCAAAATAAGGGCGTGGTCAAGATGTTTACAACATTCTCATGGGTTTCAAATCTACTCAATTACATGCACCTGATCAAGCTTTGTTTATTTGCTGCACCTCAGGCAGCCTATATCACTCAGCCATAGGGCTACAGGTTCAGACCATAGGTCAAGCTTACAACCATAGCCTTTGGCTATAATTGTGCTGGGAGGGCTTTGCCCTACAAGCTGGGACTTGCACATGGCTTTGCCACGAGAGGACCATGTCCTCTCATTAGTCCAAGACTTGAACCTGTCCAAACACTGTAGCTACTCTCCACACTCCCTGTGTCTGCAAGAGGAAGGATGTGTTATCTGCCTCTGACAGGTGATGAGAAGGAACCTCAGAGACACTAAGCAACCTGATCAAGACCACACAGCTTGAAAGAGGAAGGACTGTCGGAGTCCGAGGGCCACCACCACACAGCTGCCTGTCTTCCCACCGCAACAGAAGTGTATCCAGCTTCACTGTGCAGCCGGGGCCTGCCCGCCAGCCCACTTGTCTGGTATGGCAGCCGGTATTGGAGAAGCAGAGCCATTCAGAGGGCTTTGGGGCAGACAGACAAAGGCACAAGACCCAACGCCACTACTTCTGAGCTGAGCAACCTTGACAAATCATTCATCTTCTCTGTGCCTCAGTGTCCTCATCAGAAAACATGGCCGATACTCTCAATGGCACAAGTGTAAAGATTGAAAGACATAACATATGCTATCACCCCAAAGGGCCTGGCACATGGTAGGTACTCAGCTGCTTTCCTGTCCTAGGGTGCTGGACAACCAGCCCTGCCTGATATCTGCCTTTTATTCTTTACCACCCCTAGCTTCATAAGATTGCATTTTACAGAAAGAAAAGAAATGGGGACTGTGTTTGCAGTGGGGAATTCTTGGAGCGTTGTCAAAGGCAGTCAAGTGGCTGGTCTGACATTCACCTCTGTGCAGAAGGCTGCTCCGGAGCTTGGGTGCTCCCATTATTAGTGGCTATGTCCACCGGTTATCTCACGTCTACACCTTGCAACCCCAGGTGTTCCTTCATCCATCATTGACCATTGTCTGGTATCCAGGCCTCCATCCCCCACCACCTCTGCCACACAGGCCTTCTTGTTAATAAGCCAGTTTGTTCATATCCTGAAAACTATCTGATTCTGGCACCTTTTATCCCAAACACCATCCATCCATCAACTGCTTGCTCCACAGGCTTGGTTAGGAAAATGGGAATAAGGGAGGGAGACAAATAATAGATAAAACTTCTTAGCTGCTATCTCTAAAAAAATAGAATGGATAAATAGACCCGTCAGACATGTATCATGCTACTGGACAGCAAAGTCCATTTGTTAAAAATAGGTTAGGATGGGAGGATTTATCTCACATTTTAAGCTGTTAATATAGAAGGGAAACATATTTTCCTTTATCTCTCCCAGGGGTTGGGGGAAAACCCCAAGGCCATGAATGCAGAATTTTTAACTCGATTTGATGGACTCTCCTTGACTGAAGTGGAAAAGGCAGGCACTTTCTTAAATGTGTGTAGCCTGTAGGGAAGGCATGGGCTCTCTTCTATGCACCCGGAAGTTTGCAGGACCCTGGGGTCGTGGGGAAAAATCTTCCATGGGGTTCTCTCCCAAAGATTTCTGCACACCACATGCAAAGCCTGTTTTGGAGCCTCTCCCTCTAGCACAGCCATTTTCAACCGGTGTGCCCCAAGATTTTTTAAAACAGCACTACCTGACTATTTAGTCAGGGCCACTGATCTCTTTTCCCATTGTCAAAAAATGATAACAGCCAACAAAATAGCCATCCAGTGTGAATCAATCAAAATTATACCTTTTTTTAAATCAAATCAGTGAAAAGCATAATATATTGTTCGGTGTGGCACAGAATTTTAGTTATTACTTTATGTGTGCCATGAGATGAAAAAGATTGATAATCACTGCTCTAGCACAGAGGGACCAGAAAGAAAACAGACTTTTACTGGGAAGCTCCAAATACTATGTATGCTAGATGCTGGGGCTCCAGAAGTAAATATTGGTCCCCATCCACCCTGCAAGAAGTCATGGGGTGGGGGAGGATAAGAGAGGACAAGTAGGCTACAGTGATGGAGTATGTAAAATACTGTGACATAGAGCCATATGAGGGGCAGCACCTGATGCAGTGTGGCAGAATGGCAGGGGTCAGGGTTGGCATTCTGGGTGCATGGACACCTAAACTAGACCATGAAGACCCTTGGTGAAAAGACAAAAGGTAGGAGCTTGCAGGTGGGGATGCTGTCTGGGTAGTGTGTACAAAGCCCTATTAGGGAACTAAATTGGAAGTAGTTCATTCATTCAACAATATTTATTGAGCCCCTATGAAGACCAAATACTATTGTAGCTACTGGAAATCTAGCCATGAAAAAAGAAATTGCATATTAGTGGGGGAGATATACCAAGGTGGGGGAGGATAAACCCTTCGTATGTTTCCTCAGGTAGTAATAAGTACCATCTAAGAAATAAATGCAGGTAAAGTCTTTGGAGGGGTAATATTTGAGCAGAGACTTGACTGAAATGAGGGAGTGAGTCTTGGGTGAGCTCATTTAGAGATGAGCTCATTTAAGGGATGAGTTTTCAGGCAGAGGGGACAGCAAGTACAAAGGTCCTGAGGCATGAGAGAGCTGGGCATGTGGGAGGAACAAGAGAAAGACTTGAGCAGTTGGAGCAGCATGACTGAGAGAAGAGTAAATGGAAGAAAACAAAGAGAGAGAGCCAAGGGCTGGTGATTACAGGGCTTTGTGGATCATGTTAGGGACGATAGATTTTTAGTGCATTTGACTCAGAGAGTCTGAAATGGGAGGATGGAACAGTACATTGCATCAGATCAGAGACAACCTTGTGAATCCAGTTCAGAATGCTCGGGTCTTATAACAATGTCTGTGGGGTGTTGAACCTCCAGGACAACTGAGGGGAATAGGAGAATGACTGACAAGTGTGTATTTATGGAAATCTCCCAGGGCCAAGCACCAGCTTCCCTCAGGAAAGGCCCAGAGACCAAACTCAAGGTCCAAACGCAGCCTGAGAATGTCCAGGGCCCATGACCAGTTGCTGAGCAGTAACTGTCCCCAACCTTCATGGTTTCCAACCTCTGTGACTGCACAAGCTATTTCCTCATCTTCCTTTGCTTATCTAACTCCTGATTATTTCCTTGACCTCTCTGGCCATCTACTCCTCCTCCAGATTGTCTTTCCTGTACCCACAGCCCCTGCGTTTCCTGCTGGTACCCCTCCTGCCATTGTTCACAGGCCTCCCCTAGACAAAGTGTACTTCTGGGGTGGGACCATGTCTGATTAATTCATTTCTGTACCTCCAGCACCCAGCACGGGGCCTGGCCAAGAGCTCACCCATTCCTGAACAAAGGGATAGCAGCCTCCCTCCATGGTCCTCATGGAGAACAAGGGCCCATTGCTCATCCTCATCACAGTCCCTCCTTTGTGCTGCTCCTGATGGCTTCATGCTGCCATCTCTCATTCCTGCAGTGTGGTTTTTGAAGCCTACCCTTTCTCTCTGTCCATTTTCTTCACCCTAAAGGCATAGTGTTCAGAAGAAATTCATTGAGTGCGGATTTCTTTAGATCTTCCTCTATCTCAAAGGAGGAAAAAGGAAAAAGCATCTCCTGATGCTGCTACCTATAAAACCTAGACTATAGATCTCCTGAAAGGACCCGAGGGAGTATCCATTGGATGAGTTTTCTGCCTTTCTCTCAGAGAGAGCCAGGCATTCTTGAAGAGGGGAAGGCACAGGTCCAGTGAGGGGCTGCAGCTGTTGAAAGTGCCACTGCTGCTGTGTTGTCATGTCTCACTCTGTAGGAGGTGCAGAACCTTCAGAGGAGGGTCACAGGCTCTGGTCTGGGTTCTCTGGCTCAGATGACAGGTAGATGGCATTGCTCAGCTTGTGGTCTTGGCTCACACTCGATCCAGGCAATCGCTTAATCCCAACAGTCTCAGCTCCACCCACCTAGATGACCACACTTACCTCCTAAGGGGCTCCCTTGCCTCTGGTTTCTTTTCTCTCCCCTGTACCCCACACACCATCCTATACCCTCCACTGGTAGACAGCAGAGAGCAAAGGTAGAGGAGCATATGCTTGATGTGATCTTAAAAGCTTGATAAGACAAGATAAAATAGAACAGACAAACCTTACTGTGGCTGCCCTTTTGTTTGGTCACATACCCCATTTCCCATGTAATGCCTCCTGGACTCAACCTTGGCAGCATTGGAACCACGTGGGGAGCTTTGAAAGCTACTGATGTCTGGCTCCCACCTCCAAAGGCTCGGATTTAATTGGTCTGGGGTGCAACCTCCGGACAGCAGTGTTTTTACTCCCCAGGTGATTCTAATGCGCAAGCAAGACTGAGTACCACAACTTTGGGATCAAGTTTGAATGTCCTCTAAATTGCTCTCTTGGCCTGGCCAGTCTGGCCTCCCATTCTAGCATGTAACCACCCCTCCCCAGGAAATAACAAATGGAAATTAGTTATTAGTGTAGATTAACTTAAAAAGTAAGTTAACAGCAGGTATAGAAGCAATAAGGAAGTCTTCTTTTTTCTTCTTTCAGATAGAAGATCTAGAGTTCAGGAATAAACTTTTAAACTATAACTTTTAATTAATAATAGTAACAATAATAAGATTAAGAGTGATACCAATAAATTGCATGAGACAGGCACTGTTTTAAGTATTTTATATAACTTATTTCTTTACATTCACCATCATCCCCACTCTATAAAATTCACACAAAGAGACCAGTCTCTCCCCGACCTGGCCTCCCTTGGCACTTATTTTATATCCACATATTTGGGCATTAGCTAGACAATTAATTTTCTGTGTCCCTAAAACCCATTTAAATTGTATCATGTCTATATAAGTCTTATTATCACCCTAAAAAGATTGAAGATTCTGGAAGGATAGAAGGACTCTGGAAACATGTTTCTTCTACCAACTGGGAATACAAATTCTACCTTTCAGGAGCTCACAATCTATAGGAGAAACTTATAGGTAAAGAGAAAAGCCAGTGCAACACAATACATCCAGACTGAAGTGCTGTGAGATACTGAGGCTGGCTGGTATGATTGGCTGCCATGCAGGTGTGGCAGGGAAGGTGCACTGATCATTATTGGTGGGCCCCTCCAATCTATGCTCCACTCTGGGTGCCTGACTAATATGGACCCCATCTTTGAACTGTTTCCTGAGCTCAGTCCCTCACTTCATCCACAGGTACTTGTTAGGTCCCTCCCAAAGGAAGGCACAGCCCTGGCCTCTGGGGATACAGTGCAGAACCAAACAAAGCTAATCTCTGCCCTTAAGATGGGCAGATGGGTCATAGTCACTGGATACATGGGCACCGATATATAATTACTAGTTGTGAAAAACCCAATGAAGGAAGAGAATAGTGTGACAAAATAATTGGGAGAAACATGATGTTGTGGTAAGAACTTAAGCAAACAAGACATTAATTGAAGGAATACACGAAAACGTTGAGTCAAAATGAAGGAAAATAGAAGGAACTCTAGTCAATCTTTATTTTTTTCTCATTATTTCACTGTGTCTGCTTATCCTACCAACTAATCATTCTATGAATGAACAAATATTACCAAAGAGACAAGATAATTCTCATCATACTTTATTTTATTGGCCTTGATTGGTTCAAGACCCTGTGCCTGCTTGGTACCCCTAAACTTGGGTTGAAATTTCTCCTTTTCTTTGGATGATCAAAGTGCTGTGAGCAGGTCCAAGACTAGCTAACACTTAACACCTAGTTGTTGGATGACTGAATTTTGCTGGTTGTACATGGCCCAGCCTGGTTCCAGACCTGGGAGCCAGCAGGAAAAAGTCCATGTTGATTGGTATTTACTCTCAGCTGCAAGAAGTCATTGTCCAGTGGTCAGTGCAGGTGGTGACACCTGTTGCATGTGTCCCATCCTGTGCCCAGAGGCCCTCAGCAAGCTTGGGTCTGCACGTTCCGCCCTGGACACGAGCGGCCTCCATTCTTCGGGGGAGGATTATTGCACTCTCTCCTCCTTTCCTGAGTGCCTGCCGAGCAAGCAGACCAAGCGCTCCAGCAGCTCCAGCGACCCTCCGCCTGGGCTCCTGCACAGAACATTTCCCAGGGGAGAAAGAGGTTAGCATACAAGCAGCAGTTCAGACCCTATGGAAGGAAGATCGCCGCTGCCCTAGAGTGGTCTGCGATCTCTCCTTGGGGAAATGCCTTGGTGGAGCCAACCAAGACCTATGCTCGCTGTCTCACACTTAATTTCAAACTCTGGATGGAGAGAAGGCCCCTGAGAGCCTTCCATGGTGGTTCCATGGAAGTTGGATAGCAGAGTAAGGCGGGGAGGCATGACCTTCTGTAAGAAAGACAGCCATGGAGGGTGTGAGGAGCAGGGAGCAGAGCCCAGCTGGGGATTCACAGACACCAGTGTGGAGAGCATCGCTGGGCATTTGAACGAGGGCTTACAAATCAAAACCCCTCAGGCTCTGACAATGGGCCAGGGTGGGTGACAAGCTTTCTGCACAGAGCATCAGAACACAGGCTCTGACCAGGTGCCTCTGGAAATCCATGAAAAAGCCCATGTTGATGGGCATTTACTCTCAGCTGCAAGAAGTCCTATCCCGTGGTCAATGCAGGTGGTGACATCCTGCAACCCCGCTAGCCTGGGGTTGCTGTTGCCTCCTGGCTCTGTGCCTGTGGGCAAGCTCATCCCCCTTCTCAGCCTGAGTTTTCACCTTTGTCAAATGAGAAGGGTGGACTAATCTGGTGCAGTTTTTCCATCATTACTTTTTTCATTATTTATTTATTTATTCCTAAAATGAAGCATTTTATGGGCCCTAACGTGGAAGTCAGATGAGAGTGGAGCTGTTCTATTTGAAGCTGGGATGTCTATTAGGTTTGCTCTGCTCCACTGGGGCAGCCCCTAAGTCCCCAGTTTCCTCAGATCCCAGTGTGACTCTCATTGGATTAGATTATCTACAAATTCCTTCCAGCTCTGTAATTATACTCCCTGGTGGGGCAGCCACAGCAGGGTTCTCCGTCTATATTTCTCCACCTCTGTGACTGTCCCCACAGGCAAAAAGGTTTGCTGGGAAAGTCTCGAGGGACCTGCGTCAATGAGTCTCCACAGAGGCTGACTCCCAAGCCTTAGATTTTTTATTCCGATTGATATGTCAGGTTAAAAGTTCAGTCTGATAGCCCCAAGGCCACCTGATGTCCCCATCCTGTTTGGGACAAGGTCAATGGAGCACCACGGGCTTTCTGCAGTTGACTGACTGTAATCGTGTGAGAGGAATGGTGCTGTGAGGAGGAGGACCCAGGCCTCCATGCCCTGCCATCACCCTGTCATTGGCATCTTGACACCCATCTCCAATGCACATCGTATGTACAGATGACTCAGCATGGACCAGTTCTAAGCCCAGCACTGGACCATGGAAAAGCATGTCTAGGTAGTTCCCACTCCCTGTTCTCTCTGTCTCTATGTTGTGTGGACAGGGATCCAATTAAGTCACTGGTTCTGAGGCCCTTTGACATGCTATAATTATACTTATCCAGGCTTGGGCTCACATTTGTCCCTTTAAGCCAAGTCAGGCTGATAACTGAACTAGGACATACATACTTTCCTTCCCCGCCCCCACCCTCCATCACCAATGGTAGTCAGTGCAATCATCTCAGAATCTCTGCCCTCATTTCCTAGATTTCCTGATTCTTGGGATGTAAATCAGTAGAATGCAGCAGTTAAGAGCTTGGATCCTAGCATCTGACTGCTTGGGTCTAAAGCCTGGCTCTGATACTGCTCATGAGTAGTTATCTCATCTTCCTCCTGCCCCAGTTTCCTCATTTTTAAAATGGGGCTATTAATAGTATTTCTCTCATAACATCCTTGGGGGAGAGTGCCTGGCACAGAATAAGAGTGAATTATTCTTCCTACTCGTTGACCTTGGTCCCTCTGGGAAAGCTGCCTGGACAATAGGGGCTGAAATCCCATCCACACTCTGCTTGAAAAGTCAAGAAATCCTTGGGCTCTGTAGCTCTAAACCACTGAGCTTACAGCAGCCCTAGGAAATGAATGCATTCTTCCAAAATTGAACCCTATTGACCATACACACTTTGGCGAAAAACAGTTCTCATCCAAGGGAGGGTCTTAATGGCAGAGAGCAAGGATAAGAACCATTAACTGTGGGGTCAGCCATAAAGCTCAGCATGAGTGTTCTTAGGGTAGGGGGCAAGAGGGCACAGGACAGAAAACCTGGGGACCCCAAAGCCCTCCCGCACTGGCCTCTCTGAGCTGGGCCGGGTTTGGACCTGAGTGAAGATGCACAAGCCTTACCTTCTTGCTCCATTTGCTCACAGGCAAGGCCCTTGCGACCCATAGGACACTGGCATTTGCAGCTGGTGCCCTCAAGGATGGGCACCCCGTTGTTGAAGCAGGGCCCGCAGCGGCAGGCATTGAATTCCATCAGGTACTGATCCAGGGCCCGCTTCAGGTTCTGGCGTTTGGCCTCCAGGGTTCCCAGGTTCACGTGCCGCAGCAGTTCGTGAATAGGCTGTGTCTGGGCAGAGGAACAGAGGCCCTCCCTGGGATCATCCAAGTTCCCAGAACCCAAGTGCTGGCCATCAAACTCCTGGAAGGCCTGCTCCATGGCAGGCACAGAGCCAGGCTCCACACCATCTCCCTGCACTTCATCCTTGCAGCCACTCTGTGGAACCCATAGATCAGTCGTTCTAAATCTGTGGGTCGCGACCCCTTTGGTGGTCGAACTACCTTTTCACAGGGGTCACCTAAGACCATCTTGCATATCAGATATTTACATTACGATTCATAACAGTAGCAACATTACAGTTATGAAGTAGCAAAGAAAATAATTTGGTCACAACATGAGGAACTGTATTTAAAGGGCCAGAAGGTTGAGAACCACTGCCATAGATGCAGAGTGGGGGCTCAGGAGTGAGTGACCAGCTCAGGATCAAGCAATTAAGTGCAAGAGTCACTCTGAACATAGACCTACCTAACTCTGAAATATCTGGTCCCCTGATCTTCTAGGAAGAGGGGAACTCAAAAGCCATTTAGCCCTAGCCAGTTTGGCTCAGTGGATAGAATGTCGGCCTGCAGACTGAAGGGTCCAAGGTTCAGTTCTGGCCAAGGGCACATGCTCAGGTTTCGAGCTCAATCCCCAGTGGGGGATGTGCAGGAGGCAGCTGATCAATGATTCTCTCTCATCATTGGTGTTTCTCCCTCTCCCTCTCCCTTTCTCTCTGAAATCAATAAAAATATATATGTATATTTTAAAAAGCCATTTGTGCCAACTTATCTGCCCCCTCCAGCACTTTTAGGAGTCAGGAAGAGTGTAAAGGATTTGTGTGTGTGTGTGTGTGTGTGTGTGTTGATTGTTAACCTTCAATGTAGGAGTTAACCAAGTCCTTGATAGGTAGTTATTCTGTCATTGCTGATTACGTGTTTGGGGAAAGGTGGGCATCATTTCCACTTGAGGCAACCCATTCCAGGCATGAATGGCATCCAGGATTCCTCAGCCTCAGCCCGCACTACCGATTTTCCAACTGGATAATTCTTCGTGGCAATTCCTGTGCATTATAGGATGGTTAGCAGCATCTCTGGCCTTTACCCACTAGATGCCAACAGCATCTCCTGGTTGTGAAAACCAAAACTGTCTCCTGACATTGTCAAATGTCCCCAGGGACAAAGCCACCCCTCCTGGCTGGGCAGTACTGTGGCAGATGTGGAGAGCTGGAAGCTGGAGGAGGAAACCCAGCTGTGTGATCTCAACCTCATTACCAGTGGAGCTTCCCTTCCTCCTCTGTAAAGTTAGAACAAGAATCCTTCTTCCCAGGTTTACTGTGAGGATGAAAGCTGATGGACGGACACGGCCTGTCACATAGTAAAAGCTAAATAAATGCTGCTCACCTAATAGCTTTGTGGCTAGAACTCCTAATTTCTCCTTTCTCAGCCTGAGCCTCATTACCTACAAAATGGAAATAAGAACTCATTTCCTAGAATCCTTATGAAAATCTGAAGAATGGATGTGAGATACCATTGCAAAAGGGAAGAACAATCCTATCTAATAAAGAGGGAATATGCTAATTGACTGCCTTGCCCTAAAAGATGGCGGCGCCCACAGCCAATAAGGAGGGAATATGCTAATTGACTATCACACCCTCAAAGATGGCAGCACCCACAGCCACAAGATGGCGGCACCCAATCCCCTCAGCCCGCCAGCCTACCAGGGCTGGCCCAAGGCATAAGCAAGCCTCGGCTGTCAGCTGCCCAGCTGCCCAAAGCCAACTGAGGCTCAGCTAACCAGAGCTGGCTGAGGCTTGTGCTGCTGGCAGGGACAGCAGCAGAGGTGTGATGGGGTGTTGCCTTCCCCTGATTGCCAGGTCGCCTCCTGCCCCTGAGGGCTCCTGGACTGTGAGAGGGGGCAGGCTGGGCTGAGGGACCCCCCCCCCAGTAAATGAATTTTCATAACTGGGCCTCTAGTATAAAATAAAGCACTAATTTTTATTAGTTAGTTGTGATGATAGTAAAAAAAAAGCCTATATTTTTCAGTTTTTGTGTACATATGGTTACCTTCAGCATGCTTCATAATGCTCTATATTTTATCACACAATCATAAAAGAAAAGCTCATTTCCAGATCTCTCATTTTACAGGACAATCACCTGAGGCCCTGAGAGAGGAATCACTTGCTAAGATCACCGGGAAATTCTGTGAGAGGATTGAGCCATGCTGGAGCAATCTCCCTTCTCTGGAACCAGAGTCAATGGAGGGCATGGCCATAGCCTTGAATGGGTTCCTGGAAATGTGTACGGAGAGACCTGTGGCAACAGACCTTGGCCTGTGCTCAGGGGCTGTGGCTGAGGTCATCAGGCTGGTCATGGCAGGACTGGCTGGGCCTCCAGCCAAGGGAAGGACACCACTTACTGGAAGTCCAGGGCCCATGGCCCATCGTGAGGAAGTCAGTGCAGCCTGGGCCACCCTGGGGCCTGGTTAAGGTGACTTAGTCCCAGGGAAAGCCCAGGACCACCAGCAGCTTCCCTTTGACCTTCCAGCAAACTTTAGCACTCAGTCCCAGGTCTCTCACCTCTCCCTCCCAGAGCCCTCAGGGAGGGGAAAGGGAGCACTCCTTAATGCCGGAGGTACTTACAGGAGGGAAGAGGGGTGGAGAAGAAGAATCTCAGAATGCTGTTTCCATTTTACAGATGAGAAAATAGATTCAGAGAAGGCAAGTGGTGTGATATGGCAACACAAAATAGCCTAATACATAACTCATAATAATACAGGGTGTCCCCCCAAAATCAATACACACTTTAACAGCTGATAACTCAATTCTGAAAATGTAATCCTATCTAATAAAAGAGAAACATGGTAATTGGTGTACGACCACTACCCTTCCCATTGGCTAATCAGCGAGATATGCAAATTAACTGACAGCCAAGATGGCGGACAGCAGCCAGGCAGCTTGAAACTAACATGAGGCTTGCTTGCCTCAGTGACGGAGGAAACCAACGTTCCCCGCCTGCGGCTGCAGGCCTCTGAGCCTGCAGTTTAAGAAACTATGTAACAAATACTGCGGGACTTCAGCCGGCAGGATTGCAACATTGTATGCAAAGGCCAGAAACCTACTTTCAGTAGCGGAGGCCTAAGAGCTGGAGCCAAGCCTCAAGCTAAAGCTGGTTCAGAATAAAATTAAAAAAAGGAAAAAAGGAGCTGTTGGGAGTTTCAGTCACCCCCAGACTGAAAACAGCCCTCAGCCCATGACCCAGACTGGCCAGGCACCCCAGTGGCGACCCCCACCCTGATCCAGAACCCCCTTCAGGGGTAACCAGCCAGCCCCCACCCGTGCACCAGGCCTCTTTGCTATATAGTAAAAGGGTAATATGCCGCCCAGCACCGGGATCAGCGGAGCCATGAGGCCTCCCGGCACTGGGATCAGCATGACAGGGGGCAGCACCCAAACCCCCTGATCGGCCCTGCTCTGTGCGTGACAGGGGTTGGCGCCGCAACCTCCCCATCGACCCTGCCTTGAGTGTGACAGGGGGCAGTGCCCCAACCCCCCAATCGGCCCTACCCTGAGCGTGACTGAGGGTGGCATTGCAACCTCCCAATCTGCCCTGCTCCGTGCATGACAGAGGGCGGCGCCCCAACTCCCCAATCGGCCCTGCTCTGAGCCCGACCAGGGGCTGCACCTAGGGATTGGGCCTGCCCTCTGCCACCCGGGAGCAGGCCTAAGCCAGCAGGTCGTTATCTCCTGAGGGGTCCCAGACTGCTAGAGGGCACAGGCCAGGCTGCGGGGCCCCCTCTCCACCCCACCCCCCGAGTGCACAAATTTTTGTGCACCAGGCCTCTAGTGTATTTTAATAAACACTGCCTTTCTAATTATTCAAAAGTGTGTGTATACATTTTGAGGGGACATCCTATATATAACATACAGCATCACCACTTCACACAGCATGATTCCGACATTTACTCACTCTAAATATCTGCCATAAATAAGTACTGATGAGCTCTGGGATGCACAAGTGAGTAACTGTTTCCATGCTGATCATCAGGTTCCAAATAACCCCCTCACTGGGCCCCTTGCCCACAGTGTCTCTCTCCTTCCATTCATCCCTCACACTTCTGTGAGCATTCTCTATTTTTAAAGCACAGATCAAGCTATGTCACTTTCTTGCTCTGTAACACACCAATAGGCTTAATGCATCGAATCCAAACTAGTTAGGTAGAAATATAGGTTGTGGTTGTGGGTGTTAGAGTCAGTCAGACATGGCTCCAGTTGGGCTCAGCCATTTACCAGACACGAGCCTTGGCCGGCACACTTAACCTCCATGAACCTGTTTCCTCAACTGACATCTTCTAAGTGCCCACTTTTCTCTCCCCAACCTTGGGACAGAGCATGTCATTATCCCCATGTTATAGAGTGGGAAAATGGGGCTCAGAAAACAGTTGTTTGTCAAAGGTTATACATCAAAAAGTTGCTGAGCCATGAGCCAAAATCTACTTTCTCACCCCAAACTCAGTCTGTCTTTCCCAGAAGATAGCATTCGGTCTTCTCCAAATCATTCAGTCCTCCCCTTGAACATTTTGCTCAAGGCAAATGCAAAATTCACCTCTTGCCCATGAAAGTTTGTATATTACTCCTGCTATCAATTTTACAGTTTTTCCCCAAATCACTAATAGCTTGATGATAGCAATTTTCAGACCCTATGTGAATTACAGGGTCTGAATTGAAGAAGAAATAAAATCAGGGTTCATTCATCTCACCTCTTTCTTCATAGAGAGCAGGGTTGTAAAAGACTTTTAGATTTAGATTTAACTGTTTGTATATATATTTTAAGAAGAGGGATGTATCCATTACCCGAAGTTTTAATTATGTGTAGAAAATTGGCCAGGGTCAGGAGAAAGTGGGCAGGAAAACAATCATATTTTATTTTAAATCCCCCAATATAACTCTTTTTTAATGGATTAGCCTTGCATAGAAATAGAATTAGTTTGACAACTGGTAAAACCATGACCTATTTTCAGTTTGAGTACAATTTTACTCCCTTTGCAAGGTTAGGAATTAGGGCAGAGTTTCTCCATATTGGCACTATTGCCATTGAGGGCTAGATATTTCTTTGTGATGTGGGCTGTCCTTTGTATTGTGGAATGTTTAGCAGCATCCCTGACCTCTCTCTCTAGATGCCAGAAGTACCCTCCTGGTTGTGACAGTGAAACATGTCTTCAGACATTACCAAATTTCCCCATGGGAGCAAAATTGTCCCCAGTAATTGATAATCATGACTTTAAGGAAGGAAGTAGGATAGAGGGAAAATGAGAACCAGATGTGAAATCCAAAGGTCTGAGATCCAGTTACCACTACATATGAGCTCTGGGACTTTAAACAAATCACTTGAGTCCTTGGAACCTCGGTTTCCTAATCTTTTCAATGGGGAGAATCAAGGCCTTGCCCGGGGTTCATTGTGGTGAAGGGATGAGATCATTTCAAGCAAACGACAGTTACAGCTCAGGATAACTCACCCCACATGTGGCCTTTGAGCTATGAATGGGATTTATATTTTTAGAAGGTTGTAGAAAAACAAGAAGAAATAAAACTTGTCTGACAGAAACTAGATGTGGCCCACAAAACTTAAGATATTTACTATCTGCTCCTTTATGGAAAAGTGTGCCTATCCCAATTTAGCAGATGTGTTTTTAAATCTTATATGTATAAATGCAAATTTCTTAATGTCACCCAATCCTGAAGAAATTCTGGGATGACTGGTGTAAAACTGGGCACTAACCAGATATAACACGTCTGGCCCTGCTCTCCTGTGGCCTGGGTCTAGTCACAAACTCCCTAGAGTCAGGCGTGGGGAGGCCACCGGTTCAGTGTGCCGTTAACATTTAATCTTACCCTTTGATGGGCTCATAATAAGAAATATGAAATGATCTGGTCTGTTTCACTTTCATTCCTCATGGACGTAGAGTTTCTTCAACTGCGAAAAGACTTACCTCAAAATCAATAACAGCAGGATTATACTTTAACGACCGCCCCCAGGAACGGTACGAAATGAAGCTCTTGTTGTGTGCCAAGCCAGTACCCCAGCCAGAATTGCCACCTCGCACCTGAGCAATGATGTCTTCCACAAGCCTGTTATCTTCGTCAGTATCTATCAAGAGGATAATGGTGTTAGCTCATTTCCCAAAAGCCAAAGGATGGGTTCACAAGAGCCACTAATGATATTTGGGACAAAGTTTATATGCTGTCCTTAGAGCTGTTGTCCATTCTGTTTTGCTCAGTTAACTAACAGGACAAAGCAGAAGAGAAGGACCAAGACTTAGCAATAGAGCCTTCCTCTGAGGTAGAGCTGGCAGTGGGAGGACAGCCCAGCCCAAAATGGAGGAGGGAGAGGGTGGGAAATGGATGATCATTCACTCATTTATTCATTCACCTGTCAAATGCTTACTCAGTGCCTGCTATATGCCAAGTATGTTCAATTAAACAGTGAAGGTCTCTGTGGGGCTGAGTAGGGGTGCAGGGAAAGACATGGTCAGGATGGGGAGGGACTGAACAAGAAGAAATTGAGTTTTCTAGAAAAGTGAATGAATCTTTGTAGG